>NC_134401.1:114542856-115142856 GCF_050003625.1 Haematobia irritans
ATGTAATTTTGTGCACAAAGTACAGCTCGCAATTTAAGTCCGATCGTCCTCAAATTTGGCATAGGGCCGTTTCTTGGGACAGAGACAATCGCTATTAGTTTTGGAAAAAATCGGTTCAGATTTAGATATAGCTGCCATATATATTTATCCCCGATTTGGTCATAGTTAGCACGTTTATCAACCGATTTTCGTGAAATACCGTACATCCAAATATTTTATGAATCTCAAAAATCCTGCAAAATATCAGCCAAATCGGTTCACATTTAGATATAGCTCCCATATATATCTTTCGTCCGATTTAGACTCATATGACCCCAGAAGCCAAAGTTTACTACCGATCTTCGTGAAATTTTGCACAGAGGGTAGAATTGACATTCTACCAATGCTTGGTAAATTTGATTGAAATCGGTTCAAATTTAGATATAGCTCCCATATATATCTTTCGTCCGATTTGAACTTATATGGTCACAAAAGCCAGATTTTTGCCGCGATTTGCTTCAAATTTTGCACAAGGGGTACATTTAATAGTATCGTGTGTCAAATGTTGTTAAAATCGGTTCAAATTTAGATATAGCTCCCATATATATCTTTCGTCCGATTTGAACTTATATGGTCACAAAAGCCAGATTTTTGCCGCGATTTGCTTCAAATTTTGCACAAGGGGTACATTTAATAGTATCGTGTGTCAAATTTTGTTAAAATCGGTTCAGATTTAGATATAGCTCACATATATATCTTTCGCCCGATTTGGACTTATATTGTCTCAAAAGCCAGAGTTTTGTCCTGACTTACTTCAAATTTTGCACAAGCGGTACTTTTAACGATACTATAGTATGTGCCAAATATGGTCAAAATCGATTCAGATTTAGATATAGCTCCCATATATATCTTTCGTCCGATTTGAACTTATATAGCCTCAAAATCCGTGATTTGCTTCAAATTTCGCACAAGGAGTACGTTTAGTAGTATCGGTAATTGTGCAAAATTTGGTTGAAATCGGTTCAGATTTAGATATGGCTCCCATATATATCTTCCGTCCGATTTGCACTCATATGACCAGGGGGGGGGGGGCAAAGTTATACTCCCATTTACGTGAAATTTCGCATAGATAGCAGAATTATTATTCTAACTATACATGTCAAATTTAGTCAAAATCGGTTCAGATTATATATAGCTCCCATATATACGTACACCAGAGTTGGGGAAATATGGTAGACTGTTACACATTTTAGACCCATTTTCAATGGAAGTTTCCTCCAATTAACTGGATAGCGTTAGCCGATTTAAATTTTAATTCTAGAGATTTTGTAGAAGTAAAAAAATTGTCTTCTTTATATAGCTTCCAGCAAATGTGAAGTAGTTGAGATGGTAACACAAATTTTGGCCTACATAGGGGTGAAGGGTATAATATAGTCGGCCCCGCCCGACTTTAGACATTACTTACTTGTCTTTTAATTGAAAACATTTTCAACTTCAATTAACTTTTTAATTGGAAATATATTTTGGTGATATTTTTTTTTTCTGTGTGCATGGTTAAAATGACCATGATTTGACACCAATGATTTTCTTCTTTATTTTTAGTTAATATTTTCTTCTATGAGAGGATGTAATTTCGTGAACTGAATTATTTTTATTTTATTTCACGTCATTAAAGTCAGCAAAATAATATTTACAATAAAAACAAATTTTCTCACATTTGGCAAAATTGTACTAAAATCAACTAATTTTCATGAACTAATATAAAGTTAAATCGTCAGTAACAAATTCCGTTGACTTTTTTTTTTTTGGTGCTTTCACAGAAACACAGCGTAGTGTATAACCAATTATGTGTAGAACTAAAATTCTGATATACTTACGGCCAAATATCATTTCCACCAGGATTACGTTCCAATTGTAATTTACGCAACTTCTCTGCCAATACTATGGCGCCTTTGGTTGCAGAAGCATAAATATCCTCATGAGACAAATCATTAAAACGGATACTATCCTTTTCCAAATCATCATAGACATATGATTCTGAAAATTGTTAAATAAAATTATTTTGAATTATTGCAAATTTAATAAAAATAACCTCTGAAATGAACTGAAGCACAATAATAACAAGAATACACACTAAAAAAAATTTTCTCCTAAACAAAATTTTAGACCAATAAAGTTTTCTCTCCTTGTTAAAGTTATCTCGTTAAATGTAAATAAATTTTTGTCCCCAAACTAAATTTTTTTTGTTTGAAAAAAAATTAACAACAACGACGAACAACTTCGTTGGTATTAAATTTCGTTTGCAAGAAAAGAAATTAATTTTCTATGTGTAACAAAAAACAAGATTAATGGTCATATACACATTAATTTATTGACAGTTTATCGAAAGTATTTATATGGGAAAATTAGGTGTAAAGTTTACTTGAACTTTTTATACACTCCACCATAGGATGGAGGTATATTAAATTTGTCATTCCGTTTGTAACACATCAAAATATTGCTCTAAGACGCCATAAAGTATATATATTCTGGGTCGTGGTGAAATTCTGAGTCGATCTGAGCATGTCCGTCTGTTGAAATCACGCTAACTTCCGAACGAAACATGCTATCGACTTGAAACTTGACACAAGTAATTGTTGTTGATGTAGGTCGGATGGGCCATATCGGTCCACTTTTACGTATAGCCCCCATATAAACGGACCCCCAAATTTGGCTTGCCGATCCTCTAAAAGAAGCAAATTTCATCCGATCCGGCTGAAATTTTGTACATAGTGTTAGTATATGGTCTCTGACAACCATGCAAAAATTGGTCCACATCGGCCCATAATTATATATAGCTCCCATATAAACCGATTATCACAATGGACTGAATAGTCTAAGTGAGCCTGAATCTTAATCGGGCTGCCACTTTAACCTAACCTATATAAACCGATCCCCCGATTTGGCTTGCGAGAAGCAAATTTCATCCGATCCGGCTGAAATTTGGTACATGTTGTTGGTATATGGTCTCTAACAACTATGCAAAAATTGGTCCACATCGGTCAATAATTATATATAGCCCCCATATAAACCGATTCCCGATTTGGATTGCGGAGCCTCTAAGAGAAACAAATTTCATCCGATCCGGCTGCAATTTGGTACATGGTGTTAATATATGGTATCTAACAACCATGCAGAAATTGGTCCACATCGGTCCATAATTATATATAACCGATCCCCCGATTTGGCTTGCGAAGCCTTTAAGAGAAGCAAATTTCATCCGATCCGGCTGAAATTTGGTACATGTTGTTGGTATATGGTCTCTAACAACTATGCAGAAATTGGTCCACATCGGTGAATAATTACATATAGCTCCCATATAAACCGATCCCCCGATTTGGCTTGCGGAGCCTCTAAGAGAAGCAAATTTCATCCGATCCGACTGACATTTGGTACATGGTGTTCATATATGGTATCTAACAACCATGCAGAATATGGTCCACATCGGTCCATAATTATATATAGCTCCCATATAGCCGATCACCAGATTTGACCTCCGGAGCCTCTTGGAAGACTAAAATTCATCTGATTCAGTTGAAATTTGGTACGTGGTGTTAATATATGGCCTCAAACACCAATGCAAAAATTGGTCGACATCGGTCCATAATTATATATAGCCCCCATATAAACCCATCCCCAGATTTGACCTCCGGAGCCCCTTGGAAGAGCAAAATTTATCCGATTCGGTTGAAATTTGGTACGTGTTGGTAGTATATGATATTTAACAACCATGCCAAAAGTGGTCCATATCATTCCATAATCATATATAGCCCCCATATACACCGATCCCCAGATTTGGTTTTGGAGCCACTTGGAGGAGCAAATTTCATTCGAGTCAGTTGAAATTTGGTACATTGTGCTAGTATATGGCCGTTAACAACCATACCTAACTAGGTCCATATCGGTCTATAGTTATATATAGCCCTCAGATAAATCGATCCCCAATCACACAAAAATTGGTCCACATCAAGTTCATAATTGTATATAGCCCACATGTAAGCGACCCCCATATTTCAATTCTGACTCTCTACGTACCGTGCAAAAGTCCATATCAATTCGTAATTATTTGTAGACTTACCTACACGCAAAAAAATAATTCTTTCCTCCCAAACGAAATTTTAGACAAACAAAGTTCGTTTCTCATTTGCTTTTCGCTATAAGGAAGTGTATTTGGAAGTAAAGTATATACTTTTTGTGATAAACGTTTATTCTTTTCCAGGATGTAAAAACAATTTCATAAAGACAAACTCAAAAAAAAAAAAACATTGTTTTCTTGCTAATTGCATTTTCTCTCACATCTTTCTCACATCCACGAGGTTTTTTAGTTCTTAACACCTTTTCCTGTAATACCAACAATGTAGAAGAAATTATACGATTTTATAAATTTTTAAAATTTTTTTACCTTTCACCTGGACGGAGAATCGAACCGCGGACCATGCACTTTGTAAGCCAACACACTAACCACTGAGCTATGTACCTGTTATGGTGATCAATAGATAAATATCCATATAAGTTATATTTATATAACATAGCTTGCGGCGCCCACGAACCGAATAAACAAAGTTTATTTAACAGAAACAAACATTTAGTTTGGCACCGTGGAGCAGTGGTTGCTAGGTCCGACTTGCATGCCAAGGGTCATGGGTTCGATCCCTGCTTCGAACAAAGTTTTTTTTTACACATATTCCAGATATGTTCGGAAGATTCCGAAAAAATGTTCAACATTACATTGTAGTATATTAAATTTCGAACTGTAAAATGTGTCTTATTAAAGACCTAAAGTCAGAAAAGAACAGTGTTTGATATAAACGAAATGGACTGTGTTGTTGTTTCAAAAATAACTTTTTTTTATTGAAAAAATAAAAATTTTGTAACAAACGAATTTTTTTGGTGATAAAAGTTTAAAATTTTCGAAGCCATTCAAAAACTCTAATAAAAGAAAAACGTTTTCGGTACACGTTTTCCATACGGTTTTTTTTCTTTGCGTGTATACATACCTTTTTTGTCTAATATATACCACGTATGGACTAACTCACAATTTAGAAAACGATGTTAAGAAGTTTAAGGATACCACAACCCAATTAATTCGATTGTGGATGACAGTCTTTCGTAGAAGTTTCTACGCAATCCATGGTGGAGGATACATAAGATTAAATGGAGGTAACTCTATGCAAGACAAAAGTCAGGTATGTTTTCAAACTTTTCCAAACAATTTATACTTTGGAACGTTCGATATGTAAAAAAAAATAAAAATAGAAAGTTATAGATTACTAAGTCATAATTTCAAAGGCAAAACATTTTTGAAAGTACTCCATTAGATAAAGCCTTATAGTAAAAAAAAAATCTTATCGAAATTTAAATCCTTATCAACAAACAGACTTATGCTCGTGTGAATATGTACTGAATCTGCTGTTTACCAGTGTTTATGATTAACATAAGCAATTATATATAGTAATACAATCAAATAAAAATAAATATGTCTATGAGCATTATTTGAAAGAAAAGTATCGAATAAAAAAATAAATATGTTTTGTAAATATGTTTTGTAAGAATCTAGAAATTGGGTGAAAATATGAAAGATTATGGAAACTAAATTTTAGAACTCAAACTTGGCATAATATTAAGCAATTTTTTTCAATAATATAAATATATAATTTTTTCATTAATATAATAATAACTTTAAAACAAAGTTTAAAATCGTTGTTTCGAAATTTCCTCATTTCGTTTCAGTCGTATATCTTTGAAATAGGACAAATATTCCTTAAATGTTATTTATTGTTAGAGATAATCTTTAAATTAACTGAGATATGTTACATGGAGCCACCGCCTTGCATACACCGGGCCATTGGTTCAAATCCAGTTTCGACCAAACACCAAAAAATTTTTCAGCGGTGAATTACATTTATATTGAGGATGTTGTATTCTTGATTTAAAGTTTTAAAAGTTTTTTGTTTTTTAAATTACACGCAAAAAAAAAATTAAATTACACGCCGATGACAAAACAGCTACATAGCCCAGTGGATAGTGTGTGTGTTGGCTTACAAATTGCGGGAGCCTCCGTGGTACACGCAGAGAAGGAATATGATCACCTCAAACATGTTTCAAGAGCAAAATGTTATTTTTGTATGGTGACCATGTAACATGTTTGTCACTAAAATGTTATTTTCTAGTTAAATATAACCTGCTTGCCGAAATCAGATACATGATTTCCGAGAAAATAACATGGTTGCGAAAACCATGTTACATGGTCACCACCCAAAAATAACATTTTGCTCTTAAAACATGTTTGAGGTGATCATATTCCTTCTCTGGGTTTGCAATGGTTAGTAATGCTGGCTACATTTCTGAGCGGTGCAAAGCTTCTCTCAGTTGTTTCACTGCATTGTGGACGGCCGTTCGGACTCGGCTATAAAAATGAAATTCCTTGTCATTGAGCTTAACATGGAATCGGACAGAAGTTCACCACTGTTGTATCATAATGGACTGAATAGTAGGGCTGTGGAGTCGAGCCAATTTTGCTCGACTCCGACTCCAGCATTCATCAGCCTCGACTCTGACTCCGGGTAATATAAAAAAAAATCTAATTTTAGTACCACTAATTTGTAGTTCTATTGTGGGGGTACCGTAAATGGATAGATATAAATTATCGTATTTATTTATGTGTGCAAAAAAGATCTTAATTTCACATTTGATGCCAATTGAACTCTATATTTCAAAATTTAAGGCAATGCCATTTCTATGTTTAATAAATAAAATAATGATATAAAAAGCCATCACAATATGAGCAGATACCAACTGTCTTCATTATAACATACATATGTATTTATAGACAAGTAAAGAAAGTTCAAAGTCGAACGGGGTTCATATTATATACAATTGTTGATACCATCTCAAATCCTTTAAATTTGTTGCGAGGTTTATATTCCCATATGCATGAATTTGAATCTGAACCGATTTAGACAAAATTGTTAACACTTCTACAAAATCTATGTACCTAAAATTTAAATCTAACGTTATGGGACGAAACACAATTTTAGTAAAAACCAAATAAGGAACGCAGCAAAAAAAATTTGGAAGTTCTTCCAAAGAAACAACTTTAAAAGCACTTCCAGAAGATGCACTCCCAATGATGTTCTTTATTTTAAGTTATTTTAATTCAATTTTTTATAACTTGTTTTTTCATACTTTTAAAGGGCAATTTTAACTTTTTTTGTTTCAAATAGGTTAAAAACAGGGTAAAAATTCATAAAATGGAGAAATCATTTAAATTTTGTCGACAAAAATGATAAATCCAATCTGAAAAAATTGTGAATTTTTGAAAATATTTGAGGTCACACGTTTCTGAGAAGCATTAGAATCCATTAAAAATTATAAAAAATTATAAAAATTATTTATTTGACAAAATATCACAGAATTTTTTAATTTACATCCAAAACATTGAATTCGGATCACACCTAAAGAAGTGATGCAAATTCAGTGCAACGGTTGTTGAAATGGAGGACTTCCGTCCTATGACAAGTCCATGTGCAAATTAGACGCAGAAGCGATTCCGAATAACATTTTCATTACATTTTTGACGACGCTTTTTTTGCTGGGAAAGTCTGAAGTCGGGCGGGGCCGACTATAACTTTGTATTTAGATCTACATTTCGATAAAATCTCAAATCCTTCAAATTTGTTGAGTACTCGTATATAAGGTTTATATTCCCATTAACCAATATTTAAAACTGACCCGATTTGGACAATATTTTGTCAGAATTCTACAAAATCTTGGGCACAGCTAATGCCTAGGGCACAGTGTGGCGCGTTGTATAAATATGGGAAATATTTATAATATTAATAATATTTAGGCAATTTTTCAAAAATGCATTTATAATTCATCAGTCGATAAATATGAATTAGAGAAATTTGAGTCATTTTTACAAGTTTTCGTCTTATTTAGCAGTGAGTATTAGTGAGCATCAGTAAGCAATAACATTTTGAGAAAATTTGCTATAGAAAAAAAATTTCGAGAAAATTTGCTATAGAAATAAAATTTTGAGAAAATTTGCTATAGAAATAAAATTTTGAGAAAAGTTGCTATAGAAATAAAATTTTAAGAACATTTGCAATAGAATTTTTTAAATTTTATTTTTGAGAAAACTTTCTATTTCGACCAAAATATCTATAAAAAGAAAATTTTTTATAGAAATAAAATTCTGACAAAATTTTCTATAGAAATAAAATTCTGACAAAATTTTCTATAGAAATAAAATTTTGACAAAATTTTCTATTGAAATAAAATTTTGACCAAAGTATCTATAAAAAGAAAATTTTGACAAATTATAGAAATAAAATTTTGACAAAATTTTATTTAGAAATAAAATTTTTACAAATTTGTCTATAGAAATAAAATTTTGACAAAATTTTCTATAGAAATAAAATTTTGAAAAAATTTTCTATAGAAATGATATTTTTACAAAATTTTCTATAGAAATAAAATTTTGACAAAATTGTCTATAGAAATAAAATTTTGACTAAATTTTCTATAGAAATAAAATTTTTACAAAATTTTCTATAGAAATAAAATTCTGACAAAATTTTCTATAGAAATAAAATTTTTACAAAATTTTCTATAGAAATAAAATTTTGACAAAATTGTCTATAGAAATAAAATTCTGACAAAATTTTCTATAGAAATAAAATTCTGACAAAATTTTCAATAGAAATAAAATTTTTACAAAATTTTCTATAGAAATAAAATTTTGACAAAATTGTCTATAGAAATAAAATTTTGACTAAATTTTGTATAGAAATAAAATTTTGACAAAATTGTCTATAGAAATAAAATTTTGACTAAATTTTCTATAGAAATAAAATTTTTACAAAATTTTCTATAGAAATAAAATTTTTACAAATTTGTCTATAGAAATAAAATTTTGACAAAATTTTCTATAGAAATAAAATTTTGAAAAAAAATTCTATAGAAATACAGTTTAGAAAGAATTTTCTGCCAATACTCGACATATGTATATAGGTATATGGTCTTAAAATAAAATTAAAAAAATAAAATCGATTGTTCGAAACATTTTAAATAAATTTTTATGGTGTTGGGCATTAAAATTCAGCTCATCTGCTAGTCTAACATTCTAGGAAATTTTCAATTACATTCCGTAATTGGAAGTTGCTTTTCATTTACAGTCATACTTTACATTGGTCGAATTAATAACACAATGGAAACTAATTTGCGTAAACACTTTTTAGTTACAAAAATGTCTTTTTAAAAGAAGTAAGGAAAGTCTAAAGTCGGGCGGGGCCGACTATATTATACCCTGCACCACTTTGTAGATCTAAATTTTCGATACCATATCACATCCGTCAAATGTGTTGGGTCTATATATAAAGGTTTGTCCCAAATACATACATTTAAATATCACTCGATCTGGACAGAATTTGATAGACTTCTACAAAATCTATAGACTCAAAATTTAAGTCGGCTAATGCACTAGGGTGGAACACAATGTTAGTAAAAAAAATGGAAACATTTAAATCTGGAGCAAATTTAAGAAAACTTCGCAAAAGTTTATTTATGATTTATCGCTCGATATATATGTATTAGAAGTTTAGGAAAATTAGAGTCATTTTTACAACTTTTCGACTAAGCAGTGGCGATTTTACAAGGAAAATGTTGGTATTTTGACCATTTTTGTCGAAATCAGAAAAACATATATATGGGAGCTATATCTAAATCTGAACCGATTTTAACCAAATTTGGCACGCATAGCTACAATGCTAATTCTACTCCCTGTGTAAAATTTCAACTAAATAGGAGTTAAAAATTGGCCTCTACGGTCATATGAGTGTAAATCGGGCGAAAGCTATACATGGGAGATATATCTAAATCTGAACCGATTTAAACCAAATTTGGCACGCATAGCTACAATGCTAATTATACTCCCTGTGCAAAATTTCAACTAAATCGGAGCAAACAATTGGCCTCTGTGGTCATATGAGTGTAAATCGGGCGAAAGCTATATATGGGAGCTATATCTAAATCTGAATCGATTTCAACCAAATTTGGCACGCATAGCTACAATGTTAATTATACTCCCTGTGCAAAATTTCAACTAAATCGGAGTTAAAAATTGGCCTCTGTGGTCATTTGAGTGTAAATCGGGCGAAAGCTATATATGGGAGCTATATCTAAATCTGAACCGATTTCAACCAAATTTGACACGCATAGCAACAATGCTAATTCTACTCCCTGTGCAAAATTTCAACTAAATCGGAGCAAAAAATTGGCCTCTGTGGGCAAATGAGTGTAAATCGGGCGAAAGCTATATATGGGAGCTATAACTAAATCTGAACCGATGATATTTTGCAAGTTTTTCGAGACTCATAAAATATTCGGATGTACGGAATTTGAGGAAGATCGGTTGATATACACGCCAATTATGACCAGATCGGTGAAAAATATATATGGCAACTATATTTAAATCTGAACCGATTTTTCCCAAAATCAATAGGGATCGTCTTTGAGCCGAAACAGGACCCTATACCAAATATTAGGACAATCGGACTAAAACTGCGAGCTGTACTTTGCACACAAAAATACATCAACAGACAGACAGACGGACAGACAGACAGACAGACAGACAGACGGACATCGCTAAATCGACTCAGAATTTAATTCTAAGACGATCGGTATACTAAACGACACGCCTTCTTGGCGTTACATACAAATGCACAAACTTATTATACCCTGTACCACAGTAGTGGTGAAGGGTATAAATATAGTTTAGCCGAAGTCGCAGGCGAGCAAAATTTTTACGACTCCGACTCTAGCAAAATCTTCAGACTCCGACTCCACAGCCCTGCTTAATAGTCTAAGTGAGCCTGATACATCGGGCTGCCACCTAACCTAACTACAAATTGCTTGGTCCGCGGTTCGATTTTCCGTCCAGGCGCAAGGTAAAATTTAAAAAATTTATAAAATCTTATAATTTCTCCTACATTGTTCGTATTACAGCAAAAGGTGCTAACAACTAAAAAACCTCGTGGAAGTGAGAGAGATGTGAGGGAAAATGCAATTAGCCAGAAAAGATTGTTTTTTTTTGTTTGAGTTACGGTACGGTCACATTGGGCAGATATTTGACAGAAATCGAAAAATACTTCGTCCCCAAAGCCAAACCAGCAAACCTTTTTAGCTCATATTGGATATATTACATCACGATAAAAGTATTTTTCAAAAATGGTAAACAGATATTTCGAAAGTACTCCTGTCAAAAAGTTTGATATTTGTTTTGGGCAAATATTTGCCTAGTGTGACCATACCCTTAGTCTTTATGAAATTGTTTTTACATCCTGCAAAAGAATAATTTTTTATCACAAAAAGTATATACTTTTCTTCTGAGAAACGATCTTTGTTTGTCTAAAATTGGGAATTGGGAAGAAAGAATTTCTTTTTTTGTGTGTACATAACGAAAAAAGGCAGAAAACCCAATAAATTATCTCTTATATTTCGCAAGATATGGACCCTACAACTTATTCTTTTGCAAATTAACATTTTCATTTTAATTTTCTTTTACTTTGCTTTTAAAATCCTTCTCTGCACTAAAAAAAATATTGTCGTGAAGTCAAAGATTTCATGTCTTTAAAATACGAATGCAAATTTTGCTTAGCATAGAAGACGCATTTCTCTAATATAAAGTTTTTTTCCTTGTCCAAAAGTCGATAAACTTTTCAATGAAGTCGTATTGTCCTTACACGCAAAAAAATAATTCTTTCCTCCGAAACGAAATTTTAGACAAACAAAGTTCGTTTCTCATTTGCTTTTCGCTGTAAGGAAGTGTATTTGGAAGAAAAGTATATACTTTTTGTGATAAACGTTTATTCTTTTCCAGGATGTAAAAGTAAATTCATAAAGACAAACTAAAAAAAAACATTGTTTTCTTGCTAATAGCATTTTCCCTCACATTTTTCTCACATCCACGAGGTTTTTTAGTTCTTAACACCTTTTCCTGTAATACTAACAATGTAGAAGAAATTATACGATTTTATAAATTTTTAAATTTTTTTTACCTTTCGCCTGGACGGAGAATCGAACCGCGGACCATGCACTTTGTAAGCCAACACACTAACCACTGAGCTATGTACCTGTTATGGTCATCAATAGATAAATATCCATATAAGTTATATTTATATAGCATAGCTTGCGGCGCCCACGAACCGAATAAACAAAGTTTATTTAACAGAAACAAACATTTAGTTTGGCACCGTGGAGCAGGGGTTGCTACGTCCGACTTGCATGCCAAGGGTTTTTTTTAACATATATTCCAGATATGTTCGGAAGATTCCGAAAAAATTTTCAACATTACATTGTAGTATATTAAATTTTGAACTGTAAAATGTGTGTTATTAAAGACCTAAAGTCAGAAAAGAACAGTGTTTGATATAAACGAAATGGACTGTGTAGTTTTTTTTCAAAAATAACTTTTTTATTGAAAAAATAAAAATTTTGTAATAAACGAATTTTTTTGATGATAAAAGTTTAAAATTTTCGAAGCAATTCAAAAAACTCTAACAAAAGAAAAACGTTTTCGGTACACGTTTTCCAAACGTTTTTTTTCTTTGCGTGTATAATTAAGAGATTTCACTTAAAAATGGGTATCATAACATGAAAGAAAAAATGTTTGGGATAAGCTCAACTTGACTTTAATAATTCAGAAAAATTCTTTAAATTTAATGAAATAGTCTTTAAATTTGTTTTCTTTTTTGTTTTGTTGTTTTCTTGACTACAAAGCAAAAAAATCTTTCAAATATAGGACATGGGAGCCACCGTGGTGCAATGGTTAGCATGCCCGCCTTGCATACACAAGGTCGTGGGTTCGATTCCTGCTACGACCGAACACCAAAAAGTTTTTCAGCGGTGGATTATCTCACCTCAGTAATGCTGGTGACATTTCTGAGGGTTTCAAAGCTTCTCTAAGTGGTTTCACTGGAATGTGGAACGCCGTTCGGACTCGGCTATAAAAAGGAGGTCCCTTGTCATTGAGCTTAACATGGAATCGGGCAGCACTCAGTGATAAGAGAGAAGTTCACCAATGTAGTATCACAATGGACTGAATAGTCTAAGTGAGCCTGATACATCGGGCTGCCACATAACCTAACCTAACCTAACCTAACCTAGGACATGTTTTCCAAAAATTTATTTTAAAGAAATTTTTTACTTGAAACATAGCATAATTTCTACTGGTAGTCGAGTCTTAATTTGGAAAATAAAGTTGTCGTTAACTCGTTTTTAAAGGATTTTGATAACATATGAAGAAAAAAGCTGAGAAAGCGAAAAATTAAAATTTGCTTCCTAGAAGCAAGTACACAAAACCCAAATTTAAAAGAGAATTGTGTCTTAAAATTATCCTTACTTGTGTTCTCCGCTTCTTTGGCTCGGAATCAATACCAAAATTGTTAAAGTAAAGACAAAATCTTTGTAACCGGGCATGCTTTTGTTTCAGTGGGCGTGTAAATTCCTAACTGGCATATTAGTATATTAGCGGAATAACAGACAACGATTTAAAAGTTAGTTAGGTTCTTCATGCCATTTATTTAAACATAAATAACAGTATTAATATATCGCAAGAAGAGAATAAAAATTCCGTAAATCAAATCTGTATCCTCCATAGTTCCATAAAATATATCTTTATTTTAAAGAAGTAGGTTAAAGGTTAAAGTGGCAGCCCGATTAAGATTCAGGCTCACTTAGACTATTCAGTCCATTGTGATAAAGAAGTAGGAATTTTGGCTCGAAATCCACACCAAAATCCTTAAGAGGAGGTCTTTGGAGTTCAGAAAACTCTTTTTGAGTGCGACAAATTCACGAAATTTATTTTCATTTCTTTTTTAATTAAAATACTTTCATAATTTTTTAATAAACATGTATTAAAAAAATTTTAAAGTATAATATTTTTCTTGATTTAATGATAGAATTAATTTAAGGAAAATTTCGGTCGATATGGAGAATAAAAAATCAAAATGATGGAATTGATTCTGAATGTGAATCAATTCCATCATTTTGATTTTTGATTTAGTGGATATGCGAATATGGGAACTAGTTTTGTTCAAATTTTTATTTTCTACACTTTGCGACATGGGAACTAATTTTGTTAACATTTTTAGTTTCTTCATTTTTTTATGTAGTGTTCACTTTTTTTGCGTGTAGTAAACTTAATTTCATTTGAAGACAGCCATACACAAATATACTTCGCTTGTTAACTATCTCTTAAAGAGAGTTGTAAGTTGAATCTCTGCTAAAGCACAATGACCTTTCTCTTTCATTCTCATTAAGCAAATACTAATGATCTGCAGCAACTGTTTAACAATCTAATACTCGTACAAGCAGCTTTACACTTTTGTTTACATACCCAAAAATCTCTTGAATTTTAATTTCTCTTCACCACCATGATACCACAGTGCAAAATCTTCTGAATTAAATGTTGCATTTTTACGTTCTTTTTGCAAATCTGGATTTACTGTTTTGGGAATAATGCTCATTTTGATTTACGCACAACAACGTCTTACAATTCGCACGGCTGGAAATAAACTAGGCCACAAACAAACAATTGATCGTCGCAATATTCCATGGTGGTCACAAAAGTTTACTCTTTGTATTGAGTAAACATTAGGCTTTCAAATTATCTCGCTAAGAGATAACAAATTTGCCAAAGCTTTCGGTGAATTTGCAACTTTTCTTTTATGGTGTTAATGTTTGTACATTAAGGTAGGTCGTAAGATTCACCGCTTAACCCATTTAAGAGAAACGTTTAAATAATTTTAAAAACTAATCGTGTATATCCTACCTAAATTAAGTAAATTCTTGCAGTGTTATTTTTATACAGAATAAAATTCATAGTTAAACTAATGCAAAATTTTAACTTATTTTTATTTTTTTTTTCGAAATTTTCCACAGCCCATTGAATTTTTTCCTTACCCGTGGTATGTCTAAAAAGTTGTATGATCTAAACATGGGTATAAAGTTCAATTTGAATTTAAAGGCAGATTCACAATGCTAAATATAATTTCAAATACACTTACGGAATTTTTTAGTGATCTAATTTGGCTTTTTTCGTAAATTTTAATTATTAATTTAAATTGCTTTATAACTACATACCCACTGAAAAACGTAAATCAATTTCATTAAAAAATTAAAAGAAAGGAGTTCGTTCTTTCAATTTTTTTAATGAAATTGAATTACGTTTTTAATATTACTAATAACAACAAGTATATACGGCCGTAAGTTCGGCCAGGCCGAATCTTAAATACCCTCCACCATGGATTGCGTAGACACTTCTACGAAAGACTGTCATCCACAATCGAATTAATTGGGTTGTGGTATCTTAAAACTTCTTAACATCGTTTTCTAAATTGTGAGTTAGTCCAAACGTGGTATATATTAGACAAAAAAGGTATGTATAGGTAAGTCTACAAATAATTACGAATCGATATGGTCTTTTACACGGTACGTAGAGAGCCAGAATTGAAATATGGCGGTCGCTTATATGTGGGCTATATACAATTATGAACTTCATATGGACCAATTTTTGTGTGTGTGTGATTGGGGATGGATTTATCTGAGGGCTATATATAACTATAGACCGATATGGACTTAGTTAGGCATGCTTGTTAACGGCCATATACTAGCACAATGTACCAAATTTTAACCAGATTGGATGAATTGGCTCCAAAACCACATCTCGGGATCGGATTATATGGGGGCTATATAAGATTATGGACTGATAAGGACCACTTTTGGCATGGTTGTTAAATATCATAAACTACCACCACGTACTAAATTTCAACCGAATCGGATGAATTTTGCTCTTCCATGGGGCTCCGGAGGTCAAATCTGGGGATCGGTTTATATGGGGGCTATATATAATTATGGACTAATATGAACCAATTCCTGCATGGTTGTTGGATACCATATACTAACGTCACTTACCAATTTTCAACCGAATCGGATGAATTCTGCTCTTCCAAGGGGCTCCGGAGGTCAAATCTGGGGATCGGTTTATATGGGGGCTATATAAATTTATGGACCGATTTCGACTAATTTTTGCATTGGTGTTTGAGGCCATATATTAACACCACGTACCAAATTTCAGCGGAATCAGAAGAATTTTGGTCTTCGAAGAGGCTCCGGAGGTCAAATCAGGGGATCGGTTTATATGGGGGCTATATATAATTATTGACCGATGTGGACCAATTATTGCATAGTTGTTAGAGACCATATACCAACACCATGTACCAAATTTCAGCCGGTTCGGATGAAATTTGCTTCTCTTAGAGGCTCCGCAAGCCAAATCGGGGGATTGGTTTATGTGGGGGCTATATATAATTATGAACCGATGTGGACCAATTTTTGCATGGTTGTTACAGATCATATGTTGACACCATGTACCAAATTTCAACCGGATCGGATGAAGTTTGCTTTTCTTAGAGGCTCCGCAAGCCAAATTTGGGGGTCCGTTTATATGGGGGCTATACGTAAAAGTGGACCGATATGGCCCATTTGCAATGCCATTCAACCTACATGTATAACAACTACTTGTGCCAAGTTTCAAGTCGATAGCTTGTTTCGTTCGGATGTTAGCGTGATTTCAACAGACGGACGGACGGACGGACATGCTCAGATCGACTCAGAATTTCACCACGACCCAGAATATATATACTTTATGGGGTCTTCGATGTGTTACAAACGGAATGACAAAGTTAATATACCCCCATCCTATGGTGGAGGGTATACAAATAAAAGAGTATCAAGCTAGAACGTGTAAAACTCCCGAATATGGCTATGATTTTTGTTCTGAAATTCGCTGAAGTTCGCTACCGTGAACATTTTCGCTAACGTGAACTCTCTCGGTTTTAACAAGTTCACGTTACCGCGAGTGCACTGTAGTTATTTTTGATATAGTTCATTTTTCTTCCGATATTGATTGTCATCATTATTTTTATTCATTTATCAACACTAATTTTTTCTACAAAACGATCCATCTGAGTGTCGACGCATTCGATAACTCGAGTGTGTTGAGCTCAGAGAACCTATTCGTATTGAAGAGATAACAAATTGAACTCTTAAATTTTATATCGCCCATGATCATCTCACATCAGTGATGATAAAATTTAGAACTTTTGTACGAAAAAGTGTACTATAAAATCTTGAATTTTTCCTGGGCATCTCATTAGTGCAAGCACTGAGGCTGCGGTTCATAATTATTTAAACTGATATCCATATTTGGCTTCCGGACCCTTTCGAAGCAGAAAATTTCTTTCAAACCCATTTAAATTTTGGTACATGATGTCAGATTTGGCTTCCGGACCCTTTCGAAGCAGAAAATTTCTTTCAAACCCATTTAAATTTTGGTACATGACGTCAGTATATTCTTTATACCCTGCGCCACACTGTGGAACAGGGTTTTATAAGTTAGTGCATATGTTTGCAACACCCAGAAGGAGACGAGATAGACACATGGTGTCTTTGGCAAAAATACTCAGTGTGGGCTCCTGAGTCGATATAGTCATGTCCGTCTGTCCGTGAACACATTTTTGTAATCAAAGTCTAGGTCGCAGTTTTAGTCCAATCGACTTCAAATTTGGCACAAGTATGTGTTTTGGCTCAGAATAGATACCTATTGATTTTGGAAGAAATCGGCTCAGATTTAGATATAGCTCCCATATATATATTTCGCCCGATATGGACTTATATGGCCCCAGAAGACGTGTGTGCAAGAAGAAGTGTGCAAAATTTGATTGAAATCGGTTCAGATTTAGATATAGCTCCCATATATATCTTTCGCCCGATATGGACTAATATGGTCCTAAAAGCCAGAGTTTTTGCCCAATTTGGTTGAAATTTTGCACAGGGAGTAGATTTAGCATTGTAGCTATGCGTGCCAAATTTGGTTGAAATCGATTCAGATTTAGATATAGCTCCCATATATATCTTTCGCCCGATATGCACTTATATGGCCCCAGAAGCTAGAGTTTTGGCCCAATTTGGTTGAAATTTTGCACAAGGAGTACAATTAGTAATATAGTCATGTGTGCCAAATTTGATTGAAATCGGTTCAGATTTAGATATAGCTCCCATATATATGTTTTTCTCATTTCGACAAAAATGGTCAAAATACCAACATTTTCCTTATTAAATAGCCACTGCTTAGTCGAAAAATTGTAAAAATGTCTCTAATTTTCCTAAACTTCTAATACATATATATCGAGCGATAAATCATAAATAAACTTTTGCGAAGTTTCCTTAAAATTGCTTCAAATTTAAATGTTTCCCATATTTTTTTTACTAAAATTGTGTTCCACCCTAGTGCATTAGCCGACTTAAATTTTGAGTCTTTAGATTTTGTAGAAGTCTATCAAATTTATGTATTTGGGACAAACCTTTATATATAGCCCTCAACACATTTGACGGATGTGATATGGTATCGAAAATTTAGATCTAAAAAGTGGTGCAGGGTATAATATAGTCGGCCCCGCCCGACTTTTGACTTTCCTTACTTGTTTTTGTATATAGCCCGCATATAAGCGACCCCCATATTTCATTTCTGGCTCTCTACCACCTATGGACACACTCACAATTTAGAAAACGATGTTAAGTGTTAAGATACCACAACCCAAGTAATTACGTTGTGGATGACAGTCTTTCGTAGAAGTTTCTACACAATCCATGGTGGAGGGTACATAAGATTCGGCCTGGCCGAACTTACGGCCGTATATACTTGTTTTTATACCCTCCATCATAGGATGGGGGTATATTAACTTTGTCATTCCGTTTGTAACACATCGAAATATTGCTCTAAGACCCCATAAAGTATATATATTCTGGGTCGTGGTGAAATTCTGAGTCGATCTAAGCATGTCCGTCCGTCCGTCCGTCCGTCCGTCCGTCCGTCCGTCCGTCCGTCTGTTGAAATCACGCTAACTTCCGAACGAAACAAGCTATCGACTTGAAACTTAGCACAAGTAGTTGTTATCGATGTAGGTCGGATGGTATTGAAAATGGGCCATATCGGTCCACTTTTGCGTATAGCCCCCATATAAAGGGACCCTAAGATTTGGCTTGTAGAGCCTCTAACAGAAGCACATTTCATCCGATCCGGCTGAAATTTGGTATATGGTGTTGGTATATGGTCTCTAACAACCATGCAAAAATAGGTCCATATCGGTCCACTTTTACGTATAGCCCCCATATTAACGGACCCCCAAATTTGGCTTGCGATTGCTCTAACAGAAGCAAATTTCATCCGATCAGGCTGAAATTTGGTACATAGTGTTGGTATATGGTCTCTAACAACCATGCGAAAATTGGTCCATATCGGTCCACTTTTACGTATAGCCCCCATATAAACGGACCCCCAAATTTGGCTTGCGATTGCTCTAAGAGAAGCAAATTTCATCCGATCCGGCTGAAATTTGGTACATGGTGTTGGTATATGGTCTCTCACAACCGTGCAAAAATTGGTCTACATCGGTCAATAATTATATATAGCCCCCATATAAACCGATCCCCAGATTTGGCTTGCGGAGCCTAAAAGAGAAGCAAATTTCATCCGATCCGGTTGAAATTTGGTACATGATGTTGGTATATGGTCTCTAACAACCATGCAAAAATTGGTCCATTTCGGTCCATAATTATATATAGCCCCCATATAAACCGATCCCCAGATTTGGCTTGTGGAGCCTCTAAGAGAATCATATTTCATCCGATCCGGCTGAAATTTGGTACATGGTGTTGGTATATGGCCTCTAACAACCGTGCAAAAATTGGTCCACATCGGTCCATAATTATATATAGCCCCCATATAAACCGATCTCCAGATTTGGCTTGCGGAGCCTAAAAGAGAAGCAAATTGCATCCGATCCGGCTGAAATTTGGTACATGATATTGGTATATGGTCTCTAACAACCATGCAAAAATTGGTCCACATCGGATCATAATTATATATAGCCCCCATATAACGATCCCCAGATTTGGCTCGCGAAGTCTCCAAAAGAAGCAAATTTCATCCAATCCGGTTGTAATTTGGAACATGGTGTTAGTATATGATCTTTAACAACCGTGCCAGAATTGGTCCATATCGGTCCATAATTATATATAGCCCCCATATAAAGCGTTCTCCAGATTTGACCTCCGGAGCCTCTTGGAGGAGCAAAATTCATCCGATCCGGTTCAAATTAGGAACGTGGTGTTAGTATATGGTCGCTAACAACCATACCAAAATTGGTCCAATCACACAAAAATTGGTCCATATCGGTCCATAATCATGGTTGCCACTAGAGCCAAAAATAATCTACCAAAATTTTTTTCTATAGAAAATTTTGTCAAAATTTTATTTCTATAGAAAATTTTGTCAAAATTTTATTTCTAGAGAAAATTTTGTTAAAATATTATTCGGTTCATAATAAAATTTTTATCATTGTCAAAATTTTATTTCTATAGAAAATTTTGTCAAAATTTTATTTCTATAGAAAATTTTGTTCAAATTTTATTCGGTTCATAATCATGGTTGCCACTCGAGCCAAAAATAATCTACCAAGATTTTATTTCTATAGAAAATTCTGTTAAAATTTTTTTTCTGTAGAAATTTTTGTCAAAATTTTCTTTCTATAGAAAATTTTTGTCAAAATTTTTATTTCGATAGAAAATTTTGTGAAAATTTTATTTCTATAGAAAATTTTGTTAAAATTGTATTTCTCTAGAAAATTTTGTCAAAATTTTATGTCTACTTTGTCAAACTGAATATATATACCACGTATGGACTTACATACAATTTAGAAGATGGTGTTCGGAGGTTTTAAGATACCTTGCCATCGGCAAGCGTTACCGCAACTTAAGTAATTCAATTGTGGATGGCAGTGTTTAGAAGAAGTTTCTACGCAATCCATGATGGAGGGTACATAAGCTTCGGCCTGGCCGAACTTACGGCCGTATATACTTGTTTTTTTTTTTTAATTTGGTAAAATTTTTGGTAAAATTTTATACAAATTTTGGTTGATTATTTTTGGCACGAGTGGCAACCGTGCTAGAGATACTCTCAGAACTAATATAGAAAAATGTGTATCAAATTCCAATATCGACATTTCGAATTTTTTGTTAAAAGCCAATTAGTCGATTTAAGGCGAAATCAAAAGTTTGGCAGTCGATTTTAAAGATATATAAAAAATATATAAAAAAATTTCTAATTTGAATACCAGACAAAAAGACTTCGACTTCAATGTTTTGAAAAGTCGAGTTTTGGCTGTTGTATCACCAATCAGAAAAACTATCACCGAAATTTTTCCAATTAAATTTTTAATTTATTTTCTTTTTTAATTTCAAATAAAAATTCAATTGGTTCTAAAATATATTTTTTCTGTGCACTTTTTTTCTATTAGTCAAATTTGAATACTAAAAAAAAGACTTCGACTTCCATTTCTAGATAAAAAGTCGCTTAGTCGAAAAATCAAGTTTCGGCTGTTGTATCACCACTCGGAAAAACTATCACCGAAATTTTTCCAATTAAAACTTAATTTTTATGCCCTCCACCATAGGATGGGGGTATAGTAACTTTGTCATTCCGTTTGTAACACATCGAAATATTGCTCTAAGACCCCATAAAGTATATATATTCTGGGTCGTGGTGAAATTCTGAATCGATCTGAGCATGTCCGTCCGTCTGTTGAAATCACGCTAATTTCCGAACGAAACAAGCTATCGACTTGAAACTTGGCACATGTAGTTGTTATTGATGTAGGTCGGATGGTATTGCAAATGGGCCATATCGGTCCACTTTTACGTATAGCCCCCATATAAACGGACCCCCAAATTTGGCTTGCGATTGCTCTAAGAGAAGCAAATTTCATCCGATCCGGCTGAAATTTGGTACATGGTGTTAGTATATGGTCTCTAAGAACCATGCAAAAATTGGTCCATATTGGTCCACTTTTACGTATAGCTCCCATATAAACCGATCCCCCGATTTGGATTGAGGAGCCTCTAAGAGAAGCAAATTTCATCCGATCCGGCTGAAATTTGGTACATGGTGTTGGTATATGTTCTCTAATGACTATGCAAAAATTGGTACATATGGGTCCAAAATTATATATAGCCCCCATATAAACCGATCCCCCGATTTGGCTTGCGGAGCCTCTAAGAAACGAAAATTTCATCCGATCGGGCTGGAATTTGGTACATGGTGTTGGTATATGTTCTCTAATGACCATGCAAAAATTGGTCCATATCAGTCCAAAATTATATATAGCCGCCATATAAATCGATTCCCAGATTTGTCGTCCGGAGCCTCTTGGAAAAGCAAAATTCATCCGATCCGGTTGAAATTTGGAACATGGTGTTAGAATGTGGTCTCTAACAAACACGCAAGAATTGGTCCATATCGGTCCATAATTATATATAGCCCCCATAGAAACCGTTCCCCAGATTTGATCTCCGGAGCCTCTTGGAGGAGCAAAATTCATCCGATCCGGTTGAAATTTGCAACGTGATGTTAGTATAAGGCCAATATCCATGCCAAAATTGGTCCATGTCGGTCTATAGTTATATATAGGCGATCCCCAATCACACAAAAAGTGGTCCATATCGGTTCATATTCATGGTTGCCACTCGAGCCAAAAATAATCTACCAAAATTTTATTTTTATGGAAAACATTGTCAAAATGTTATTCCTATAGAAAATTTTGTCAAAATTTTATTTCTATAGAAAATTTTGTCAAAATTTTATTTCTATAGACAATTTTGTACAAATTTTATTTCTATAGAAAATTTTGTCAAAATTTTATTTCTATAGAAAATTTTGTCAAAATTTTATTCTATAAAAAATTTTTTCCAAATTTTATTTCTGTAGAAACTTTTTTCCAAATTTTACTTGTATAGAAAATGTTGTCAAAATTTTATTTTGTCAAAATTTTATTTCTATAGAAACTTTAAACTTAATTATATACGTATTTATTCGGCCTTTTTATACCCTCCATCATAGGATGGGGGTATATTAACTTTGTCATTCCGTTTGTAACACATCGAAATATTGCTCTAAGACCCCATAAAGTATATATATTCTGGGTCGTGGTGAAATTCTGAGTCGATCTAAGCATGTCCGTCCGTCCGTCCGTCCGTCCGTCCGTCCGTCCGTCCGTCTGTTGAAATCACGCTAACTTCCGAACGAAACAAGCTATCGACTTGAAACTTAGCACAAGTAGTTGTTATCGATGTAGGTCGGATGGTATTGAAAATGGGCCATATCGGTCCACTTTTGCGTATAGCCCCCATATAAAGGGACCCTAAGATTTGGCTTGTAGAGCCTCTAACAGAAGCACATTTCATCCGATCCGGCTGAAATTTGGTATATGGTGTTGGTATATGGTCTCTAACAACCATGCAAAAATAGGTCCATATCGGTCCACTTTTACGTATAGCCCCCATATTAACGGACCCCCAAATTTGGCTTGCGATTGCTCTAACAGAAGCAAATTTCATCCGATCAGGCTGAAATTTGGTACATAGTGTTGGTATATGGTCTCTAACAACCATGCGAAAATTGGTCCATATCGGTCCACTTTTACGTATAGCCCCCATATAAACGGACCCCCAAATTTGGCTTGCGATTGCTCTAAGAGAAGCAAATTTCATCCGATCCGGCTGAAATTTGGTACATGGTGTTGGTATATGGTCTCTCACAACCGTGCAAAAATTGGTCTACATCGGTCAATAATTATATATAGCCCCCATATAAACCGATCCCCAGATTTGGCTTGCGGAGCCTAAAAGAGAAGCAAATTTCATCCGATCCGGTTGAAATTTGGTACATGATGTTGGTATATGGTCTCTAACAACCATGCAAAAATTGGTCCATTTCGGTCCATAATTATATATAGCCCCCATATAAACCGATCCCCAGATTTGGCTTGTGGAGCCTCTAAGAGAATCATATTTCATCCGATCCGGCTGAAATTTGGTACATGGTGTTGGTATATGGCCTCTAACAACCGTGCAAAAATTGGTCCACATCGGTCCATAATTATATATAGCCCCCATATAAACCGATCTCCAGATTTGGCTTGCGGAGCCTAAAAGAGAAGCAAATTGCATCCGATCCGGCTGAAATTTGGTACATGATATTGGTATATGGTCTCTAACAACCATGCAAAAATTGGTCCACATCGGATCATAATTATATATAGCCCCCATATAACGATCCCCAGATTTGGCTCGCGAAGTCTCCAAAAGAAGCAAATTTCATCCAATCCGGTTGTAATTTGGAACATGGTGTTAGTATATGATCTTTAACAACCGTGCCAGAATTGGTCCATATCGGTCCATAATTATATATAGCCCCCATATAAAGCGTTCTCCAGATTTGACCTCCGGAGCCTCTTGGAGGAGCAAAATTCATCCGATCCGGTTCAAATTAGGAACGTGGTGTTAGTATATGGTCGCTAACAACCATACCAAAATTGGTCCAATCACACAAAAATTGGTCCATATCGGTCCATAATCATGGTTGCCACTAGAGCCAAAAATAATCTACCAAAATTTTTTTCTATAGAAAATTTTGTCAAAATTTTATTTCTATAGAAAATTTTGTCAAAATTTTATTTCTAGAGAAAATTTTGTTAAAATATTATTCGGTTCATAATAAAATTTTTATCATTGTCAAAATTTTATTTCTATAGAAAATTTTGTCAAAATTTTATTTCTATAGAAAATTTTGTTCAAATTTTATTCGGTTCATAATCATGGTTGCCACTCGAGCCAAAAATAATCTACCAAGATTTTATTTCTATAGAAAATTCTGTTAAAATTTTTTTTCTGTAGAAATTTTTGTCAAAATTTTCTTTCTATAGAAAATTTTTGTCAAAATTTTTATTTCGATAGAAAATTTTGTGAAAATTTTATTTCTATAGAAAATTTTGTTAAAATTGTATTTCTCTAGAAAATTTTGTCAAAATTTTATGTCTACTTTGTCAAACTGAATATATATACCACGTATGGACTTACATACAATTTAGAAGATGGTGTTCGGAGGTTTTAAGATACCTTGCCATCGGCAAGCGTTACCGCAACTTAAGTAATTCAATTGTGGATGGCAGTGTTTAGAAGAAGTTTCTACGCAATCCATGATGGAGGGTACATAAGCTTCGGCCTGGCCGAACTTACGGCCGTATATACTTGTTTAGTTTAATATATACTACGTATGGACTACCTTGTAATTTAAAAGACGGTGTTAGGAAGTTTTAAGATGCCATCGGCAAGTGTTACCGCAACCCAAGAAATTCGATTGTGGATGACAGTCTTCAATAGAAGTTTCTACGCAATCCATGGTGGAGGGTACATAAGCTTCGGCCTGGCCGAACTTACGGCCGTATATACTTGTTTTTTATACCCTCCATCATAGGATGGGGGTATATTAACTTTGTCATTCCGTTTGTAACACATCGAAATATTGCTCTAAGACCCCATAAAGTATATATATTCTGGGTCGTGGTGAAATTCTGAGTCGATCTAAGCATGTCCGTCCGTCCGTCCGTCCGTCCGTCCGTCCGTCCGTCCGTCCGTCTGTTGAAATCACGCTAACTTCCGAACGAAACAAGCTATCGACTTGAAACTTAGCACAAGTAGTTGTTATCGATGTAGGTCGGATGGTATTGAAAATGGGCCATATCGGTCCACTTTTGCGTATAGCCCCCATATAAAGGGACCCTAAGATTTGGCTTGTAGAGCCTCTAACAGAAGCACATTTCATCCGATCCGGCTGAAATTTGGTATATGGTGTTGGTATATGGTCTCTAACAACCATGCAAAAATAGGTCCATATCGGTCCACTTTTACGTATAGCCCCCATATTAACGGACCCCCAAATTTGGCTTGCGATTGCTCTAACAGAAGCAAATTTCATCCGATCAGGCTGAAATTTGGTACATAGTGTTGGTATATGGTCTCTAACAACCATGCGAAAATTGGTCCATATCGGTCCACTTTTACGTATAGCCCCCATATAAACGGACCCCCAAATTTGGCTTGCGATTGCTCTAAGAGAAGCAAATTTCATCCGATCCGGCTGAAATTTGGTACATGGTGTTGGTATATGGTCTCTCACAACCGTGCAAAAATTGGTCTACATCGGTCAATAATTATATATAGCCCCCATATAAACCGATCCCCAGATTTGGCTTGCGGAGCCTAAAAGAGAAGCAAATTTCATCCGATCCGGTTGAAATTTGGTACATGATGTTGGTATATGGTCTCTAACAACCATGCAAAAATTGGTCCATTTCGGTCCATAATTATATATAGCCCCCATATAAACCGATCCCCAGATTTGGCTTGTGGAGCCTCTAAGAGAATCATATTTCATCCGATCCGGCTGAAATTTGGTACATGGTGTTGGTATATGGCCTCTAACAACCGTGCAAAAATTGGTCCACATCGGTCCATAATTATATATAGCCCCCATATAAACCGATCTCCAGATTTGGCTTGCGGAGCCTAAAAGAGAAGCAAATTGCATCCGATCCGGCTGAAATTTGGTACATGATATTGGTATATGGTCTCTAACAACCATGCAAAAATTGGTCCACATCGGATCATAATTATATATAGCCCCCATATAACGATCCCCAGATTTGGCTCGCGAAGTCTCCAAAAGAAGCAAATTTCATCCAATCCGGTTGTAATTTGGAACATGGTGTTAGTATATGATCTTTAACAACCGTGCCAGAATTGGTCCATATCGGTCCATAATTATATATAGCCCCCATATAAAGCGTTCTCCAGATTTGACCTCCGGAGCCTCTTGGAGGAGCAAAATTCATCCGATCCGGTTCAAATTAGGAACGTGGTGTTAGTATATGGTCGCTAACAACCATACCAAAATTGGTCCAATCACACAAAAATTGGTCCATATCGGTCCATAATCATGGTTGCCACTAGAGCCAAAAATAATCTACCAAAATTTTTTTCTATAGAAAATTTTGTCAAAATTTTATTTCTATAGAAAATTTTGTCAAAATTTTATTTCTAGAGAAAATTTTGTTAAAATATTATTCGGTTCATAATAAAATTTTTATCATTGTCAAAATTTTATTTCTATAGAAAATTTTGTCAAAATTTTATTTCTATAGAAAATTTTGTTCAAATTTTATTCGGTTCATAATCATGGTTGCCACTCGAGCCAAAAATAATCTACCAAGATTTTATTTCTATAGAAAATTCTGTTAAAATTTTTTTTCTGTAGAAATTTTTGTCAAAATTTTCTTTCTATAGAAAATTTTTGTCAAAATTTTTATTTCGATAGAAAATTTTGTGAAAATTTTATTTCTATAGAAAATTTTGTTAAAATTGTATTTCTCTAGAAAATTTTGTCAAAATTTTATGTCTACTTTGTCAAACTGAATATATATACCACGTATGGACTTACATACAATTTAGAAGATGGTGTTCGGAGGTTTTAAGATACCTTGCCATCGGCAAGCGTTACCGCAACTTAAGTAATTCAATTGTGGATGGCAGTGTTTAGAAGAAGTTTCTACGCAATCCATGATGGAGGGTACATAAGCTTCGGCCTGGCCGAACTTACGGCCGTATATACTTGTTTTTTGTTGTTTTTAATTTCAACTAAAAATTCAATTGGTTCGAAAAATATTTTTTTTCTGTATACTTAGACAATTGTCTTTAAACAAGATATTTTATTTGCATATTCAGATCATTTTATTTGGCTATTTCATATTTCTCACGTAAATAGAGTGATTCCAAAAATCATTAAATAATTGTATACAATTTTTCCAAAATTATTTTTTTATTCCCTAAAAATACCAATAAACGTAAAATGAAGAAAATTATCACCATATAAAAAATTAAATAATATATCTATTTGAAATAAGTTAAAATAATGAGTTTCTAATATTTTTTAGTAAAAATTATCTAAATTTTCGATTTGGCAAAGGGTTTTATATGCGTATGATAGACATCTGGAACCTCTTGGCGATTTAAGGGATTTAATTTAGCTGCCTCATAGATACGTTCATATACATTGCCATCATAGCAACCCAAAGTGGATGTAAGAGTATTGTCGTGAAAATCAAAACCATCACAAATGGCCACAGCATCTGGGCGTATAGACTTCAGGGATTTTTCCAAACGATTTTGCAAAGAACATAAATCAGCCTCTTCCAAATGTATAAACTAGAGAATGAATATGGGAAGTTTACACATTTTCCATGAAGCCTGTGAATCATCGTGATACTTACCCTTAATATATGGGCCATTTTTTTTACGGAAGTATTTACCAAATATAATTCTAAAAGATTTGCCAACACTTTATTTAGAGTAGAGCTACGATTTTGCCTACTGGGTCCAGTAACTTCTTGTAGAAATGTGGCGGCTACAAAACAACGACCATGTAACTATAATAAACATATTAAAAATTAGATTAAATGTTAGTAATTTGTTATTAAATATCTACCTCAGCAGCTTGAATCAATTCAATACCGGTATCACTGAAAGCTTCGCCCTCACTACGACCATCATTAAGGCGTCGCATGAAATGTTCATAGGCCAAACGGATTTTGCTATAATAATAAAAAAATAATTACATTATAAGTTTTTTCTGTGTACCTAAAAATAAAGAAAAAATACTTTCTTCCGGAACGAAATTTTAGACAAACGAAATTTCCGTTTCCTAAAAAGTATTCTCTTTGAGATGAATTAATCTCGAATTTACAAAAAATTATTCAACGATTTTTATTTGTTTTTAAAGATTTTTTTTCAGCGTCAGAAATAATCTTCGATAGTCTAAAATTTCATTCATCGTCAAAAGAAAATTCTCCTTTCAGTGAAAGTAAAACCCATCTCTTACTCACTTTGCCGCTGTGTATTGTAAAATTTTCACTAAATTCAACCAGGATCCTGTCCATTTTATGGATTCTTTTGTTTCCAAATATTCCCTCAAATAGATGGCTGAAGGTGGCAACTTTCCACCATCCTTTGCGTTTTGATAAAATTTTAAAAGAAATCTGGCCGTTGTTAAGAGTAATACTGTATTTTCACCTTCATAGGTACATGCGGCCGCAGCATCCACATAAAGGCAACCCATATTCGATGAAGCCAAATAGCCATGACCTCCACATGCCAGACGTAAGATCTCAATACCAGTCGCTGTATCCTGGGAATTCAATACTTTGATACAACAAGATAAAGCATGCATTTCCGGAATGCAACCATACTCTCCATGTGTGATATCCTTCGAGGTTTGATCGAAGAGTTGCCATATTTTGTGAGCGGTAAATTTGTATGCAACACAATTGGCTATTTCCGGGAACAATTTCAATTGTTGAGTAGCATAATCTAGAATTTGTCTTTCAGGCTCACTGGAAAAGCGAAATGAGGAAAATTGTATTAAGAGCTAGTCCTATATCTAAAGCCAAATTGATGCAACTATTGCTTAAATGCATACCACAGCAGTAAAGGAAAGAGATTGTTATAGTTGTATTCTCATCCTGAAATTATTAAAAGCGTTTTTTGTCTATTTTGCCTAAGGAATTTATTTCAATAGTTTGACAAGCATTCTGTATTCTGGACTGTCATGATAAGATTGAAATTGATTGGATAGAAACACGAAACATGATGAACTTTCACAGGGTATAGTTTGAAATGCATATTGTACAGTACAAACCGCTTTTCAAACTGTAAGTATATATGAGAAGAAAGTAAGGTTCTGTCAATTTGAAACCTCAGAATTACATTTGAGCTACAATTGTTATACCGATCGATCAATGATGGAGGCATACATAATGAACCTCTACACCGAGATATTATTCTGATTCATAAACCAAAGCACAACCCTTCAGCTTCATCATGTGCTGGTGATAATAGAATGTTAAAATGGTTCAACTCTAACAAGAGTCTAGAGAACGTAACCATATAGAAGGATAGCCCGAAGGAGATGAAAACTGATAAGATATTAGGTACAATCACAAATCATTTTGGTTGGGAAAAATGTGACAACACCGAAAAAAAAGTTTACTATTGTTTACGAAAAATGAACTAACCCATAGTAAGAATGACCATGATTTGGCGCCAAAGATTTTTTTCATCTAGATAAGTTCATGATTTTCTTATAAATAAGTTTATGTATTGCATCGTATTTTAGTTCATTCTTACTACGCTGTGGGAAGAATGTACTTACACTCATTCAAAATATTCCTGCTATCCGGAAAAATGAACAAGTTTTTGGGAATCCTATATTTAGAAATTGGTTTCAAATAAACTGTTTATCAGTATAATTTTCAAAGAAGTAAATAAATTGAGGAATTAAAGGTACAACAAGCCTGTATACAACTAAGAAATTTTTCGTACAATATAAGACAATTTTTCATAACTACAAGTACTTTATTTCAAAAAATTAATATTATATTACATAAAACTATGGCTTATGATATACAATAAAAGAAATGTTTTTATTCGTACGCTGTATGCTGTTACTTTTCGGTAGTTAGTAATTGCTTCTTCAAAAGAGTAATATTCTATGTTAGTAGAATGAAACTAATTAATATCAATTTCCATTTTTATCCATATGAAAGATATATGCCATAAGTTGCTATTTTCATTTCATTTTTGTCCAATTTCACCGATATCGCTAGTTTTTGTTGTGTGGATTTGCGTCATAAGCCTCTGAAGTTAAAAAGGTATATAAAATATAAAAATATTATCAAATTCTATGGTATTTTGATCTTTAACTTACAAGAGAATTTTCTTAGAGCAAATAGGGATATCAGCTTAGTTAGCATTAAACAGTAAGAAGATTCCAAAAAATACCATTAGATTTGCTGTCATCCTGCAAATGAAAATTATTTTTAATAAATAGAAATTTTGGCTTTATTACAAATGGACGAAAAACTTACCACATTGAAAAAAATCATCCAATTACTACATTAGTGGAATCATATCCATGCACAAATGGGACATTTTTGAAATCCTTCTCCGAATATAAATGAAATAAAAATATTATAAAATTAGATATAATTTCCACTTGTCAATATAGCATTTAGTATTTATGGTGGATATTAAGTTCGAGTTTAGTGGCTAAAATCCCAATTTTTCATGATTAGTTTTCTTTAGAAATACATGGGAACAAAATTGAACCGTTTTTGTGTTCATTTAAAATTTATATCAAATTTTTAGTAATTTGAGGTTGCTGAATCCAAATTTACACTTGTTTTTTTTAAGAGCTCGACTTTTTGAGATATACGGTTATGTTCAAAATTAAGGCACTTCCGCTATATATATTGGAATAACTTGAAAACAATTCATCATATTAAATTAGAAAACAGCGTTCTACATAAGCTTAAAAACGATTTTCTGTTCTTAATCGTGTAATCCATTTAAAGAATATAAACTTTATAAAAAACTTGTTTCGAGCTATTCTCCATCAAGTTATATTTAAATTTGCATCGAAGGCGTATAATTTTATACTTTTCTTACTGATTTATTTCTGATTTTAGCACCTAAACTCGAACTTAGTACACACCTTAAGGACTCGCTATAACATAAAAATATAGACTCAAAAAATTGTACTGTGATCCAGATGTAGAGTAAATATAGATCATTTTATTACCACTCATTATGAATATTTTTATGTAAACCAATTTAAAACCGCACTAATTTTAAATTATTAATAGAAATATACAGTTTCTTAATATGTGATTTATTTTAGAGTTATTTATTTTTTATCAATATAAAGTGTTTTTGTTTTCTCTAACATCACACCATTCACTTATCAGTTTCTAAAATGTTACGAAATAAATGTATTTTTATTAATAAACACAAATACCGCAGGCAAGCGCACCACGTGTGCGCTTCATAAATGCATCAACAGAACTGAATGCACCAATAAAACTCAAAGACACAAATAGTCATAAAAGACACATATGTAAAGAAAAACAACTCCACACACACACATGATCCCTTTCTGATCTCGCTATTGCAACAAAACAACTATCACCACAAAAGATACCAACAACACACATTCCATAACATCATCGCAATAACAAACACAAACAAAAAAAAAGATGATGCAATAATTTCATAATTTCTTCTCACTTCAATTTCCAGTATCACGTTTATTGATTAGTTGGTATTCTATCTATAGGATAAGGTAAAATATATTCAAAATTTACGAGGAATCCATAAAAAATTATATACACCCGTCAAGGATTAAATTAACTACTTTTTATTCTACTTTATCTAAAATTTTCAATGTGAGGAAATATACTCCAACTTATACTAAAAATCGCAATAAGCTGTAGGAAGCCGCCATACGAATCGGTACTGTGGTTAAGTTAATTTTTACTACAAAAATTTTTTTCCATACAAAAAATTTTCTTAGTAAATTGTCCACATTTCGTAGTAAGATTTTTATATTGCCTATGTCTTTTTATAATACAATCAACGATGCATTAACTATTGTATTGGAAATTTATTTAAGGAAAAATCCGTCCCTTTTCGTAGTTAGTGAACTAAAAAACATTTACTGAAGTTTTATAAGTTTTCCTTTAGCTAAGTTAATTTTCGCAGTGGTTACGAAAAATGAACTATATTACAGTAAATTTTTTGAACTATGTGGAAGTTAAACTGGTCCTAAAATTAACAAGACACATTTTTTTCTGTGAACATTCCTTCAGACGAACGAAATCTTAAAATTGGTTCAACTCTAAAGTTAGGAAAACAGTTGCCACAGTTGATAGAATTTTGACAAATTTTCTATAGAAATTTTCAAAAATTTTCTATAGAAATAAAATTTTAAAAAATTTCCTATAGAAATAAAATTTAAAAAAATTTTCTATAGAAATAAAATTTTCCATTCGTTTTGTTTTGTTATTGTTGGTTTTGTTCTTTAAGCATTGTTGTTGTTTTTATTGCAGCTTAAAACCATACATTGACTAAACTACAAGTGTAGCTTAACCAACAGAGGAAAATAATGTTTGTCAAATTTATTTGGGCAAAGCCCTATAGACTGCAAGATGGTTGGATGGACGCACGTTTCGGAATTACCATATTCCTCATCAGCATCCTCTACTTGCAGCAAAACTATTAAATAAATTTGACAAACATTCTTTTCCTCTGTTGGTTAAGCTACACTTGTAGTTTAGTCAATGTATGGTTTTATGCTGCAATAAAAACAACAACAATGCTTAAAGAACAAAACCAACAATAACAAAACAAAACGAATGAAAATAAAATGTTGACAAAATTTTCTATAGAAATAAAATTTTGGCAAAAATTTCTATAGAAATAAAATGTTGACAAAATTTTCTATAGAAATATATTTTTGACAAAATTTTCTTTAGAAATAAAATTTTGACAGAAATTTCTAATTTGAAAGAACTTTCTATTTTGAGAAAATTTTCTATAGAAATAAAATTTTCACAACATTTTCTATAGAAATAAAATGTTGACAAAAATTTCTAAAGAAATAAAATTTTGACAAAATTTCTATAGAAATAAAATTTTGACAAAATTTTCTACAGAAATAAAATTTTGACAAAATTTCCTATAGCACTAAAATTTTGACAAAATTTTCTATAGAAATAACATTTTGGCAAAATTTTCTACAGAAATAAAATTTTGACAAAATTGTCTATAGCACTAAAATTTTGACAAAATTAGCTATAGAAACAAAATTTTGACAAAATTTTCTATAGAAATAAAATTTTGACAAAATTTCCTACAAAAATAAAATGTTGACAATAGTTTCTATAGAAATAAAATTTTGACTAAATTTTCTACAGAAATAAAATTTTGACAAAATTTTCTACAGAAATAAAATTTTGACAAAATTCTATACAGAAATAAAATTTTGACAAAATTTTCTATAGAAATAAAATTTTCACAACATTTTCTATAGAAATAAAATTTTGACAAAATTTCTATAGAAATAAAATTTTGACAGAATTTTCTATAGAAATAAAATTTTGACAAAATTTTCTATAGAAATAAAATTTTGACACAATTTTTTATAGAAATAAAATTTTGACAAAATTTTTTATAGAAATAAAATTTTGACAGAATTTTCTATAGAAATAAAATTTTGACAGAATTTTCTATAGAAATAAAATATTGGCAAAATTTTCTTTAGAAATAAAAGTTTGACAAAATTTTCGATAGAAATAAAATTTTGACAAAATTTTCTATAGAAATTAAATTTGACAAAATTTTCTACACAAATAAAATTTTGACAAAATTTTCCATAGAAATAAAATTAGAACAAAATTTTCTATAAAAATAAAATTTTGATAGAAATAAAATGATGATAGAAATTTCTAATTTAAACTTTCTATTTTGAGAAAATTTTCTATGGAAATAAAATTTTCCCAACATTTTCTATAGAAATAAAATTTTGACAAAATTTTTTATAGAAATAAAATTTTGACAAAAATTTTCTATAGGAACAAATTTTTGACAAAATTCCATATAAGAATAAAATTTTGATAAAACTTTCACCACCTTTTCTATAGAAACAAAATTTTGACAAACTTTTGTATAGAAATAAAATTTTGACAAACATTTTCTATAGAAATAAAATGTTGACAACATTTTCTATAGAAATAAAATTTTGACAAAATTCCATATAAGAATAAAATGTTGACAAAATTTTCTACAAAATTTTATTTCTGACAAAATTTTCTATAGGAACAAATTGTTGACAAAATTCTATATAAGAATAAAATGTTGATAAAATTTTCACAACATTTTCTATAGAAATAAAATTTTGACAAACTTTTGTATAGAAATAAAATGTTGATAAAAATTCTATATAGAAATAAAATTTTGACAAAATTCTATATAGAAATAAGGGAGCCACCGTGGTGCAATGGTTAGCATGTCCGCCTTGCATACACAAGGTCGTGGGTTCGATTCCTGCTACGACCGAACACCAAAAAGTTTTTCAGCGGTGGATTATCCCACCTCAGTAATGCTGGTGACATTTCTGAGGGTTACAAAGCTTCTCTAAGTGGTTTCACTGCAATGTGGAACGCCGTTCGGACTCGGCTATAAAAAGGAGGTCCCTTGTCATTGAGCTTAACATGGAATCGGGCAGCACTCAGTGATAAGAGAGAAGTTCACCACTGTGGTATCACAATGGACTGAATAGTCTAAGTGAGCCTGATACATCGGGCTGCCACATAACCTAACCTAACCTAACCTATATAGAAATAAAATTTTGACAAAATTTTCTATAGAAATAAAATTTTGACAAAATTTTCTATAGAAATAAAATTTTGACAAAATTTTCTATAGAAATAAAATTTTGACAAAATTCTATACAGATATAAATTTTTGACAAAATTTTCTATAGAAATAAAATTTTGACAAAATTTTCTATAGAAATAAAATTTTAACAAAATTTTCTATAGAAATAACATTTTGACAAAATTTTCTATAGAAATATAAATTTTAACAGAATTTTCTATGGAAATAAAATTTTGACAAAATTTTCTATAGAAATAAATTGTTGACAAAATTTTCTATAGAAATAAAATTTTGACAAAATTTTCTATAGAAATAAAATTTTGACAAAATTTTCTACAGAAATAAATTTTTGCATTTTTGTCATTGCAAAAAGAACGATTTCGTGCACTTTACTTACTTCGCATTCATTGGTCCTTGTCTTCGCACAGCCGAATATCTTGTGGCAATAGTAACCGCCATTGACAATAATGCGACACCACTATCAATTACCACACATCTTCCAATAACCATGGGGAAAAATGTCAAAGCCGTGGTAGGACTCTTCACAAAGCTTCCATCTCGATGAACTTTGGTATTACGCATTAGCATATTGCTACGTGGAATGCGAACATTTTTCATTACCAAATAACCATTGTTAACAGCGGGGAATCCCATTTTCTTGCCAATATCACCAACTTCGATACCAGGCAAAGGCCTATGAGTATTTTCATCTCGTATTTGTACAACAAATTGCACTACATCCTTAACCTCATTGTCAATATAGAGATTGGCTACCACTACAGCATAATTAGCTGTATGTCCCACTGCAAAGAATTACTCTACAAAGTTAGTCACTAAACAAAATTCTTAACGTTTACTTACATCCTCCTGGCCACCATTTGTATGATGATATTGTTGGTGTATTCAAGATGAACTCATCTGTCGCTCGATCAAAATCTGCTCTTGTCTCCAATCCTCGCAAATATGTTCCATGACCCAATTCGGTTTGGGCAAAGGCAAGAAATATTTCCAAGTTTGCAGCACGCTTACCAAATTTTTCGAATTGTTCGTCGGTACCCTGCTTACGAATACTATCGATGGCTATGGCAAAATGTACTGAAAATGGATGGGCTCTTGGTGTAGCACCCCATAAACGAAAATCCATAAATAAGTCGCTGTAATAAAATCAAGAGGAAATATCAACATTAGATGTGTTTAATATTTTATTTTCCCGCAAATCAGACGGCTAAGCCATAGGTGGTCAATTACCAACTATTGACGGACAAACTAAAACAGAATAACAAAACTTCAAACGGTTTAAAACCCCTTTAAGAACCCTGAACGTAATGAAATTATTGAGGCAATATTTTGACTGAAATTGAGCTGATAAAGATTTCCATCCTATAACCTATCCTTATTCTTCCTTAAAAGTCTGGCTGAAGGATTGAATTCTCGAAACTATCAATAAACCTTGAATCCAGCATTAAACCATTGAGAAATTTTAACAAGTGGCACAAAAAGTGTCACTCGCAATAAAAGGTGGCACACAATCATCAGAATCAGAAAATTAACCCGAATGATCTACTATAGGAAATAGTTATTGCATACTTTTAGGCGATAAAAGTATACATGGATAATAGGCTTTAACGGAGGTTCACTGTTTGACCTCTTAAGATAAAAAAAGGATAGCATTGGTGCCATGAACTTTTGTAAAATTTCTTTCTATAGAAAATTTTGTCAAATATTTATTTCTATAGAAAACTTTGTCAAAATTTTATTTCTATAGAAAAATTTTTTAAAATGTTAATTCTATAGAAACATTTTGCAAAATTTTATTTCTATAGAATTTTTTGTCAATATTTTATTTTTATAGCAAATGTTGGCAAAATTTTGTTTCTATAGGATTTTTTTTTTCAAATTTTGTCAAAATTTTATTTCAATAGAAATTTTTTTGTCAAAATTGTATTTCTATAGAAAATATTATTAAAATTTTAATTCTATGTATTCTACAGAAAAATTTTTAAAAATTTTATTTCTATAGCAAATGTTTGCAAAATTTTATTTCTATAGAAATTTTTTTCAAAATTGTATTTCTATAGAAAATTTTGTCAAAATTTTATATCTATAAAAAATATTGTTATAATTTTAATTCTATAGAAAATTTTTTCAAAATTTTAATTCTATAGCAAAAATTTTCAAAACTTTAATTCTATAGAAAATTTAGTCAAAATTTTAATTCTAATGTTGGCAAAATTTTATTTCTATAGGAAATTTTTTCAAATTTTGTCAAAATTTTATTTCTATAGAAACTTTTGCTAACATTTTAAATCTATAGAAAAATTTTCCAAAATTTTAAATCTCTAATAAAAATTTTGTTAAAAATTTAATTCTATAGAAAATTTTGTTAAAAATTTAATTCTATAGAAAATTTTGTCACAATTTTAATTCTATAGAAAAAATTGTCAAAATTTTATTTCAATAGAAATTTTTGTCAAAATTTTATTTCTATAGAAAATTTTGTAAAAATTTTATTTCTACAGAAACATTTTGCAAAATGTTATTTCAAGAGAAATTTTTGTCAAAATTTTATTTCTATAGAAAATTTTGCCAAATTTTATTTCTATAGAAATTTTTGTTTTGTCAAAATTGTATTTCTATAGAAAATTTTGTCAATATTTTAATTCTATGTATTCTATAGAAAAATTTTTAAAAATTTTATTTCTATAGCAAATGTTTGCAAAATTTTATTTCTATAGAAATTTTTTTCAAAGTTGTATTTCTATAGAAATTTTTTTCAAAATTGTATTTCTATAGAAAATTTTGTCAAAATTTTAATTCTATTGAAAATTTTGTCAAAACTTTAATTCTATAGAAAAAATTTTCAAACCTTTAATTCTATAGAAAATTTTGTCAAAATATTAATTCTATAGAAAAATGTTGTCAAAATATTAATTCTATAGAAAATGTTGTTAAAATTTAAATTCTATAGAAAATTTGGCATAATTTTAATTCTATAGAAAAATTTTCAAAATTTTATTTCAATAGAAATTTTTGTCAAAATTGTATTTCTATAGAAAATTTTGTCAAAATTTTATTTCTATAGCAACTATTATTAAAATTTTAATTCTATGTACTCTATAGAAAAATTTTTAAAAATTTTATTTCTATAGCAAATGTTATCAAAATTTTATTTCTAAAGAAATTTTTTTTTCAAAATCGTATTTCTATAGAAAATTTTGTCAAAATTGTATTTCTATAGAAAATATTGTTAAAATTTTAATTCTATAGAAAATTTTGTCAAAATTTTAATTCTATAGACAAATTTTTCAAATCTTTAAATCTATAGAAAATTTAGTCAAAATTTGAATTCTATAGAAAATTTTGTCACAATTTTAATTCTATAGAAAAAAATTTTATTTATTAAAATTATAACTCTATGTATTCTATAAAAAAAAATTTTAAAAATTTATTTAAAAATTTTATTTCTATAGAAAATTTTGTCAACATTTTATCTCTATAGAAAATATTGTTAAAATTTAAATTTAATTCTATAGAAAATTTTTTTCAAAACATTAATTCTATAGAAAATTTAGTCAAAATTTAAATCTATAGAAAAATTTTGTCAAAATATTAATTATATAGAAAATTTGGCGAAATGTTTTTTATAGAAAATTTGGCAAAATGTTATTTCTAAAGAAAATTTTTTCAAAATTTTATTTCTATAAAAAAATTGGCCAAAATTTTATTTTTATAGAAAATTTTTTTCAAAATTTTATTTTTATAGGAAATTTTGTAAAAATTTTATTTTCGTAGAAAATTTTGCTAAAATTTTATTTCTATAGAAAATTTTGTCAACATTGTATTGTTATAGAAAATTTTTGTAGAAAATGTGGGAAAATGTCATTTCTAAAGAAAATATTGCCAAAAGTAGTTCACGTCGGGTTGAGTGAATTACCCGAATTTATTCTGATAATTGGTTGATAGTTTTGCTGCAAGTAGAGGATGCTGATGAGGAATGTGGTAATTCCGAAACAGCTGTACATCCAACCATCTTGCAGTCTATAGGGCTTTGCCAAAATAAATTTGACAAGCATACTTTTCCTCTGTTGGTTAAGCTACACTTGTAGTTTAGTCAATGCATGGCTTTAAGCTGAGATCAAAAAAAAAAAAAAAAAAAAAACAACAATAACGATTGAAGAGAAGCCAACACAAGCCAACAATAACAAACAAAACAAATTTTATTTCAATAGAATTTTTTTGCAAAATTTTGTTTCTATAGAAAATTTTGTCAAAATTTTATTTCAGAATTTTTTACAACATTTAAAAATTTCAATTGCCTGTTTCGGTATCAGGCTAACATGAAATATAAAAAAATTATTTCTATAGAAAACTTTTGCAAATTGTTATTTCTATAGAATTTTTTTTGTCAAAATTTTATTTCTATAGAATTTTTTTTTTTTTGTCAAAATTTTATTTCTATAAAAACTTATGCCAAAATTTTATTTTTATAGAAAATGTTGCCAAAATTTTATTTCTATAGGAAATTTTGTCAAAATTTTATTTCTATAGGAAATTTTGTAAAAATTTTAGTTCCATAAAAAATTTTGCTAGAATTTTATTTCTATAGAATATTTTGTCAACGTTGTATTGCTATAGAAAATTTTGTAGAAAATTTGGGAAAATGTCATTTCTTACGAAAATTTTGTCAAAATTTTATTTCAGAAATTTTTACAACATTTATTTTTATAGAAAATTTTTGCAAATTGTTATTTCTATGGAAATTTTTTGCAAAATTTCTATAGAAAAATTATTTCTATAGAACATTTTCTTAAAATTTTATTTCTATAGAAAATTTTGTTGAAAGTTTATTTCTCTTAGTTGAAAAGGAATATTTTACAGAATCTACCAAAACATCAAGAATTCTTCCAATCTACCAATCAATAAAAAATCTACCATTTTTGGTAGAATTCTACCGTGATTACAATAGAGAAATATTAGGCAGTAAATGCCAGATCTTTCATAATGGACTGAATAGTCTAAGTGAGCCTGAAATACCGGACTGCCACTATACCTATATCGGGTGATATGTGCCACTTCATGTAGATGAGTACTAAATTTTGATGTTTGTAGGCATTGGTAAAAATTTTTGTACTGCATGAATCCACGATCATTAATCAATATATTTCCAACTATAAATATTAATCAAGGAATACGAGCCGTAAAAGAAAGCATTGCTAACCTCTTAACCCTCTAATGACCAATTCAATGAAGATTTTAGCAAAACCCATCGAAAGACAACAAAAATGGGTAGAATAAAAACAGAAATTTGTCAAATCCCTACAAGAGACTTTGCAGCTGGATTCTGAATTTTACGGTATTGATTTTGATTATTTCGTTTTCTTGTTTTTGCTTCGTAAACCTTGACTATTTTATCAGATGGCAAAAAAATTTTAAAGAGTTAATATGATAAACTTTTATATGTTGAAATTTTAATTAATTTTATTTATGGTTATTAATAAATAATTGCGTTTTACTTACGGCCAAATATCCGATCCTCCTGGATTTAGTACATCTTGTAATTTTCTTAGTTTTGAGGCTACCCTCATACAAGATTTAATACCTGCCGTATATTGTTCATCATGAGCTAAGTGATGCAAACGAAAGGCGTCATTGCTTGCATCATTCTCGAGAATATAGGAAACTGCAATAGAAATTAAATAAATTTGTAATTATTTATGAAATTAAATAAATTTGTAATTATTTATTTATAATAAAAAGCTTTGCAAGAAATAAAAATGAACAAAAATAGCTAGATGCAGGCAAAGTCCATAAATCGACATACCCAAAAATCTTTTGAATTTCAATTTCTTTGCTCCACCATGCCACCATTCTGCAAAATCTTCTACTTTAAATGAAGCACTTTTGCGTTCTTCTTTTAAATCGGAATTAACACATTTCTCAATCTCACTAGTGACAATGCGATCATTCATATTTTCGAAAAGTTATATCTATTTCGGTGAAGGAATGTTTTCAAACGTCTTTGTTGTCGAAGTTCTAAAATTTTTTTCAGCCTTTCATTACTGAATCTCTAAGACAGCATTCCACTTTTGCTTAAGCATTACCATTTTTGTTTGTTAATAAACCTAGACAATCTCTCTGACATTCTGATTTTAATATATCTAAATTATATTTTATTTCAATATTTATATTAAACACCTCGAGCAGAGAGAGAGTTATTTTAACATTTTAAAATCAAATATTTTATTTTTTAAAATTATGTTTACACAGAAACTAAGAAAACAATTCAATACCACATAATACAAATAAATTGTACGTTGGAAACACCGGAGGTGAATTATTCATTCCACAGATGTTTTTGTGTTACTTCTCAGACGTAAATAAAATTTAAATACTATATATTTTTTTAAATTTCAGTATGAATTCACCAAACCTATTCAGGCTAAGCATTTGGATTTATTTGAATAGATTGCAAATTTAGTAAAAAAATGATGCGAATATTTAATAAATATCGTAAAACTTTTAAAATATAACTACACACAAAAAAAATATTTTCCTCTGGAACGAAATCTAGGATAAACAAAATTCCCCGAGCAGAAGCCCTTCCAAATTGACCAGTTTATGAAAATGATCGGGTTTATCGATGGCCAAAATTTGATTTCTATAGAAAATTTCGACAAAAAATTTATCATAATTTTATTTTTGTAGGAAGTTTTATCAAAATTTTATTTGCATAGAAATTTTTTTCAAAATTGTATTTCTATACAATATTTTGTCAAAATTTTATTTCTATAGAAAATGTTGTCAGATTTTATTTCTATAGAATATTTTGTCAAAATTTTATTTCTATAGAAAATTTTATCAAAATTGTATTTCTATAGAAAATTTTGTCAAATTTTATTTCTATAGAAATTGTTGTCAAAATTTTATTTCTAATGAAAATTTGATCTAAATTTTATTTTTATAGAAAATTTTTGCAAAATTTTATTTCTATAGAAAATTTTGTCAAAATCTTATTTCTAATGAAAATTTCAGCTAAATTTTATTTCTATAGAAAATTTTAGCAAAATTTTATTTCTACAGAAAATTTTATCAAAATTATATTTCCACAAAAAAATTATCAAAATTTTATTTGTATAGAAAATTTTTTCAAAATGTTATTTCTATAGAATATTTTGTCAAAATTTTATTTCTATAAAAAATGTTGTCAAAATTTTATTTCTATAGAAAATTTTGTCAAAATTTTATTTCTATAGAAATTTTTGTCAAAATTTTATTTCTATTTTTATAACCTGCTCCACACTGTGGAACAGGGTATTATAAGTTAGTGCATATGTTTGCAACACCCAGAAGGAAACGAGATAGACACATGGTGTCTTTGGCAAAAATGCTCAGGGTGGGCTCCTGAGTCGATATAGGCATGTCCGTCTGTCCGTGAACACATTTTTGTAATCAAAGTCTAGGTCGCAGTTTTAGCCCAATCGACTTCAAATTTAGCACAGGTATTTGTTTTGGCTCAGCATAGATCCCTATTGATTTTGGAAGAAATCGGTTCAGATTTAGATATAGCTCCCATATATATATATATATATATATATATATATATATATATATATATATATATATATATATATATATATATATATATATATATATATATATATATATATATATATATATATATATATATATATATATATATATATATATATATATATATATATATATATATATATATATATATTTCGCCCGATATGGACTTATATGGCTCCAGAAGCCAGAGTTTTACCCTAATTTGCTTAAAATTTTACACGAGAAGAACAGTTAGTACTATAGTCAAATGTGCCAAATTTTATTGAAATCGGTCCAGATTTAGATATAGCTCCCATATATATCTTTTGCCCGATATGAACTAATACGGTCCCAGAAGCCAGAGTTTTAGCCCAATTTGGTTGAAATTTTGCACAGGGAGTAGAATTAGCATTGTAGCCATGCGTGCCAAATTTGGTTGAAATCGGTTATGATTTAGATATAGCTCCCATATATAGCTTTCGCCCGATTTACACTCATATGACCACAGAGGCCAATTTTTTGGTCCGATTTAGTTGAAATTTTGCACAGGGAGTAGAATTAGCATTGTAGCTATGCGTGCCAAATTTGGTTGAAATCGGTTCAGATTTAGATATATCTCCCATATATAGCTTTCGCCCGATTTACACTCATATGACCACAGAGGCCAATTTTTAACTCCGATTTAGTTGAAATTTTGCACAGGGAGTAGAATTAGCATTGTTGCTATGCGTGCCAAATTTGGTTGAAATCGGTTCAGATTTAGATATAGCTCCAATATATAGCTTTCGACCGATTTACACTCATATGACCACAGAAGCCAATTTTGTGGTCCGATTTAGTTGAAATTTTGCACAGGGAGTAGAATTAGCATTGTAGCTATGCGTGCCAAATTTGGTTGAAATCGGTTCAGATTTAGATAAATCTCCCATATATAGCTTTCGCCCGATTTACACTCATATGACCACAGAGGCCAATTTTTAACTCCGATTTAGTTGAAATTTTGCACAGGGAGTATAATTAGCATTGTTGCTATGCGTGCCAAATTTGGTTGAAATCGGTTCAGATTTAGATATAGCTCCCATATATAGCTTTCGCCCGATTTACACTCATATGACCACAGAGGCCAATTTTTAACTCCAATTTAGTTGAAATTTTGCACAGGGAGTAGAATTAGCATTGTTGCTATGCGTGCCAAATTTGGTTGAAATCGGTTCAGATTTAGATATAGCTCCAATATATAGCTTTCGACCGATTTACACTCATATGACCACAGAGGCCAATTTTGTGGTCCGATTTAGTTGAAATTTTGCACAGGGAGTAGAATTAGCATTGTAGCTATGCGTGCCAAATTTGGTTGAAATCGGTTCAGATTTAGATAAATCTCCCATATATAGCTTTCGCCCGATTTACACTCATATGACCACAGAGGCCAATTTTTAACTCCGATTTAGTTGAAATTTTGCACAGGGAGTATAATTAGCATTGTAGCTATGCGTGCCAAATTTGGTTGAAATCGGTTCAGATTTAGATATAGCTCCCATATATAGCTTTCGCCCGATTTACACTCATATGACCACAGAGGCCAATTTTTAACTCCAATTTAGTTGAAATTTTGCACAGGGAGTAGAATTAGCATTGTTGCTATGCGTGCCAAATTTGGTTGAAATCGGTTCAGATTTAGATATAGCTCCCATATATATGTTTTTCTGATTTCGACAAAAATGGTCAAAATACCAATAGTTTCCTTGTAAAATCGCCACTGCTTAGTCGGAAAGTTGTAAAAATGACTCTTATTTTCCTAAACTTCTAATACATATATATCGAGCGATAAATCATAAATAAACTTTTGCGAATTTTCCTTAAAATTGATTCAGATTTAAGTGTTTCCCATGTTTTTTACTAACATTGTGTTCCACCCTAGTGCATTAGCCGACTTAAATTTTTGAGTCTATAGATTTTGTAGAAGTCTATCAAATTCTGTCCAGATCGAGTGATACTTAAATGTATGTATTTGGGACAAACCTTTATATATAGCCCCCAACACATTTGACGGATGTGACATGGTATCGAAAATTTAGATCTACAAAGTGGTGCAGGGTATAATATAGTCTGCCCCGCCCGACTTTAGACTTTCCTTACTTGTTTATTTCTATAGAACATTTTGTCAAAATTTTCTATAGACAATTTTGTCAAAATTTTATTTCTAATGAAAATTTGATCTAAATTTTATTTCTATAGAAAATTTTAGCAAAATTTTATTTCTATAAAAAATTTTATCAAATAAATTTTACTATATATTTGCTAGAATTCTACCAACTGTGGCAATCGTGCTAAGAACTTACCTAAAAATCTTTTAAATTTCAATTTATCTGCACCACCATGCCATAGCTCGGCAAAATCTTCTATTTTGAATGAAGCCTTAAACCTTTCATTTTGTAAATCGGGATTAACAATTTTCGGAATAACACTATCATTCATTTTGCACAAAGATTAATGAACGACTTTCTTGATCAACTTCTCAAATCAAACTCAAAAACTGGTAATTTATTACATTAAAAATATCCATAAATACAACATTCAGCTAGCCTTTACCTTTAAACCAGAAACAATATGGTTTAATATCAATAAAAATGTAAATAAAATAAAAACGGAAGAAATCGACTATGATTTTGCCTATACAGTTTTACACATAAAAAAAATGAAACCAGCCATCTGTAGTGGTGTCGATGTTTCATATTTCTCAATTTTTTTTTTTAATTTCAATATACACTAATAAATTGTATACCTTCCTGGTGTTAGAATCTTATTGGAATTACAAAGTTATTGAACTATAATCATTGGAATTATCTACACACATAATGTTCGCATAATCATAACCAATGCCGTAATTATATGAATTGCACATGTATGGTGTTTGTAAAAACGTTAAGCAGTACGATTTCAATTATTCGTATAGGAAATTTTGTAAAATTTTTGTGTCGAAATTTTATTCTATAAAAAATTTTAACAAAATTACATTTCTATAGGAAATTTTGTCAAAATTTCATTTCTATAGGAAATTTTGTCAAAATTTCATTTCTATAGGAAATTTTGTCAAAATTTAATTTCTGAAGGAAATTTTCTCAAAATTTCATTTCTGAAGGAAATTTTCTCCGAATTTAATTTTTATTGGAAATGTTCTCATAATTTCATTTCTATAAGAAATTTTGTCAACATTTCATTTCAATAGGAAACTCTGTCAAAACTTTATTTTTACAGGAAATTTTCTCAAAATTTCATTTCTATAGGAAATTTAGTCAAAATTTTATTTGTATAGGAAATTTTCTCAAAATTGCATAGAAAATATAGGAAATTTTGTCAGTATTTCATTTCTATAAGAAATTTTCTCAAAATTTCATTTCTATAGGAAATTTTCTCATAATTTAATTTCAATAGAAAATTTTGTCAATATTTCATTTCTATAGGAAATTTTGTCAAAATTTGATTTCTATAGGAAATTTTGTCAAAATTTCATTTCTGAAGGAAATTTTCTCAGAATTTAATTTTTATTGGAAATTTTCTCACAATTTCATTTCTATAAGAAACTTTGTCAAAACTTTATTTTTATAGGAAACTTTGTCAAAACTTTATTTCTACAGGAAATTTTGTTAAAATTGCATAGAAAATATAGGAAATTTTGTCAACATTTTATTCCTATAGGAAATTTTCTCATAATTTAATTTCAATAGGAAATTTTGTCAATATTTCATTTCATTTTGTCAAAATTTCATTTCTATAGGAAATTTTGTTAAAATTTCATTTCAAAGAAAATTTTGTCAAAATTTCATTTCTATAGAAAATTTTGTCAAAACTTCATTTCTATAAGAAATGTTGTCACAATTTCATTTCTATAGGAAATTTTCTCAAAATTTCATTTTTAAAGGAATTTTGTCAAAATTTCATTTCTATAGGTAAATTTTCTCAAAATTTAATTTCTAAACGAAAATTTCTAACAATTCAAATTCTTTAGAGAATTGGTGTTAATACGTCAATTCTGTAGGAAATTTTGTCAAAATTTCATTGATGTAGGATTTTACTAACGTCATAGAGTAACGTGCATACTCCAACCAAAGTCTGAGCCGTACATAGAAATAAATTTGACGGCCTACAGCCCATATAAACCCAATTACATATTCATGAGCTATATGCGTCATTGGAATGAATTTACACCAGAAAAAACGAAATCAAATTAAAAATCCCCCATTTAGATAAATAATTTGAAAACAACGAATATATTGCAATATTCGGATTTTTTTGTTTGATAATATTATGCTGGAATAAAAGTAAAAAGTTAACAATTAATCTCTAATATATAAAAATAAGTCGGGTTTTCCTTCTTGACGCTATAACTCTAGAACGCCCGAATCGATTTCCACAGTTTTGCATTCGTTGGAAAGGTCTCGGTCTCTGTGAGGTTTATAGTCGAATTTAATTTTTATTGAAAATTTTCTCACAATTTCATTTCTATAAGAAATTTTCTCAAAATTTCATTTCCATAGCAATTTAATTTATTTAGCAATATTATTTATTTTATAATTTAAATTAATCGCAGTTGCTTTTGTTATAAAATTATTTTATTTTTTCAAATAAAAAATGTTCGGAGAACGTAGAGGGTGAAAATAGGGTACCTCATTTTTTGATATGTGGTGGGGGAGGGGGACATTCCCCTTGCCCGACATTTTCAAAATTGGGCCAAAGTTCTTCGATTTGGGTGAAATTTCCAAGGAAGGTTAGGTGTGATGTCTAGACAAATATCCGCTACTTTATTTTTCGATAATTGGTCGCGGAGTTGGACCACCCCTTTATACGATTTTTGTTTAAAATACAGTAAAAAAAATATCTGATTTTCTTGAGATTTACAGAGAACATGCCGTGAGGTTATGAATATATTACGGGGTACTTGAGTTTTTAATATTTGGGCGGGAATGGGGGACCTCCACCTTGCCCGACTTTTTGAAAATTGGAACAAAATTATCCGATTTGCTTGAAATTTTCAGGGGAGGTTGAAGGGGCGTCTAGGCAAAGAACAGCTACTTTATTTTTCGATATTTGGTCGAGGAGGGGAGGCTCCCCTTTGTCGGACTTTTATTAAAGTACAGTGAAAAAACTAAAATCTGTCGACTTATTGCAATTTTACGGAGAACTTGGGGGAGATTATGAAATTTATATGAGGTATATAATATTTTAATATTTGGTCGGGGAAAAATAAAAGGACACAGGGAGATCTCATTTCTCCTCAAGCACATACCGTTAAACAATTAAACTTTTCCAATTTACTTGAAATTTACAGAGGAGGTGGGATTTGTTATATTATTATAATGGATATCTGATTTTGTAATATTCGGAAGGGAAGAGAGGCATCCCCTAGCCCTGCCGATTAAAAATCGGACTTCTAATTTACTTGAGATTTTCTGGGATCTCTACACAATATACGCTATATTATTTTTATACCAGTCTCATTTGTTTACTGTTTATGAAATCAATATGGTGTACTTGATTTTTGGGTATTTGTACGGGAACCTTCTCCTTGCCCCCAAATCGAAGCAAAGTTTACAGATTATCTTGGAATTTGCAGAAAAAGTGACATCCCTATACAAAAAATAGAGCAAAATCTAACCTTCTCCGATTTACTTGAAATTGGGAGAAGATGATTAAATTTATACAGGGTAGGGATTTTTCAATGTCTGGTTGGGGAAGGGGAATAGTGAAGTTGGGTACTTTGTAAAATGAATATTGGGTACGTGAATTTACGATATCTTGTCGGGGAGGAGCGAAGGAGGTGGATTCCCGTTTGCCCGATTTTTTGAAAATGGAAAGTAGAGGATTGTCGATAAATGGAAACTCGGTACATAATTTTATGATTTTTCCACAGGCTTCTGCCAGACTTTTTTTTAGTAAAAAACTTAAATTTACATGAAATTGACAGGCAACACAGACAGTGCTTCATTTTCCGGTATATGTTTGGGAAAGTCATGTTCTCCGTGTCCAACACTTTAACAAATGTTAATATGGTCAATTTTTAAGTACTTTTACTTCTTCCGATTTATTGGACGGTATATTGAGGAAAAGTATCCCTCCCCTCTACAAACCATGCTTGAAGTTCACAGGAAGTGTAGAATATTGTCCAACGATATTAATACAGAACAATAAAAAAAGGATTGATTGAAAGGGAACATCCCCTACCCGACGTTTGTTAAGCCGGTCCGTTTTACATCTGCATAAACGAAAAAGCAAGTAGTCAGATTTTTTTGAAATGTACGGGAAACGTGTGTGGAAACAATGGAGTGATTAATCAGTACTTCAGTTTTCGTGCCAGACTTCCCCTGACCCTACTCTTTAAAAGAGTTCAAATCTTTTCGAATTTGTTTTCAGATTGAAGTTTATGGTAGACGAAGTTAACAAAAATATGCTTCGGAAGGCGCAGCGAAGCGGGCCGGGTTACGCTAGTTTTTAATAAAAACATCAACACAAATAAATACGATAAAGCTAAAGATGAGTGGAGGCTATTAAATTACAGTGAAACCTCTCTAATATGGACACTATGAAAAACGGACACCTCTCAAAAGCTAACGACTTCCATGAGACGTTAGCTATAATATCACATTACTATGGTATTAATATCTCATAAGTGGACACATCCCATATGTGAGCTTGGGAGTCCACTTTTAAGAGGTTTCACTGTACTTGTGATTTGTCTTATTCGAAAAGAATACAAAAATCGGAAACATTGTAACAAATTTTTAATAGTCGTATTGTTAATATTTTCACCAATCGTTGGGTGTCAACCCCTGCCACGCCAACTTAAAAGCCTATCGAACGATTAACTGTAAATCATTTAATAATAATAAACTAACTAACTAATAAAGAGTTACTACACTGAAAAAAAAGCATGCCCTGTTCCAAAGATTTTGTCTTTACTTTAACAATTTTGGTATTGATTCCGAGCCAAAGAAGCGGAGAATACAAGTAAAGATACTTTTAAGACACAATTCTCTTTTAAATTTGGGTTTTATGTACTTGCTTCTAGGAAGCAGATTTTATTTTTTCGTTTTTTTCAGTTTTTTTTTTTCTTCATATGCTATCAAAGTCCTTTAAAAACGAGTTAACGACAACTTTATTTTCCAAATTCAGACTAGACTTCCAGCAGCAATTATGTTATGTTTCAAGTAAAAAACGTCTTTAAAATAAAGTGTTGAAAACCATGTCCTATTTTTGAACGATTTTTTGCTTTGTAGTCAAGATGCAAAAACACAACAAATTTAAAGACAATTTCATTAATTTTAAACAATTTTACTGAATAATTAAAGTCAAGTTGACCTTACCCCAAAAAAATGCTTTCATGTTATGATACCCATTTTTAAGTCAAATCAAAATTTTCTATAGAAATGAAATTTTGACAAAATTTCCTATGGAAATGAAATTTTGACAAAATTTCCTATAGAAATTAAATTTTGACAAAATTTCCTATAGAAATGAAATTTTGACAAACATTTCTGTAACACATGAAATTTTGACAAAAATTTCTGTAAAAATGAAATTTTGACCAAATTTCCTATAGAAATGAAATTTTCACAAAAATTTCCTAAAGAAATGAAATTTTGACAATATTTACAATAAATATGAAATTTTGTCAAAAATTTCCTATAGAAATGAAATTTTACCAAAATTTCTCATAGAAATTTGGAACAATTTCCTATTGAAATGAAACATAATTTCCTATAGAAATTAAATTTTGACAAAATTTCCTATAGAAATGAAATTTTGACAAAACTTTCTGTAAAAATGAAATTTTGACCAAATTTCGTATCGAAAAGAAATTTTGACAAAAAATACTTTAAAAATGGAATTTTGACAAAAATTCCAGTAAAAATGAAATTTTGACAAAAATTCCTGTAAAAATGAAATGTTGACCAAATTTCGTATAGAAATGAAATTTTGACCAAATTTCGTATAAAAATTAAATTTTGACAAAATTTCCTATAGAAATGAAATGTTGACAAAATTTCCTATAGAAATGAAATGTTGACAAAATTACCTATAGAAATGAAACGTCGACAAAATTTCCTATAGAAATGAAATTTTGACAAAAATTTCCTATAGAAATGAAATTTTGACAAAAATTTCCTAAAGGAATGAAATGTTGACAAAATTTCTTATAGAAATTAAATTTTGACAAAATTTCCTATAGAAATGAAATTTTGACAAAAATTTCTGTAAAAATGAAATTTTGACAAAAATTCCTTTAAAAATGAAATTTTGACAAAAATTCCTGTAAAAATGAAATGTTGACAAAAATTCCTGTAAAAATGAAATTTTGACCAAATTTCGTATAAAAATGAAATGTTGACATAATTTCCTATAGAAATGAAACGTTGACAAAATTTCCTATAGAAATGAAATTTTGACAAAAATTTCCTAAAGAAATGAAATGTTGACAAAATTTCCTATAGAAATTAAATTTTGACAAAATTTCCTATAGAAATGAAATTTTGACAAAAATTTCTGTAAAAATGAAATTTTGACCAAATTTCGTATAGAAATGAAATTTTGACAAAAATTCCTTTAAAAATGAAATTTTGACAAAAATTCCTGTAAAAATGAAATTTTGACAAAAATTCCTGTAAAAATGAAATTTTGACCAAATTTCGTATAGAAATGAAATTTTGACCAAATTTCGTATAAAAATTAAATTTTGACAAAATTTCCTATAGAAATGAAATGTTGACAAAATTTCCTATAGAAATGAAATTTTGACAAAAATTTCCTAAAGGAATGAAATGTTGACAAAATTTCTTATAGAAATTAAATTTTGACAAAATTTCCTATAGAAATGAAATTTTGACCAAATTTCATATAGAAATGAAATTTTGACAAAAATTCCTTTAAAAATGAAATTTTGACAAAAATTCCTGTAAAAATGAAATGTTGACAAAAATTCCTGTAAAAATGAAATTTTGACCAAATTTCGTATAGAAATGAAATTTTGACTAAATTTCGTATAGAAATGAAATTTTGACCAATTTCGTATAGAAAAGAAATTTTGACAAAATTTCTTATAGAAATGAAATGTTGACAAAATTTCATATAGAAATGAAATGTTGACAACATTTTCTATAGAAATTAAATTTTGACAAAAATTTCCTAAAGAAATGAAATTTTTACAAAATTTCCTACAGAAATGAAATTTTGAAAAAAATTACTATACAAATGAAATTTTGTCAAAAATTTCCTATAGAAAAGAAATTCTGACAAAATTTCTCATAGAAATTTGGAACAATTTCCAATTGAAATGAAACATTATTTCCTATAGAACTGAAATTTTGACGAAAACTTCTGTAAAAATGAAATTTTGACCAAATTTCGTATAAAAATGAAATGTTGACAAAAATTGATTTAAAAATGAAATTTTGACAAAAATACTTGTAAAAATGAAATTTTGACCAAATTTCGTATAGAAATGAAATTTTGACTAGAGGTGTGCACGTGAGTAATATTTTGCTCACGCACACTCACGGCAGAGAAATCATATTCACGCACACTCACGCACGATATTTTTTGGTAGGACTCACGCTCTCGAAAAGAAAATTTGTACTCACGCACACTCACGCACGAAAATCTTTTAAATGTCGTGACTCGCAAAAAATGTCGTGACTCACGAAAAATGTCGTGACTCACGAATAATTTTTAGAGTGATTTACCTATAGAACCTGACTGAAACCATGACTATGGTTAAAATCGAGTGCGTTATAAAACTTTTACCACCTAGGATGTCACCAAAATTATAAATGAATTCAACTCGTAAGCATTTTATGTTCGTTAGGTTAGGTTAGGTTATGTGGCAGCCCGATGTATCAGGCTCACTTAGACTATTCAGTCCATTGTGATACCACAGTGGTGAACAGTGGTTTATGTTCGTAAGCGGGATTATTTTCGTGAGCGTGTTTTTCCGAAATTCGTTACTCACGTACACTCACGAAGATAATATTTTCGTGACTCACGCTCACGCACGACATTTGGTAGGTTAATCACGCTCACGCACACTCACGCCGTTGTCGTCAGCGTGAGTCACGAAAATTTTCGCGAGTCACGACAATTTCGTATAGAAATGAAACGTTGACAAAATTTCCTATAGAAATGAAATTTTGACAAAAATTTCCTAAAGAAATGAAATGTTGACAAAATTTTCTATAGAACTTTAATTTTGACAAAATTTCCTATAGAAATGAAATTTTGACAAAAAATTCTGTAAAAATTTTGACAAAAATTCCTGTAAAAATGCAATTTTGACAAAAATTCCTGTAAAAATAAAATTTTGACCAAATTTCGTGTAGAAATGAAATTTTGACCAAATTTCGTATAGAAATTAAATTTTGACAAAATTTCCTATAGAAAAGAAATGTTGACAAAATTTCCTATAGGAAAGAAAGTTTGACAAGAATTCCTATAGAAATGAAATTTTGACAAAATTTCCTAAAGAAATAACATTTTGAGAAAATTTCCTATAGAAATTAAATTTTGAGAAAATTTCATATAGAAAGGAAATTTTCAGAAAATTTCTTATAGAAATGAAATTTTCTATAGAAATGAAATTTTGGTGTTGTTTTTGATTTCAGCTTTTGCTGCAAGTAGAGGATGCTGATGAGGAATGTGGTAATTCCGAAACGTGCGTCCATCCAACTATCTTGCAGTCTATAGGGCTTTGCCCAAATAAATTTGACAAACATTCTTTTCCTCTGTTGGTTAAGCTACACTTGTAGTTTAGTCAATGCAGGGTTTTAAACTGAAATCAAAAACAACAACAATGATTAAAGAAAAAAAACAACAACAGCAACAAAACAAAACGAATGAAAAAAATTAAATTTTAATAAAATTTCTTCTAGAAATGAATTTTTTACAATATTTCTTGGAAAATTTTAAGTAAAAAAAGAATCACCCAATTATGGATCATTTATATTAGGAACAATTTTACAAATTTGATTTCATAAATGGCTTCAAATGTGTATGGAAAACTTTTGGTACAGGTTCTTTATTTAGTGGACAGTTTTTAGCCTCCTCGAATATGCGTTCATACACATTGCCATCGTAAGCACCCAAAGTGGATAGAAGATTTCTATCATGAAAATCGAAGCCATCACAAATAGCTACTGCGTTCGGACGTATAGCTGCTAAAGCATCCTCCAGGCGCGTATGTAGGGAGCGTAATTGTTTATCGGAAACTTCGAAAATCTGGGAAATTTATAATATAATTCAATAATTTTTAGTATGAACAATTTTTGTTTTACGTACTCTCAAAATTTCATTCATATGACCCAAAACTAAATTCACGAGATATAATTCCAAAAGAGTTTTTAAAACTGCATTCAAATGTGGGTGTCTGGACTTAGAGCTAGGACCAGTAACTTCCTCGAAGAATGTCGAGGCTATAAAACAACGACCATAGAGCTAAAGAATAAAATGGTTGATAAATGTGATTTGAAAATCCCTTGACTATGGTCATACTCTATATGCTTACCTCCGCTGCTTGGGTTAATTCAATGCCAGTATTATTAAAAGCTTCGCCCAGGGTTTGGCCAGCCTTAATGCGTTCCGTAAAATTCTCCATGGCACGACGAGCTTTACTATAAAGTAATAAAATCGTATATTAAAGGTGCTCTCCACTAAGGAAATTAGTTTGTTGTGTAAACCAATCTAATTGGTACCTATTACGACTAAAAAAGGTTTCCCTCCGGAAGGTTTAAGGGTTATTTTCCTCTCGACAATTCATTAAAAAGCTCAATTTATTGGACTTTAAAATTAGCTGCTCAGTCTAAGGTACAAATGCCTGTTCCACTTAACTATCAAACAAACAGACACAAATATCTTAGCTCAGTTGATAACATAGGGTTTGCCACTGAACTAATAGGTACCTATTAAGACGACACTTTATTTAAAATGATTATCCATACCGGAAATTCATAATGAGTACCTTTAAAAATGTGAAATAAAACACACCTAATATTTACATAAACATAATTGGGACTTCTTTGCATTGCAATATATTCTACCACCAATATAACAGGTACCTATTACTTAACTGCCCGAATAATGCTGAGCTCAATCTCTTCTCTGCTCAGTATTTGCCATTCACTATACCTATTACGGCGGCATTTTATTTAATATGATTAACCATGCCGGAAAACTATAATGAAGACATATTAAAATCGTACTCTGTTTTTTCTACATGTAATAAATAAACGGACTTGGTACCTCTTTGCAGATTACCACGCATATAGAATTCTCTCTGAACGACTTTACTCGATAGTTAAGTAAAGTAGGATCAATGAAAGCTAAGCCCAAACCCTTTCGAATGAGCCCAGTCTCTATACCACACGCAGCTAAGCTTCAATTCTTTTCGCATGAACCTGGTCTCTATACCGCACCCTGTTTTCGGTTGTACAGTGGACCCCGTTGTAATAAAATATAAATGTACCTGGGACCTATTACGAAGGTACTCTAATATAGTAGATGTCCCTTCGAGAAAAACATACTGTTATGTTTGCACTCTCAGGATTTTATTTCATGCTTACTTGATATACCAACGAAATGTAATTTTGTAATGGGTACCTATTACAACACCATTTTTAGGTTTTGCACAGTATGCTCATAGTGAAAATATATTGAAAAAGTGCACTCATAGTAAAAATATATGTATATGCAAGGAAGATTGTTATACCTCCAAACTCGTAAGTACCTATTACGATTTGATTCTGGCTTGAATAAGCTCACGCCTTTTCGGGTGAAATTAGTCTCTATACCGCTAGCATCTTAGTTTTTTTTAATATATAGAAGCATGGAAGATTTTTATATATATTAGGAAGACACTCTAATTTATATAGGAGGTGTCCCTTCGAGCAAAACAAATGGACATGTTTAGCACCTCGGGATTCTTTTTCATACTGGCTTGGTACGAACTATAATTTTGTCATGGGTGCCTATTACAACACCACTATTAGTTTTTGCACAGTGGGCTCATAGTAGAAATATATTTACTTTTTCATGTTAGCCTGATACCGAAACAGACGATTAACGCCCAAATGCATGATATTTTTATTTACAATTAATTATTATTCGAGCTTTATGGACAAAGCAGATTAAGGTTAATTGTAAATTTAAATATATTAAAATAGTATTTTTCTATAAAATATAAACAAAATTTTCTATAGAAATAAAATTTTAACAAAATTTTCTATAGAAATAAGTTTTTAACAAAATTTTCTATAGAAATAAAATTTTGACAAAATTTTCTATAGAAATAAAATTTTGACAAAATTTTCTATAGAAATAAAATTTTGACAAAATTTTCTATAGAAATAAAATTTTCACAAAGTTTTCTATAGAAATAAAATTTTGACAAAATTTTCTATAGAAATAAATTTTTAACAAAATTTTCTATAGAAATAAAATTTTGACAAAATTTTATATAGAAATAAAATGTTAACAAAATTTTCTATAGACATAACTTTTTAACAAAATTTTCTATAGAAATAAGTTTTTAACAAAATTTTCTATAGAAATAAAATTTTGACAAAATTTTCTATAGAAATAAAATTTTGACAAAATTTTCTATAGAAATAAAATTTTGACAAAATTTTCTATAGAAATAAAATTTTGAAAAATTTTTCTATAGAAATAAAATTTTGACAAATTTTTCTATAGAAATAAAATTTTCGACAAAATTTTCTATATAAATAAAATTTTTGACAAAATTTTCTATAGAAATGATATGTCACAATGCTCTATATGAATAAAAATTTTGCAAAATAAAATTTTTTGTTTAAAAGTTTAAAATTTCTCCAAATATTGGTAGATTATTTTTGGCTCGAGTGTCAACACTGGTCTCTGTGCCGAACGCGTTTTAGTTTTTGCAATATAGATATATGCTTGGAAAATTGTTATACCATCAAACTCGTAAGTACCTATTACGTGGAAACTCTAACTAATATGGTCGCTTCGTGCAAAACAAAGAAATATGTGTAGCCCCTCGAGATTTTATTCTATGTTGGCTTGTTATACCAACAAACTATAATAATTTCGTCATGGATACCTATTGCGGCACCACTCTTTAAAATCTATGAAAAACTTACTTTCCAGCTGCACCCTGTAATATTTGAATAATATTCTCCCATGAACCAGTCCATTCTTGGGCAGCAGTTTCACACACATACTTTGCGCTAATAGCCACTGGTTTACCGGCTTCAGCTTGTTGGATGGATTTCATCAAAAATCGACCGACTTGCAAGAGCAGTACGGTATTTTCACCATCATAAGTACAACCCGCAGTGGAGGTTGTAAACAAGTTGCTCATATTTGAGGATGCCAAGTAGCCATGACCACCACAAGCCAAACGTAAACGATCTATACCGGAGGCCGAATCAGCAGTACACAATACCTTTAGAGCACACGACAAAGCATGGATTTCGGGAAGTCCTTCAAAACGATCATGGTTTATCTCTTCAACGGTTCGCCTATAAAGATAGAATAATTGTTCCGCTGCCAATTTGTTGGCTACAGCTGTAGCTATTTCGGGAAATACTTTCATTTGTTGGGTAACATGATCCATAATTTGCACCTCTGGGTCTCTGGAATGGTAAAAAAAAGGAAAATTGAAAACAACTTCTTTTTTACTCCTTAGGCTTATTAGGCTACTTAGGATTTATAGGTGATTGTTTCCTAACGGCCGAATAACGTGTAGCAATTGTTGCGGCTTTTGTCAATATCATGGTATGAGCTTTGGATAACCAACAACGTCCAAATACCAGGGGTAAATAATTCAATCCAGTTGTAGGGGTTTCTACATAAGTTCCATCGCGATGAACTTGGGCATAACGCATTAGCATATTCATACGGGGTATACGAACATTTTTCATTCCCAAATATCCATTATTAACACCGTAAAATCCAAATCTTTTACCCACATCTCCAACATCGATGCCCGGTAAGGGAACATGAGTCTCTTCGTCGCGCAATGGTACGATAAATAGGGCCACGCCTTTTTGTTCTTTATTAATATATAAATTTGCCATAACAATACTATAGTTACTGGCATGTCCCACTATAACAAAGGGGAGGAAAATTTATATGAAAAGATACAGATAAATAATAATATAATTTTTATATTGTTTTTGTATTAAAATGAATTTATCAGCAATTATGTACAAAGTACATTTAACGTACATTAGTACATGTACCTGCTGGCTGATATGAATTGCAAACCAATTTCTGGTTGCCATCATTTCTTAACCGCTCGTCTGACAGCTAAAATATGTTGTCATGAATACTCTATTTTGAGAGATAAAAAGTCATACTTTCCATTTCATTTTTGTATAATAATAAAAAATATTTAAAATGATAAAAAAATACATGTAACCTCTTAATGCCCACTGTATCTTTTAAGATACAACCAGAAAAAAAATTCTTACGTCTTAAAATTTTGACCGAATTCTACGATATCAAATGTGTTGCATACAAAACAGCGCTATTTCCAAAAAAAAATTTCCGGAAAATTTATGGCACTACTGAGTAATCTGCAGTCAAACTTTATAATCAAATTTTGACCAAAAATTCAAAAAACTACAAATTGAAATTTAAATAATATTTACCAGAGACAAAAGTATTATTGGTATAAAATCTCTGTAGTGTATAAATATCTCTATTCCAGTGTTGCCAGAAGTAGGGGAAGTTCCCTACATTTCGGTTTTTTCTAATATTTTGCGTCTTGTAGGAACTTTTTCGCTCAACGCAATTTGTATTTTTTTTACATTTTGGTGGCTCTAGAGGAGGAAATTAGAAGCCGGCAAGGCTTGATCTTTAACAATGTGCGACAACTACGGTTACCACTCGTGCCAAAAAAATCTGCCAAAATTTTAAGAAAATCTTACCACAAATCTACCAAAAAAATATTTCTATAGAAAATTTTGTCAAAATTTTATGTCTATAGAAAATTTTGACAAAATTTTATTTCTATAGAAAAAAATTGTCAAAATTTTTATTTCTATAGCAAAATTTTTCAAAATTTTATGTCTATAGAAAATTTTATCAAAATTGTATTTCTACAAAAAATTTTGTCAAAATTCTATTTCTATAGAAAATTTCGTCAATTTTTTTCTATAGAAAATTTTGTCAAAATTTTATTTCTATATAGAATTTTGTCAAAATTTTATTTCTATAAAAATTTTTGTCAAAATTTTATTTCTATAGAAAATTTTGTCTAAATTTTATTTCTATAGAAGAGTTTGTCATAATGTTATTTCTATAGAAAATTGTGTCAAAATTTTATTTCTATAGAAAATTTTGTCAAAATTTTATAACTATAGAAAAGTTTTCAAAATTTTATTTCTTTAGAAAATTTTGTCAAAATTTTATTTCTATAGAAATTTTTGTCAACATTTTATTTCTATAGAAAATTTTGTCAAAATTTTATTTCTATAGAAAATTTTGTCAAAATTTTATTTCTATAAAAATTTTGTCAAAATTTTATTTCTATAGAAAATTTTGTCAAAATTTTATTTCTATAGAAAATTTTGTCAAACTTTTATTTCTATAAAAATTTTGTCAAAATTTTATTTCTATAGAAAAATTTGTCAAAATTTAATTTCTATAAAAAATTTTGTCAAAATTTTATTTCTATAGATAATTTTGTCAAAATGTTATTTCTATAGAAAATTTTGTCAAAATTTTATTTCTATAAAATTGTTTTCCAAATTTTATTTCTATAGAAAATTTTGTCAAAATTTTATTTCTATAGAAAAATTTGTTAAAATTTTATTTCTATAAAAAATTTTGTCAAAATTATATTTCTATAGAAAATGTTGTCAAAATGTTATTTCTATAGAAAATTTTGTCAAAATTTTATTTCTATAAATTTTTTTTCCAAATTTTATTTCTATGGAAAATTTTGCAAAATTTTATTTCTATAGAAAATTTTCTCAAAAATTTATGTCTATAGAAAATTTTGTCAAAATTTTATGTCTATAGAAAATTTTATCAAAATTCTATTTCTATAGAAAATTTCGTCAATTTTTTTTTTCTATAGAAAATTTTGTCAAAACTGTATTTCTAACGAAAATTTTGTCAAAATTTTATTTCTGTAGAAAACTTTGTCAAAATTTTATTTCTATAGAAAATTTTGTCAAAATTTTATTTCTGTATAGAATTTTGTCAAAATCTTATTTCTGTAGAAAATTTTGTCAACATTTTATTTCTATATAGAATTTTGTCAAAATTTTATTTCTGTAGAAAATTTTGTCAAAAATGTATTTCTATAGAAAATTTTGTCAAAATTTTATTTCTATAGAAAATTTTGTCAAAATTTTATTTCTATAGAAAATTTTGTCAAAATTTTATTTCTATAGAAAATTTTGTCAAAATTTTATGTCTATAGAAAATTTTGTCAAAATTTTATGTCTATAGAAAATTTTTTCAAAATTTTATGTCTATAGAAAATTTTGTCAAAATTCTATTTCTATAGAAAATTTTGTAAATTTTTTTTCTGTAGAAAATTTTGTTAAAACTGTATTTCTATAGAAAATTTTGTCAAAATTGTATTTCTATAGATTTTTTTTTCAAAATTTTATTTCTATAGAAAAGTTTCTAAAAAAACTTTGTTTATAGAAATCTTTTCCAAAATTTTATTTCTATAGAAAATTTTGTCAAAATTTTATTTCTTTTTCTATAGAAAATTTTGTCAATTATAAGATAATAAAGCACATAGAACCATTTTTGTTTTGTAAATTTTGTTTAAATATTGTAGGGAAATTTTTTTTGGGAATGTATGGGAAAGTAGGAAACATTTTTTGTCCTTGTAACCGAAAATGTTCTATTCTATTAAATCTATTAAAATCAAATTGGTTATTTGTAAATAAAAAGTTAGTTTAATGCGCATTGTATTTTTTATAATACAACCGCTATTTTTTTCAAAAAAAAACATATTTTTTGCTCTTTTTGAAAAAAATGCACAAGATCACCGATTTTTTTCGGAGGAATCGGTGATCTTGTGCATTTAAGTGTTAAATAATTTTTACCACAAATATATGTCTTACGATTATCTTTATGATAAAAATTCTTTGTTTCGCTTACATCCTCCGGGCCAAAATTTGTATGCGGTAATCGTTGGTGTATTCAACACAAACTCATCTGTTTTTTGATCGAAATCTGCTCGTGTCTCCAAACCCCTTAAATAAGTGCCATGTCCAAGTTCAGTTTGACTATATGCCATAATAATTTCAAAATTTTCGACACGTTTGCCAATTTTTTCAATTTGTTCCTTAGTACCCATATTACGTATGGCATTCATTGTTAATGATATGTGAGCAATGAAAGGATTTCCAGCTGGCATTGCTCCCCACATATGGGCATCAAAAAAACCACTGAAAAAATAGGAAAATAGGAATTACTGCACAGAAAACATATAATAACAATATTTCCAATTGAAAACAAGTAAGGAAAGTCTAAAGTCGGGCGGGGCCGACTATATTATACCCTTCACCACTTTGTAGATCTAAATTTTCGATAACATATCACATCCGTCAAATGTGTTGGGGGCTATATATAAAGGTTTGTCCCATATACATACATTTAAATATCAATCGATCTGGACAGAATTTGCTAGACTTCTACAAAATCTATAGACTCAAAATTTAAGTCGGCTAATGCACTAGGGTGGAACACAATGTTAGTAAAAACAAGTATATACAGCAGTAAGTTCGGCCGGGCCGAACCTTAAATACCCACCACCATGAACCAAATATTAGGGTTTCCTTTGAAATTTCAGGAGGGCTTGAGGACTTGGGGACACTTCCCGAAGATAAATTTAAAGATTTCACCTATGAGGACTATATCAGATTCTGGATTTATAAGAACCATTTTTGTTTGAGTTTTAGAGGAATCATTAACATCTCTTGTAAGAGTGCAAGAAAATTATAAAATAACGTCTTGATTTGAAATCTTAAATCTGTAGATTTTCACCCGAGAAGTAAAATCTGGAAATTTTACATTGAGTTTCAAGCAATTTTCTCAAGAAGTGAAGTCGGTCTATATGGAGGCATTACCAAATGGACCGATAAAAACTTAATCCGATACACGTTTTTGTGAGTCTAAAATACCAGAATATTTACAATTTCAGGCAAATCGGATAAAAACTACGGTTTCTAGAAACCCAAGGAGTTAAATCGGGAGATCGTTCTTATGGGGGCTATACTAAAATATGGACCGATACTCACCGTTTTCGGCACACTTCCTTATGGGCCGAAAATACCTCTAGATTTCCAATTTCAGGCAAATTGGATAAAAACCTCAGATTCTAGAAGCCTAAGAAGTAAAATCGGGATATAGGTCTATATGGGGTTATACCAAAACATGGACCGATACTCACCATTTGTGGCACACCTCTTTATGGTCCTAAAATACCTATAAATTTCCAATTTCAGGCAAATTGTATATAAAGTACGGATTCTAGAAGCCCAAGAAGTAAAATCGGGAAATCGGTCTATATGGGGGCTATACCAAAATATGGACCGATACTCACCATTTTCGGCACACCTCTTTATGGTGCTAAAATACCTCTAGATTTCCAATTTCAGACAAATTGGATAAAAACTACGGTTTCTATAAGCCCAAGACCCCAAATCGGGAGATCGTTTTATATGGGGACCATACCAAAATATGGACCGATACTCACAATTTTTGGCACACGTATTTGTGGTCCTACAATACCTCTAGATTTCCAATTTCAGGTAAATTGAATAAAAACTGCGGTTTCTATAAGCCCAAGAAGTAAAATCGGGAAATCGGTCTATATGGGGGCTATACCAAAATATGGACCGATACTCACCATTTTCGGCACACCTCTTTATGGTGCTAAAATACCTCTAGATTTCCAATTTCAGACAAATTGGATAAAAACTACGGTTTCTATAAGCCCAAGACCCCAAATCGGGAGATCGTTTTATATGGGGACCATACCAAAACATGGGTCGATACTCACAATTTTTGGCACACGTATTTGTGGTCCTACAATACCTCTAGATTTCCAATTTCAGGTAAATTGAACAAAAACTGCGGTTTCTATAAGCCCAAGAAGTAAAATCGGGAGATCGGTATATATAAAGGGTGATTCTTTTGAGGTTAGGATTTTCATGCATTAGTATTTGACAGATCACGTGGGATTTCAGACATGGTGTCAAAGAGAAAGATGCTCAGTATGCTTTGACATTTCATCATGAATAGACTTACGATCTGCCACAACGTCGAATTTTCAGTGAATGGGCCCTAGAAAAGTTGGCAGAAAATCCGCTTTTTTATCGACAAATTTTGTTCAGCGATGAGGCTCATTTCTGGTTGAATGGCTACGTAAATAAGCAAAATTGCCGCATTTGGAGTGAAGAGCAACCAGAAGCCGTTCAAGAACTGCCCATGCATCCCGAAAAATGCACTGTTTGGTGTGGTTTGTACGCTGGTGGAATCATTGGACCGTATTTTTTCAAAGATGCTGTTGGACGCAACGTTACGGTGAATGGCGATCGCTATCGTTCGATGCTAACAAACTGTTTGTTGCCAAAAATGGAAGAACTGAACTTGGTTGACATGTGGTTTCAACAAGATGGCGCTACATGCCACACAGCTCGCGATTCTATGGCCATTTTGAGGGAAAACTTCGGAGAACAATTCATCTCAAGAAATGGACCGGTAAGTTGGCCACCAAGATCATGCGATTTGACGCCTTTAGACTATTTTTTGTGGGGCTACGTCAAGTCTAAAGTCTACAGAAATAAGCCAGCAACTATTCCAGCTTTGGAAGACAACATTTCCGAAGAAATTCGGGCTATTCCGGCCGAAATGCTCGAAAAAGTTGCCCAAAATTGGACTTTCCGAATGGACCACCTAAGACGCAGCCGCGGTCAACATTTAAATGAAATTATCTTCAAAAAGTAAATGTCATGGACCAATCTAACGTTTCAAATAAAGAACCGATGAGATTTTTATGCGTTTTTTAAAAAAAAAAAGTTATCAAGCTCTTAACAAATCACCCTTTATATGGGGACCATACCAAAACATGGGCCGATACTCACAATTTTTGTCACACGTATTTGTGGTCCTACAATACCTCTAGATTTCCAATTTCAGGTAAATTGAATAAAAACTGCGGTTTCTATAAGCCCAAGAAGTAAAAACGGGAGATCGTTTTTCCTAGGGGGGGCTATAGCCCCCCTAGCTAAAACTTTATATACTGAACTTATAGGTTCAACTAATGTTTTATTTCATAAAATTGAATAAAAAATAGACATCAAAATAACTCGACAATCAATTTATAATAAAGCAACTAAAAGTACCCTACGGGGAAATTGGTGCAAATTGCCACTGACGGATCTATTACAGAACTGGTACCTGTGCTCCAGTTAGTTGCAATTTTCACATTTAGTGAAATAAAATTATCAGAATAACCTTTTGTTCGACGTATTTCAAAAGTTTTTTTTTCATTTCGGGTTCGATTAGGAGCCCACATTGAAAGAGATTTCTAAGTGTTTGCCCGAGACTGGTTCCTGAGGTCCTGTTTATGGGTTGCTCCTGCTAAATTGTCCCAGGACGTGTCCTTTGGGGTGAGTCCAAGACGCGTCCTAAAATGTAAGTTTACTCCGTCAATGACAAACCCATGTTAAAGTGGACGGTCCCTTCCATACGTTTTGATCAGAACTGGGACTGGTCCACACACACCAGGGACTAGTCCTGTACCAGTTCTGAGGTTGATCCATTTCCCGTAGGGTAGTTCCACACTTTTCCCAGCAATAAATTGGGAGTTGTTCTAAAGGCACAACTTTAAAAGCACCTCCAAAAATGTCTTCACAAATAAGTTAACTATTTTAACTACACAGGAAGTTTTTTTTACTTCATTTTTTTTTTATATTTTAATGCGTAATTTTTTGTTTTCTTTTTTCAAATAGTTTAAAAAAAAGGTAAGAATAAATAAAATGGTACAAATTATTCAAATTTTGCCACAAAAATGCTAAATCCATTATAGAACAAGTAAGGAAAGTCTAAAGTCGGGCGGTACCGACTATATTATACCCTGCACCACTTTGTAGATCTAAATTTTCGATACCATATCACATCCGTCAAATGTGTTGGGGGCTATATATAAAGGTTTGTCCCAAATACATACATTTAAATATCACTCGATCTGGACGGAATTTGATATACTTCTACAAAATCTATAGACTCAAAATTTAAGTCGGCTAATGCACTAGGGTGGAACAGAATGTTAGTGCTCCATATTTATACCCTGCTCCACAGTGTGGAAACTTTTAAATCTGAAGCAGTTTTGAGGAAACTTCGCAAAAGTTTATTTATGATTTATCGCTCGATATATATGTATTAGAAGTTTAGGAAAATTAGAGTCATTTTTACAACTTTTCGACTTAGCAGTGGCGATTTTACAAGGAAAATGTTGGTATTTTGACCATTTTTGTCGAAATCAGAAAAACATATATATGGGCGCTATATCTAAATCTGAACCGATTTCAACTACATTTGGCACGCATAGCAACAATGCTAATTCTACTCGCTGTGTAAAATTTCAACTAAATCGGAGTTAAAAATTGGCCTCTGTGGTCATATGAGTGTAAATCGGGCGAAAACTATATATGGGAGATATATCTAAATATGAACCGATTTCAACCAAATTTGGCACGCATAGCTACAATGCTAATTCTACTCCCTGTGCAAAATTTCAACTAAATCGGAGCAAAAAATTGGCCTCTGTGGTCATATGAATATAAATCGGGCGAAAACTATAAATGGGAGATATATCTAAATCTGAACCGATTTCAACCAAATTTGGCACGCATAGCTACAATTATAATTCTACTCCCTATGCAAAATTTCAACCAAATTGGGGTAAAACTCTGGCTTATGGAACCGTATTAGTCCATATCGGGCGAAAGATATATATGGAAGCTATATCTAAATCTGAACCGATTTCAATAAAATTTGGCACACTTGACTATAGTACTAATTGTTCTTCTTGTGCAAAATTTTAAGCAAATTAGGGTAAAACTCTGGCTTCTGGGGCCATATAAGTCCATATCGGGCGAAATATATATATGGGAGCTATATCTAAATCTGAACCGATTTCTTCCAAAATCAATAGGGATCTATTCTGAGCCAAAACACATACTTGTGCCAAATTTGAAGTCGATTGGACTAAAACTGCGACCTAGACTTTGATTACAAAAATGTGTTCACGGACAGACGGACAGACGGACATGACTATATCGACTCAAGAGCCCACCCTGAGCATTTTTGCCAAAGACACCATGTGTCTATCTCGTCTACTTCTGGGTGTTGCAAACATATGCACTAACTTGTAATACCCTGTTCCACAGTGTGGAGCAGGGTATAAAAATCGATAATATTTGAAAATATTCAAGGGAAAACGTTTCAAACAAGCGTTAGAATGCATTAAAAATCATAAAAAAGTGTAAAAATTATTTATTTGGGAAAATATCACAAAATTTTTAATTCACATTCAAAACACTGAATTCGGATCACACCTTAAGAAGTGATGCAAATTCATTGCAACGGTTGTTGAAACGGCGGACATTCGTTCATCGCTTCTCCGCCAATTTTGTACCACTTCCAGACCCAAAAAGAACATTTTCACTTCTTTTTTGCCGACGCTTTTTTGCAGCATTATTAAGATATTAATTTATGAAAGAATAGTTTTAATATCAATTACTATTTTTTATTCAACTAAATCATAAGTTCAACCACAGCTTTATTTCATAAATATCAGACTTCTACCACAACCCAAGTAATTCGATTGTGCATGAAAGTCTTTAGTGCAACTTTGTGCGTTGTACGAGTATATACTTGTTTAATTTTTATAAAAATGTAAAATCGTAAATAGGTTTTCAAATTCTGGGGGGGCTAAAATTTTGCTGGGGGGGGGGTCTAAGCCCCCTCCCCAGAGGCCTTCCTACGCTTATGACTATAGATCGATATGGACCATACACTAGCGCAATGTACCAAATTTCACCACGTACCAAATTTCAACCGGATCGGATGAATTTTGTTCCTCCAAGAGCTCCGGAGGTCTAATGTGGGGATCGGGTTAAATGGGGGTTACATATAATAAAGACCGGTATGGACCAATTCCTGCATGGTTGTTAGAGATCATATACTAACACCACGTACCAAATTTCATCAGGATCGGGTGAACTTTGCTCTTCCAAGGGGCTCCGGAGGTCAAATCTGGGGATCGGTTTAGATGGGTGCTACATATAATTATGGACCGATGTGAACCAATTTTTGCATAGTTGTTAAAGACCATGTACTTACACCATGTACAAAATTTCAGCCGGATCGGATGAAATTTGCTTCTCTTAGAGGCTCCGCAAGCCAAATCTAGGGATCGGTTTATATGGAGGCTATATATAATTATGGACCGATATGGACCAATTTTTGCATGGTTATTAAATACCATATAGTAACACCATGAACCAAATTTCAGCTGGATCGGATGAATTTTGCTTCTCTTAGAGGCTCCGCAAACCAAATCTGGGGATCGGTTTATTTGGGGCCTATATATAAGGACCGATGTAGACCAATTTTTGTATGGTTGTTACAGACCATATACTAACACCATGTACCAAATTTCAACGGGATCGGATGAATTTTGCTCCTCCAAGAGGCTCCGCAAGCCAAATCTGAGCGTCGGTTTATATGGGGGCTATACGTAAAAGTGGTCCGATATGGCCCATTTGCAATAACATCCAACCTACATCAATAACAACTACTTGTGCCAAGTTTCAAGTCGATAGCTTGTTTCGTTCGGAAGTTAGCGTGATTTCAACAGACGGACGGAGGGACATGTTAGATCGACTCAGAATTTCACCACGACCAAGAATATATATACTTTATGGGGTCGTAGAGGATTATTTCGATGTGTTACAAACGGAATGACAAAGTTAGTATACCCCTATGGGGCAGGGTATAATTAATTGGATCAATTAATTTCGCGATTGAATCAGAAAAAAAATATTTGTGGGTTCGTTTTTCAATTGAATCAATTAAAAAAAAATATTGGATTCCAATTTAATTGAGTTCTTCGATGACAATTAATTAAAGTTTTCATTGAATCAATTAAAAATTCATTCATAGTGTGCAAAAAATAATTATTGTTTTACTCAAAAATACTTTTTCCGTCTGATTAATTCTGTGGCAGATATAGCATAGTTTTCGTAATTGAAGAAATTAAGTGGATTAATTTCACTTAAAAAATAAGCAAATATAGAAATTAATATGCAGACAAAATATAACAAAAATATTTCAAATTAAAAAAAAATGTATATTGAAACTGAAAACTTAATCAATTAATCAATTAAAAAATTAATTAGAAAAAGTTTTAATTGAAAGTTTAAAAAATTAAATTTTGAGTCAAGTATAATTTTTCTGTCTGAGTAATTCTTAGACAGATTTAGGGAGCCACCGTGGTGCAATGGTTAGCATGCCCGCCTTGCATACACAAGGTCGTGGGTTCGATTCCTGCTACGACCGAACACCAAAAAGTTTTTCAGCGGTGGATTATCCCACCTCAGTAATGCTGGTGACATTTCTGAGGGTTTCAAAGCTTCTCTAAGTGGTTTCACTACAATGTTGATCGCCGTTCGGACTCGGCTATAAAAAGGAGGTCCCTTGTCATTGAGCTTAACATGGAATCGGGCAGCACTCAGTGATAAGAGAGAAGTTCACCAATGTGGTATCACAATGGACTGAATAGTCTAAGTGAGCCTGATACATCGGGCTGCCACCTAACCTAACCTAGACAGATTTAAGAAGAAATTTCACTTAATTTCGCGGTTAAAACAGAAATCAATTTTTTATTTGTGTACACTGTAAAATAGACTTCGTATACTGGTTGCCAACGTTTAACAAATTAATTAAACAAATTAAGTAAACTTAATTAAAATACATTACATTAATTATGTTTTATTTAATTCAAATTTTAATTTAAATTCGTATTGATATTCTTTGGACTTACGGAAAGATATCGGTGCCACCTGGATTTAATTGATTCTGTAATTTACGCAATTTCTTTGCAAGCCTTACAGCATCTTTTACAGCTTCGGAAAATAGATCATCATGAGATAAATTCAATGTTTTAAACATGCTCTCTCCTTCCATATCAGCAAACACAGAAGATTCTAAAATAAATGGAAAAATTAAAATTATTGCCGATGGCAAGACTTCTTTACATTGTCTACTAAATTGTAAGTTAGGCCATACGAGTCTATGTTAGATCTCAGAGAATGAATATGATGACCTCCTAGAGGAAAATGTTATTTTTGGACGGTGGGCATGTAAAATGTTTCGACGACCGTGTTATGTTTGGCGAGAAAACACCATTTCTGCGGCAAAAATTTTGTTTTCTCCCCCCATCCAAAATAACACTGCGTAAAAAGACGTGTCCATAAATAATTATCAAACGATCTGAACCAAATTTCCATTGATTTGATTGCACCCTAAAAAACTCGCTTCTGTAACATATACTCCAAACACATTTTTCTTCAAGCATATATATTTTCAAGATTGGTCCAAACAAAATATTGTTTGTATTATATTATTATGTTTCACCTTAGGGCATACACTAGTAGAAACAAGTATATATACGGCCGTAAGTTCGGCCAGGCCGAATCTTATATAACCTCCACCATGGATTGCGTAGAAACTTCTACGAAAGACTATCATCCACAATCGAATTAATTGGGTTGTGGTATCTTAAAACTTCTTAACATTAGACAAAAAAGGTATGTATAGGTAAGTCTACAAATAATTACGAATCGATATAGACTTTTGCACGGTACGTAGAGAGCCAGAATTGAAATATGGGGGTCGCTTATATGTGGGCTATATACAATTATGAACTTGATATGGACCAATTTTTGTGTGATTGTGGATCTATTTATCTGAGGGCTCTATATAATTATAGACCGATATGGACCTAGTTAGGCATGGTTGTTAACGGCCATATACTAGCACAATGTACCAAATTTCAACTGACTCCAAATCTCAGGATCGGTTTATATGGGGGCTATATATGATTATGGACTGATATGGACCACTATTGGCATGGTTGTTAAATATCATATACTAACATCACGTACCAAATTTAAACCGAATCGGATGAATTTTGCTCTTCCAACGGGCTCCGAAGGTCAAATCTGGGGATCGGTTTATATGGGGGACCGATATGGACCGATTTCGACCAATTTTTGCATGGGTGTTTGAGGCCATATATTAACACCACGTACCAAATTTCAATCGAATCGGTTGAATTTTGCTCTTCCACGAGGCTCCGGAGGTCAAATCTGGTGATCGGATTATATTTGGGCTATATATAATTATGGACCGATGTTGCGTGGTTGTTAGAGACCATATACTAACACCATGTACCAAATTTCAGCCGGATCAGCAAGCCAAATCGGGATCAGCAAGCCAAATCGGGGGATCGGTTTATTGTTAAACCAGTAAGGAAAGTCTAAAGTCGGGCGGGGCCGACTATATTATACCCTGCACCACTTTGTAGATCTAAATTTTCGATACCATATCACATCCGTCAAATGTGTTGGGGGCTATATATAAAGGTTTGTCCCAAATACATACATTTAAATATCACTCGATCTGGAAGAATTTGATAGACTTCTACAAAATCTATAGACTCAAAATTTAAGTCGGCTAATGCACTAGGGTGGAACACAATGTTAGTAAAAAAATATGGGAAACGTTTAAATCTGAAGCAATTTTAAGGAAACTTCGAAAAAGTTTATTTATGATTTATCGCTCGATATATATGTATTAGAAGTTTAGGAAAATTAGAGTAATTTTTACAACTTTTCGACTAAGCAGTGGCGATTTTACAAGGAAAATGTTGGTATTTTGACCATTTTTGTCGAAATCAGAAAAACATATATATGGGAGCTATATCTAAATCTGAACCGATTTCAACCAAATTTGGCACGCATAGCTACAATGCTAATTCTACTCCCTGTGCAAAATTTCAACTAAATCGGAGTTAAAAATTGGCCTCTGTGGTCATATGAGTGTAAATCGGGCGAAAGCTTTATATGGGAGATATATCCAAATCTGAACCGATTTCAAGCAAATTTGGCACGCATAGTTACAACGATAATTCTACTCTCTATGCAAAATTTCAATTAAATCGGAGCAAAAAATTGGCCTCTGTGGGGAAATGAGTGTAAATCGGGCGAAAGCTATATATGGGAGCTATATCTAAATCTGAACCGATTTTGCTGATATTTTGCAAGTTTTTCGAAACTCATAAAATATTCGGATGTACGGAATTTGAGGAAGATCGGTTGATATACACGCCAATTATGACCAGATCGGTGAAAAACATATATGGCAGCTATATCTAAATCTGAACCGAAATCAATGGGGATCGTCTTTGAGCCGAAACAGGACCCTATACCAAATTTTAGGACAATCGGACTAAAACTGCGAGGTGTACTTTGCACACAAAAATACATCAACAGACAGACAGACAGACAGACAGACGGACAGACGGACAGACAGACAGACGGACATCGCTAAATCGACTCAGAATTTAATTCTAAGCCGATCCGTATACTAAAAGGTTGGTCTATGATTACTCCTTCTTGGCGTTACATACAAATGCACAAACTTATTATACCCTGTACCACAGTAGTGGTGAAGGGTATAAAAATTTAAGCATTCGATCCTTCATAGAGTTGGGTAAGTTCTTCAGCATGGGGTATGAAATCCTGTCTAGACCAGGAGTTTTATCTTTAGCTTTTTTCAAAACTGAACAAAGTTCATTTTCGTTAAAATTATCCTCCATTATCATTGCTTGAGGGCTAGGAGTGTAGGTAACCTTGTATTGTAACATATTCTGTTTCGATTGCTGAAAAGCCTGGGAGAATTTGGAATCTGTGGAGTTCTCGGACCAAAATCGCGCAAATTCGTTTGCGATATCAAGGGCTTCCGTAAGATTGTTCAGAGGGTCAGTATGGGAAGCAATGCAGTGTATGGTTAGGTTAGGTTAGGTGGCAGCCCGATGTATCGGGCTCACTTAGACTATTCAGTCCATTGTGATACCACATTGGTGAACTTCTCTCTTATCATTGAGTGCTGCCCGATTCCATGTTAAGCTCAATGACAAGGGACCTCCTTTTTATAGCCGAGTCCGAAAGGCATTCCACATTACAGTGAAACCACTTTGAGAAGTTTTGAAACCCTCAGAAATGTCACCAGCATTACTGAGGTGGGATAATCCTCCGCTGAAAAACTTTTTGGTGTTCGGTCGAAGCAGGAATCGAACCCACGACCTTGTGTATGCAAGGCGGGCATGCTAACCATTGCACCACGGTGGCTCCACGGTGCAGTGTATGGAATGGCTGGTTTTGTAACCAGTAAATTTCCGAATATTGTCCCAGATCGTTTGGGGATTAGTGGTCGGTGTTATTCTTGATGTAAAGTTATAAATTGATTGGCGTTTTGAATTTTTGATTGCTCTTTTTAGTTTTGAATTAGCTTTCTTATAATTCAATAAATTATCTGAAGACATGTTTCTCCTAAAGCAATACCAAAGTCTGTTTTTCTCTTTCTTGAGAGATTCAAGTTCCTTGTTCCACCAAGGTACTTTATGGTGACCTCGAGGGTGAACTTGGGGAATTGAATTATTAGCTGCCTCAACTATGATTTTCTTTATATTCGCCGCCTCCTTGTTAATATTGGAGATATGTATATGCTTTCGTTCATATTTAGCACATAGTTCCTTAAAATTGGGCCAGTTAGCTTTCATAGTTAGAAAATGGGGTTTGGCTCTCTTTGAATTTGGAATAGTATGATTTGAGTCTTGGCAAAACAAATTATTATTATTTTATCTCACAATATAGTTCATTCTTGTCTCGCACTATCATCTTACTTACCCACGTAGCGTTTTATTTTCAATTTTTCTTGGCCACCATGCCACCAAATGGCAAAATCTTCAATATTAAATGTTGCATTGATTCTCTCTTTTCGGATATCTGGATTAATTGTTTGTGGTATCAGACTCATTCCGTCGATTAAGAGCTTACAGTGAATTTATCTAGATCTAAACTTCAACTAAATACCTGAAAATTGTGAATTTATGTTTGAATAACATATTGAATTTTTCAAAAACACTCCAGCTGTGCAAAATATTTCTGTGTTTATTTATTAGAAATATAAACTAGGGCTTAATATTAGCTATTAAATTAAAGTTTAAGGTCAACTATGCTTGAGCAAGATAATAATTAATATATTTTACGTGGGATCAAATGTCGAATTTTTGTAATCGCCAACATTTAGATTTGTTCACAAAAGTGTTTTCATCGCATTTTCATGATTTTATAATCCGTCTATGTACCAGGAATGATAAAAAGCTGTTTTGAAACTGTACTAAATCAGCTTTTTTAAAGCAAAACGTATTTTTTTTTTTCAATTTGGATAATGCCTTTTCCTTTTTGCTTATGAAGTTCCACTATGACAAAATGATCAACATGCACAGTAGCCACTCGACCAATAAATAATCTACCAATATTTGGAGAAAATATTGCCAAAAAACTACCAAACAAAGAAATCTTATATATAGGAAATTTTGTCAAAATTTTATTTCTATAGAAAAAGTTCTCAACATTTTATTTATATAGAAAATTTTATCAAAATTTTATTTTTTAGAAAATTCTGTCAAAATTTCAGTTCTATAGAAAATTTTGTCACAATGTTATTTCTATAGAAAATTTTATCGAAATTTTATTTCTATAGAAAATTTTGTCGAAATTTTAGTTCTATAGAAACTTTTAGTTCTATAGAAAATTTTTTCAAACTTTTATTTCTTAGATTTTTTTTCAAAATTTATATCTATAGAAAATGTTGCCAAAATTTTATTTCTAGAGAAAATTTTGTCAATTTGTCACAGAAAAAAATATCACGAAAATTTTTCAAATTCAAATTTTAATTGAGTTAAAAAACAAAATTTTTTATTTGAAACAAAAATCAACCAAAAAAATTAGTTGTATCAATTAATTTTTTGAATCATTGGATCAATTAATTTTTTTAATTGACTGATTGATACTACCATTTCTGTGATTGAAGACAGTTCAATTAAAAATTAATTGGATCAATTAATTCGTGATTGAAAACAAAAAATATTCGTTTTTTGTGTATAAAAACATTATTTATTTTATCTCACAATATAATTCATTCTTGTCTCGCACTATCATCTTACTTACCCACATAGCGTTTTATTTTCAATTTTTCTTGGCCACCATGTCGCCAAATGTGAATTTATCTAAACTTCAAAATTTATATCTATAGAAAATTTTGTCAAAATTTTATTTCTATAGAATAGTTTCTCAAAGGTTAATGTCTATAGAAAATTTCATCAATATTTTATTTATATAGAAAATTTTGTCTAAATTTTATTTCTATCGACAATTTTTTCAACATTTTATTTATTTAGAAAATTTTGTCAAAAATTTATTTTTATTAAAAATTTTGTCAAAATTTTAGTTCTACAGGATATTTTGTCAAAATTTTAGTTCTATAGAAGGTTTTGACAAAATTTCGTCATTTTTTCTATAGGAAATTTTGCACAAATTTTATTTCTATAGAAAATTTTGCACAAATTTTATTTCTATAGAAAATTTTGTCAAAATTTTAGTTCTACAGCAAATTTTGTCAAAATTTTAGCTCTGTAGAAAGTTTTGTCAAAATTTTTTTTTTATAGAAAAATTTTATCAAACTTTTTTTTGTGGAAAATGTTGTCAAAATTTTATTTCTATATAAAATTTTGTTCGAATTTAATGTCTATAGAAAATTTTGTCAAAATTTTATTTCTATAGAAAATTTTATTTCTATAGAAAATTTTGTCAAAATTTATTTCTATAGAAAATTTTGTCAACATATTATTTCTATAGATAAATTTGTCAACATTTTATTTCTATAGACAAGTTTATTTCTATAGAAAATTTTATCTAATTTTTATTTCTATAGAAATTTTTTTTCAAAATTTGTATTTATATAAAATTTTGTCAAAACATTCTTTTTATTAAAAATGTTGTCAAAATGTTTATTCTACAGAATATTTTATCAAAATTTTAGTTCTATAGAAGGTTTTGACATAATTTCGTCATCTTTTTCTATAGAAAATTTTGTCAAAATTTTATTTCTATAGGAAATTTTATTTCTATAGAAAATTTTTAAAAATTTTAGGTCTATAGAAAGTTTTGTCAAAATGTCTTTATTTTTTATAGAAAAATTTGTCAAATTTTTATTTCTATAGGAAATTTTGCCAAAATTTTAGTTCTATAGAAAATTTTGTCAAAATTTTATTTGTATCGAAAATTTGGTAAAAATTTTATTTCTATAGAAAATTTGTTCAAAATTTTATTTCTATAGAAAATTTTTTCAAAATTTTATTTTATTTGTCAATATTTTATTTCTATGGAAAATTTTGTCAAAATTTTATTTCTATAAAAAGTTTTGTCAAAATTTTATTTCTATAGACGATTTTGTCAAAATTTTATTTCTATAGACAAGTTTATTTCTATAGAAAATTTTGTCAAAATTTTATTTCTATAGACAATTTTGTCAAAATTTTATTTCTATAGAAAATTTTGTCAAATTTGTATTTCTATAGGAAAATGTGTCAACACTTTATTTCTTAAAAAATTTTGTCCAAATTTTATTTCTATAGAAAATTTTGTCAAAATTTTATTTCTATAGAAAATTTTGTCAACATTTTATTTCTATAGATAAATTTGTCAACATTTACATTTGTCAACATTTATTTCTATAGAAAATTTTGTCAAAATTTTATATCTATAGAAAATTTTATCTAATTTTTATTTCTATAGAAATTTTGTCCAAATTTTATTTCTATAGAAAATTTTGTCCAAATTTTATTTCTATAGAAAATTTTGTCAATATTTTATTTCTATAGATAAATTTGTCAACATTTTATTTCTATAGACAAGTTTATTTCTATAGAAAATCTTGTCAAAATTTTATTTCTATAGAAAATTTTGTCTAAATTTTATTTCTATAGAAAATTTTTTCAAAATTTATATTTATATAAAATTTTGGCAAAACTTTATTTTTATTAAAAATTTTGTCAAAATTTTTGTTCTACAGAATATTTTGTCAAAATTTTAGTTCTATAGAAGGTTTTGACATAATTTCGTCATTTTTTCCATAGGAAATTTTGTCAAAATTCTATTTCTATAGGAAATTTTATTTCTATGGAAAATTTTGTCAAAATTTTAGTTCTATAGAAAATTTTGTCAAAATTTTAGTTCTACAGAAAATATTGTCAAAATTTTAGATCTATAGAAAGTTTTGTCAATTTATTTCTTTATTTTTTATAGAAAAATTTTTCAACATTTTATTTCTATAGGAAAATTTGCCAAAATTTTAGTTCTATAGAAAATGTTGTTCAAATTTTATTTCTATCGAAAATTTGGTCAAAATTTTATTTCTATAGAAAATTTGTTCAAAATTTTATTTCTATAGAACATTTTGTCAAACTTTTACTTGTATGGAAAATATTGTCAAAATTGTATTTGTATAGAAAATTTTGTCAAACTTTTATTTCTATAGAAAATTGTCAAACTTTTATTTCTTAGAATTTTTTTTTCAAAATTTATATCTATAGAAAATTTTGTCAAAATTTTATTTTGTCAAAATTTTATTTCTGGAGAAAATTTTGTCAAAATTTTATTTCTGGAGAAAATTTTGTCAATTTGTCACAGAAAAAAATATCACGAAAATTTTTCAAATTCAAATTTTAATTGAGTTAAAAAACAAATTTTTTATTTGAAACAAAAATCAACCAAAAATATTAGTTGTATCAATTAATTTTTTGAATCATTGGATCAATTAATTTTTTTAATTGACTTTGGTGATTGATACTACCATTTCTGTGATTGAAGACAGTTCAATTAAAAATTAATTGGATCAATTAATTCGTGATTGAAAACAAAAAATATTCGTTTTTTTTTTGTGTAGAAAAACATTATTTATTTTATCTCACAATATAATTCATTCTTGTCTCGCACTATCATCTTACTTACCCACATAGCGTTTTATTTTCAATTTTTCTTGGCCACCATGTCGCCAAATGTGAATTTATCTAAACTTCAAAATTTATATCTATAGAAAATTTTGTCAAAATTTTATTTCTATAGAAAATTTTGTCAAAATTTTATTTCTATAGAATAGTTTCTCAAAGGTTAATGTCTATAGAAAATTTCATCAATATTTTATTTATATAGAAAATTTTGTCAAAAATTTATTTTTATTAAAAATTTTGTCAAAATTTTAGTCCTACAGGATATTTTGTCAAAATTTTAGTTCTGTAGAAGGTTTTGACAAAATTTCGTCATTTTTTCTATAGAAAATTTTGCACAAATTTTATTTCTATAGAAAATTTTGTCAAAATTTTAGTTCTACAGCAAATTTTGTCAAAATTTTAGCTCTGTAGAAAGTTTTGTCAAAATTTCGTTATTTTTTTTTTATAGAAAAATTTTATCAAACTTTTTTTTGTGGAAAATGTTGTCAAAATTTTATTTCTATATAAAATTTTGTTCGAATTTAATGTCTATAGAAAATTTTGTCAAAATTTTATTTCTATAGAAAATTTTGACAAAATTTTATTTCTATAGATAAATTTTTCAAAATTTTATTTCTATAGAAAATTTTGTCAACATTTTATTTCTATAGACAATTTTGTCAAAATTTTATTTCTATAGACAATTTTGTCGAAATTTTATTTCTATAGAAAATTTTGTCAAAATTGAATTTCTATAGAAAAATTTGTCAACACTTTATTTCTTAAAAAATTTTGTCCAAATTTTATTTCTATAGAAAATTTTGTCAAAATTTATTTCTATAGAAAATTTTGTCAACATATTATTTCTATAGATAAATTTGTCAACATTTTATTTCTATAGACAAGTTTATTTCTATAGAAAATTTTATCTAATTTTTATTTCTATAGAAATTTTTTTTCAAAATTTGTATTTATATAAAATTTTGTCAAAACATTCTTTTTATTAAAAATGTTGTCAAAATGTTTATTCTACAGAATATTTTATCAAAATTTTAGTTCTATAGAAGGTTTTGACATAATTTCGTCATCTTTTTCTATAGAAAATTTTGTCAAAATTTTATTTCTATAGGAAATTTTATTTCTATAGAAAATTTTTAAAAATTTTAGGTCTATAGAAAGTTTTGTCAAAATGTCTTTATTTTTTATAGAAAAATTTGTCAAATTTTTATTTCTATAGGAAATTTTGCCAAAATTTTAGTTCTATAGAAAATTTTGTCAAAATTTTATTTGTATCGAAAATTTGGTAAAAATTTTATTTCTATAGAAAATTTGTTCAAAATTTTATTTCTATAGAAAATTTTTTCAAAATTTTATTTTATTTGTCAATATTTTATTTCTATGGAAAATTTTGTCAAAATTTTATTTCTATAAAAAGTTTTGTCAAAATTTTATTTCTATAGACGATTTTGTCAAAATTTTATTTCTATAGACAAGTTTATTTCTATAGAAAATTTTGTCAAAATTTTATTTCTATAGAAAATTTTTTCAAAATTTTATTTTATTTGTCAATATTTTATTTCTATAGACAATTTTGTCAAAATTTTATTTCTATAGAAAATTTTGTCAAATTTGTATTTCTATAGGAAAATGTGTCAACACTTTATTTCTTAAAAAATTTTGTCCAAATTTTATTTCTATAGAAAATTTTGTCAAAATTTTATTTCTATAGAAAATTTTGTCAACATTTTATTTCTATAGATAAATTTGTCAACATTTACATTTGTCAACATTTATTTCTATAGAAAATTTTGTCAAAATTTTATATCTATAGAAAATTTTATCTAATTTTTATTTCTATAGAAATTTTGTCCAAATTTTATTTCTATAGAAAATTTTGTCCAAATTTTATTTCTATAGAAAATTTTGTCAATATTTTATTTCTATAGATAAATTTGTCAACATTTTATTTCTATAGACAAGTTTATTTCTATAGAAAATCTTGTCAAAATTTTATTTCTATAGAAAATTTTGTCTAAATTTTATTTCTATAGAAAATTTTTTCAAAATTTATATTTATATAAAATTTTGGCAAAACTTTATTTTTATTAAAAATTTTGTCAAAATTTTTGTTCTACAGAATATTTTGTCAAAATTTTAGTTCTATAGAAGGTTTTGACATAATTTCGTCATTTTTTCCATAGGAAATTTTGTCAAAATTCTATTTCTATAGGAAATTTTATTTCTATGGAAAATTTTGTCAAAATTTTAGTTCTATAGAAAATTTTGTCAAAATTTTAGTTCTACAGAAAATATTGTCAAAATTTTAGATCTATAGAAAGTTTTGTCAATTTATTTCTTTATTTTTTATAGAAAAATTTTTCAACATTTTATTTCTATAGGAAAATTTGCCAAAATTTTAGTTCTATAGAAAATGTTGTCCAAATTTTATTTCTATCGAAAATTTGGTCAAAATTTTATTTCTATAGAAAATTTGTTCAAAATTTTTTTTCTATAGAACATTTTGTCAAACTTTTACTTGTATGGAAAATATTGTCAAAATTGTATTTGTATAGAAAATTTTGTCAAACTTTTATTTCTATAGAAAATTTATGAAGTACCTACCTCCTAGTTGGAGAGAAATATTTTGCAAAATCTACCAAAAAGTCAGGAATTCTACCAATCTACCAAACAGTAAAAAATCTGCCATTTGTGACGGAATTCTATCAACTGTGACAACCGTGTTCAAAATTGTGTATAACGTCCATAAAAAGCGACCCCCATATCACAATTCTGGCTCTCTAATTACCGCGTAAAAGTTCATATCGGTTCGTAATTATTTGTAGACTTCCCTATATAAATCTGCCAAGATGTGAACGTATGTATTTAATCGGCCGTTTAATATATACCCGTATGGACTAACTTACAACTAAGAAGACGGTGTTAAGAAATTTTAAGGTACCTTGCCATCGGCAAGTGTTACCGCAAACCAAGAAATTCGATTGTGGATGACAGTCTTCTACGCAATCCATGGTGGAGGGTACATAAGATTCGGCCTGGCCGACCTTACGGCCGTATATACTTTTTTGTTGGTAAAATATCACAACACCATATGGTATGACACAGTGTGATTGTTAGCACTGGAGATATGCGTCTCCAGCGATATCAATTGATAAAATACGAAAAGACTGTTTCAACAGAATAACAAAACAAAAACTTTATTAAACATTAACTGGAATATTATTGGAATATTAATATTCTTAAAAGACATATTTAAACTTTGGACTTCATGAATGGCTTCAAGTGTGTGTGAAAAACTTTTGGTACAGGTTCCTTATTCAAAGGACTATTTTTGGCTTCTTCAAAGATACGTTCATAGACATTGCCATCATAGGAACCTAAAGTGGATAAAAGATTTCGATCATGAAAATCGAAACCATCACAAATAGCTATAGCATTAGGTCGCATAGTTTTTAAGGCATCCTCTAAGCGTGCTTGTAAAGAACGTAAATCACTATCGGAAAGTTGTATAACCTGCAAAGGGAATAATTTAATTTAATAAATATTTTATTATTTTTTGTCCTTATCTATTATCTTACCCTCATAATTTCACTCATATTTATCAAAGCCAAATTCACCAAATACAATTCCAAAATATTTTCCAAAACCTTATTCATAGCTGAATTTCTATTCTTCGATGTAGATCCAGTAACTTCGTCAAGGAATGTGTTGGCAATGAAACAACGACCATAAAGCTGATATATAAGGTAAAATGAAATGAAATATTAGTTTACATTTTTTATCTGAGAACTCATTCATTTCATACCTCAGCTGCTTGTACCAATTCAACACCTGTATTATTGGCAGCTTCTCCCTGGGATTGACCAGCCTGTAGACGAGCAGATATATTTTCCAAAGCTAAACGAGCTTTACTATATTTTAGGATAAAAGATAATATGAACGAAATATTAGTAATTTATGCAAAAATATGACCAACTATTTTCTAAAAAAAAACAAGTAAGTAAAGTCTAAAGTCGGGCGGGGCCGACTATATTATACCCTGCACCACTTTGTAGATCTACATTTTTGATACCATATCACATCCGTCAAATGTGTTGGGGGCTATATATAAAGGTTTGTCCCTAATACATACATTTAAATATCACTCGATCTGGACAGAATTTGATAGACTTCTACAAAATCTATAGACCCAAAATTTAAGTCGGCTAATGCACTAGGGTGGAACACAATGTAAAAAAATATGGGAAACATTTAAATCTGAAGCAATTTTAAGGAAACTTCGCAAAAGTTTATTTATGATTTATCGCTCGATATATTAGAGTCATTTTTACAACTTTTCGACTAAGCAGTGGCGATTTTACCAGGAAAATGTTGTATTTTGACAATTTTTGTCGAAATCAGAAAAACATATATCTGGGAAATATATTTAAATCTGAACCGATTTCAACCAAATTTGGCACGCATAGCAACAATGCTGTTCTACTCCCTGTGTAAAATTTCGACTCAATCGGAGTTAAAAATTGGCCTCTGTGGTCATATGAGTGTAAATCGGGCGAAAGCTATATATGGGAGATATATCTAAATCTGAACCGATTTCAACCAAATTTGGCACGCATAGCTACAATGCTAATTGTACTCCCTGTGCAAAATTTCAACTAAATCGGAGCAAAAAATTGGCCTCTGTGGTCATATGAGTGTAAATCGGACGAAAGCTATATATGGGAGCTATATCTAAATCTGAACCGATTTCTACCAAATTTGGCACAATTAACGATACTATAAAACGTACCTCTTGTGCAAAATTTAAAGCAAATCACGGCAAAACCCTGGCGTTTGAGGCCATATAAGTGCAAATCGGATGAAAGATATATATGAGAGCTATATCTAAATCTGAACCGATTTCAACCAAATTTGGTACACTTACCGATACTATTAAACATACTCCTGGTGCAACATTTGAAGCAAGTCAGGGCAAAACTCTGGCTTTTGAGGTCATATAAGTGCAAATCGGACGAAAGATATATATGGGAGCTATATCTAAATCTGAACCGATTTTGACCAAATTTGACATGCATAATTAGAATAATAATTCTGCAATCTCTGCAAAATTTCACGTAATTGGGAGTATAACTTTGGCCTCCGTTGTCATATGAGTGTAAATAGGGCGAAAGATATATATGAGAGCTATATCTAAATCTGAACCGATTCTACCAAATTTGGTACAATTAACGATACTATAAAACGTACCTCTCCTGCAAAATTTGAAGCAAATCACGGCAAAACCCTGGCGTTTGAGGCCATATAAGTGCAAATCGGATGAAAGATATATATGGGAGCTATATCTAAATCTGAACCGATTTCAACCAACACATAACGATGCCATCAAACATACTCCTGGTGCAAAATTTGAAGCAAATCAGGGCAAAACTGTGGCTTTTGAGGCCATATAAGTGCAAATCGGACGAAAGGGAGCTATATCTAAATCTGAACTTAAATCAAATATCAATACTGTTCTCTATGCAATATTTCACGAAAATCGGTAGTAAACTTTGGCCTCTGTGGTCATATGAGTCTAAATCGGAGGAAAGATATATATGGGAGCCATATCTAAATCTGAACCAATTTGGCTGATATTTTGCAAATTTTTTGAGACTCATAAAATATTCGGATCTACGGAATTTGAAGAAAATCGGTTGATAAACACGCCAACTATGACCAGATCAGGGATAGATATATATGGCAGCTATATCTAAATCTGAACCGATTTTTTCCAAAATCAATAGCGATTGTCTCTGTCCCAAAAAACCACGATCGGACTTAAACTGCGACCTGTACTTTGCACACAAAAATACATGAACAGACAGACAGACGGACATCGCTAAATCGACTCAAAATTTAATTCTAAGACTATCGGTATACTAAACGATGGGTCTCAGACTTTTCCAGACAGACAGACGGACATCGCTATATTGACTCAAAATTTAATTCTAAGGCAGTCGGTATACTAAACGATGGGTCTCAGACTTTTCCTTCTTGGCATTACATACAAATGCACAGACTTATTATACCCTGTACCACAGTAGTGGTGAAGGGTATAAAGATCGTACTTGGGATTGCTTTAGAGTGATAAAAAATACCGATTTTTTAAGTCGGGTTTTCCTTGGTTCTAAAAAAACCGGACTATTTTCATAAACCGGTCGACCGTAAATTGCCACTTATTTCTTAAATTATAAATTTTATATTCAAACCACAAAAACCGAAATCCAGTTCTTGAAGCCTTATAAAACACCGGTTCTACCGGTCCACCGAAAAGGCATTTTCGATAAATACCGACAAGCGGTGTAAAAAGATAAAACGGTCAACCGGATTCGATCACTGAATGATTTGACACCGCACTGCACTCTGTAAACAACCGTCCCTCATCGTCGCAGACGGTTGTATCTTCCCCCTCCCCAATAAACACTACAGGGGTAGTAGGTTAGGTTAGGTTAGGTGGCAGCCCGATGTATCAGGCTCACTTATACTATTCAGTCCATTGTGCTACCACATTGGTGAACTCTCTTATCACTGAGTGCTGCCCGATTCCATGTTAAGCTCAATGACAAGGGACCTCCTTTTTATAGCCGAGTCCGAACGGCGTTCCACATTGTAGTGAAACCACTTAGAGAAGCTTTGAAACCCTCAGAAATGTCACCAGCATTACTGAGGGGGGATAATCCACCGCTGAAAAACTTTTTGGTGTTCAGTCGAAGCAGGAATCGAACTCACGACCTTGTGTATGCAAGGCGGGCATGCTAACCATTGCACCACGGTGGCTCAGGGGTAGTAAGATATAGCCTTATAAACCGCTTCCATATGCGCCGCCCCCAATGTGGCCGATATTCCCTCAACTCCGGTGTGAACGATCGATTGATGTTTTGCTTATCACTTCCTAAGGATGGCCGGGACTCTTTCAGAAGGTGACTTCTCAGAGGTGGCATTTTTTGGGTCATTTGCTCTACAGCACAAGGAGTTCAAGGGGTTAGGAGTTCACAACTAGCCTTCTAGTCTGCTGTGGGGTTCTCTTTCCGCAGATCGCACTGTGAGAACAGAATTAACCATATAGCTTCCCACCGCTTCATGTACAGTATCCGCATGAATCCTTTTAAGACCTGTCTGGAATGCTGCTCTTTTTTGAAACCAGCGTTACTTGAGCGTATCTTGTGCTCTATAAATGAAAATTAGTCGTAATTAACCTGAATGTAGGTTATCAATCCTTAATATTTTATCGATTTCAGCTGTAATCTCTAAGAAGACATCCCCGACAGGAGGAAGTGGAATATACCACAGGTACAGGTTGAACGATGCCTGGGCTATCACACTCTAGGTTAGGTTAGGTTATGTGGCAGCCCGATGTATCAGGCTCACTTAGACTATTCAGTCCATTGTGATACCACAGTGGTGAACTTCTCTCTTATCACTGAGTGCTGCCCGATTCCATGTTAAGCTCAATGACAAGGGACCTTCTTTTTATAGCCGAGTCCGAACGGCGTTCCACATTCCAGGGAAACCACTTAGAGAAGCTTTGAAACCCTCAGAAATACCACCAACATTAAGGAGGTGGGATAATCCACCGCTGAAAAATTTTTTGGTGTCCGGTCGTAGCAGGAATCGAACCCACGACCTTGTGTATGCAAGGCGGGCATGTTAACCATTGCACCACGGTGGCTCCCTATCACACTCTATGTGTTATATCTTTTTAGCTCTGAATTCCAATTACGAAGCCACGAAACCCGTTCTGCCTTCCGTTGATATATGCTTCTGTGATGTCATGCAAAGTGGTTGTTTACCAATTTAAGGTATTTGTGCAGATATTGAGCAGCTGGGAAATTATCCACCAGGGTTGGAAGCAGTGATGCTGATGAGAGAGAAGGTAATCCCAGTTGCTAGATTCACACTTGCCTGTCTTTAGTAATTACCCATTTTCTAGAATTTGTGATTTAATAAATTCAGAAAACGAGCAATGTACTCAATCCTGGATTTTTGCCGAAAGTTTAGAAATTTTGTTGTAGCGAATGTTTTTGGTTCAATGGGATCAATGGCAACATTATCCCATATTGCGCCAATGAATCCAAATAGATTTTATTTGGACGACAAGGCGCTAGCTGGGACGGTATTCCGTAGCGTATTTGGACCTTCCCGTAAGTGTGTAAACATAACCATAGCGATAGGCGGTAGGCGAAGACTTTTTTCGGCGACGAGCAAATACAATAAGCTTGTCGGCAAAAATGTTCTCTTTGCTTGTTTCTGAATATTTTTGATGTCAATAAAGCATGATTTTTTAATATTGAAGGTCATGTTCTTTGTTGAGTTATTTGAAGATAAAAGAATTTCCATGTGGCCATGCAACAATAATGCCTAGTGGTGACTTCCCAAATTTGACAAGCGATGGCAACACTATCCATTTTCCGCCAAAGAGTTAGAGTTAATTAGCCGCTAGCCGCCACGGTATTCCGTCGCGGATAATAAATATACGTAAACAAGCGTTCTCCTACCGTCTATCGCTATGGTCATATTTACACACTGAATCAGAATAGATTTACAGCCAATTTCTCATATCCGAAACGAACGCTTTCGTTCGACTGAAATGCCAAAAACAGCTGATTTCCTTTATAAATTCAGCTGTTTTGGGCATTCTAGTCGAACGAAAGCATTGGTTTCGGATATGAAAAATTGGCTGTTAATTATCGGCGGCTTCAATCTCTTTTCAGAATTCGTGAACTGACGGTCAGCACAAAAAGTTTTCACCAGGGTCCTTTCACTTTTATATCTCTATAGTTCTGATATTCAGTACTGGCTCGATATTACTCCGAAACAAGAAGAACGTCCGTTACAATATTTTCGACTACCGAAACATACAATATCTTAGAAGTCTGCGTCCATTCGAAATATCGCAAAGTCGGTAACCAATGTCCACTTTCGTCTCGATCAATTTTTGCATTGAGATCCTATCTCAACTATAAACGCCTTATGGGTTAGTATAGGCGGCAATCCGTTATTTTTGCCTTACTTAGAGCGTTTTCGATTCGCGAAAAATATGTTGCCTTGGTGTTACACTACTTTTCCCCTCGTTATATTTACGCCCAAATGATTGTGAGGGATACAGGACTCAAAATCGACTATTCAATCCATAGTGTTGCCACAGGTGGTGAAATTCTCTGTTATCAATGAGTGCTGCCAAATTCTATTCTATTCAATGGCAGGGAACCCCTTTTTAAAACACGTAGATATAACACTAGCATTACTGAGAGGAGATAGATAACCGTCAACAAAATTTTTTTTTGGTCTAAACGGGGATTAATTCCATGACCCTTAATTTACTCAACTTACTTTGCTGCGGCACTCTCCAATCCCTGGACAATGTTTTCCCAAGATCCCGTCCACTTTTCCATTGGTGGCTTTTGCAAATACAAAGCCGTTGGAGCCAAAGGCTTACCCGCCAACGCCTGTTGACCAGATTTCATTAAGAATCGGCCAACTTGCAGTAGTAGTATGGTATTATCTCCCTCGTAGGTGCAACCAGCCGTAGCTGTGGTATACAGATTACTCATATTTGATGAAGCCAAATAACCATGACCTCCACAAGCCAAACGCAAACGATCTACACCGGCTGCTGAATCAGCGGTACATATTGCCTTCATGGCACATGACAAAGCATGAATTTCAGAAAGTCCTCCGAATTGACCACGCTTAATATCTTCAGCTGTTTGATTATATATCTTGCGCAGTTTTTCCGCTGCCAATTTTCCCGCCATTGCAGTGGCTATTTCGGGAAATAGTTTCATTTGTTGGGTAACATGATCCATAATTTGAACTTCAGGTTCTCTGCAAAGAGCAAATTAATAATTTTGATACCAAATTATTAGGCCAAACAAAAACCTACTTGGGATTTATGGGCGATTGTCTTCTCACTGACGAATAACGTGTGGCAATTACAGCAGCCGCGGCTAACATATTGGTATGATTATGAGCTATCCAGCATCGACCAAACACCATGGAAAAATAACTCAATGCCGCTGCTGGACTCTGCTCGAAGGTACCATCAGGATGAACTTGGACATGACGCATTAACATATTAGTCCTTGGTATACGAACATTTTTCATACCCAAATAGCCATTGTTAACACCATAGAATCCGAATTTCTTACCAATATCGCCAAGTTCTATGCCTGGCAAAGGCATATACGTCTCTGGATCACGTAGAGGTACAATAAATGTGGCCACACCCTTTGGTTTATTGTGAATATATAAATTTGCCATAGCTATGCAATGAGTTGATGAATGACCCACTGAAAAAAGAATACAGAAATTTGGCTATGGTCTCTTCTCTGGTATAATTTAATCTTACATCCTCCTGGCCAAAATTTATATGCCGTCAAAGTGGGCGTATTCAAAATAAACTCATCTGTTTTGGGATCAAAATCCGCTCTGGTCTCTAATCCCCTTAAAAATGTTCCATGTCCCAATTCGGTTTGCGCATATGCCACCATTATCTCAAAATTTTCAGCAGGTTTACCAAATTTTTCAAATTGTTCGTCGGTACCCAAATTTCTTATGGCATCGACTGATATAGAAAGATGAACGGTGAAAGGGTTTCCTGCAGGAAGTGCACCCCACAGTTGGGGACCACTGAAAAGAGTACTGAAAGAGAATACAAATGATAGGTATTAAATTTGATAAAATATTTAAAATTTTGTCATTTATGGGTCTATGTTCACTATGGTCAGGTCACAAGCATTCAACTCTGTGATCTTACTCTCTATTGAGGATTGTGCATATTTATAATTTGAGGATGGTTGGGTTAGGTATACTAGCAGTTTTTTCAGCCTCACTTAGACTATTCAATCCATTGTGATACCACAGTGTTGCAATTCTCTCTCTGTTTTTCTAAATTACCTCCTTTTTATAGCCGAATCCGAATGTTGTTTCACATTGCGTTGAAACCACTTAGGGAAGATTTGAAACACTCAGAAATGTCATCATCATTACTGAGAGGGATTCGGAGGAGCTCATTGTCCTTTTTATGCAAGGCGGGCATGCTAACCATTACAACGCGGTGGCTCCCATTATTTGAGGATATTACTGTCCTCGGAATGGGAGAGAGTATGCATTTTGAGCATGTTCCACTACTTGCACCGGGAGAGATTCCGCCAATTCTGCACACTCTGTAAAATAAGAACCTATGCGTCTTGCCTCAACTGAGATCCAAACCAATATCCTGGTTTTAGCGGGAGTGGCCTGAATAATATTTCAAAATTCCGACTAAACTGTCCACTCTGTATAGTCATGCACTTGATCTCATAGCAGAGCCTCACCCATCTTAAGTTCCAGGCGGAATTTGCATAAAATTTCATAAGTAAAATGCGGATCGCTTAGATGGATCATAGCACCTGCTGCAGAGAAGAAGCATTTCGCTGGGTAAGACCTGAGACATTCGCCTGAGATTCCCAAGGTTTTTACCAATAAGGTAAAAATAGGTTAGATCCATCATCAATGAACCCTTAAGGTTGGTTCAAATAAGGACTCAGATTTGCAACGCGAATCCGTAGTCCGATCGGAGATCTGTTTACTTCGCCCACAAAGGATGACTTTGAGTATTAGCACCGGCTGAAGAGACAATATTCAGGGATGTCCTGTCCATGTCATGTTCCTCTGAACTTCCTGTGGAACCAACAAGGTTTGTATAGCGAAAGGGTAAGATTCGCAAATCAAGCCTGGTTAGATCCACCATCATTGTTAAGCCATTCCTCAGAAATTTCCATCGTACCATAAGGGTTTATACAACGAAAAGCTAAGATTCGCAACTCGAATCCTTGTTTCGAGACGGAACTTCCAAAAAATTTTATAAATCGAACCGAGATCTTTTAACTTCGTTCACAAAGGACGACTTTGAATATAAGCTCCGGCTGAAGGGAAAAATAGGAAAAAACATGAAACCTTTGAGGTTGATAAAGCGAAAAGCTAAAGCAAATCAATCCCTAGGTTTGATACACCATCAATGACAAGGGTCCTCCTCTTTCTAGCCGAGTCCGAACGGCTGTCCACATTGCAGAGAAATCACCACAGATTCTTTGAAACACTCAGAAATGTCACCAGCATTTCATGAGGTGGGATAATCCACCTGCTGAAAAACTTTTTGGTGTTTGGCCGAAACTGGGTTTGAACCCCCTATCCTGTGTATGCAAGGCGGGCATGCTAACCATTTCACCACAGGGGATCCTTCACTTAGAAAAGCTTTGAAACACTCAGAAATGTCAGTAGCATTACTGAGAGGGGATAATCCACCGTTGAAAAAAAATGTTTGGTGTTTGGTCGAAGCTGGGCTTGAACTCGCGACCCTGTGTATGCAAGGCGGTCATGCTAACCCTTGCACCAAGGAGGGTTCGGCAAAAACCACACAGAAAATCAAGGGGAAGACAGACACTAGTATAGCTATAGAGGATTATTCTACTCCTCCTGCAAATTAAGAACAAAAGCTCCTTGTCCTAACAGAGCTCCAAACCCAAAATCGAGGGAAAGAGGCACATCGATATAGCAATAGAGGATTATGCATATTCATCATTTGAGGATGTTCCAGATCTCGTACCGGGAGAGATCCCTCCGCCTCTACCCTATCTGTAAATTAAGAACATATCCTCCTTATCCGAACTGAGTCCCAAAATGACATCCTGGTTAAAGCGGACATTACCTGATTAAAATTTCAGTGTTCTGACTACATTATCCACTGTGTGAATTTTACGCACTTGATCTCACACCAGAGCTTCAGCTCTATTTACTTCGTTTAAAAAGGAGGAGCTCAGCGAAAGACTACGATTCGAAACTATAAACCTTAGTCCGAGGTGGAACTTCCAAAACATATGCATTGCACTCGGTAAAATCTTAGCCATATGACTGAAATTTCCATGGACGCATCAAGGTTTGCACAGTGAAAGGCTAAGATTCGAAAATCAAACTCGGTTAACCCCAAGATAGATCCACCACCACTGTTGGTTCAGCGAAAAGCTAAAATTACCAACCCGAACCCTTAGTCTGAAACGGAACTTCCATAACATATGTATTTCACTGGATAAAATCTGAGCCTTTCCTCTGAAATTCCCATCGAACAATCAAGGTTTGTATATCTAAAGCCTAAGATCTAACCCAAAGGCTAATATTCGCAAATCAAATCGGAGATTGGTTCAGAGAAAGGCTAAGATTCGCAACTCGAACCCTAAGTCCGGGGTGGAACTCCCATTCATTTTACTAGGTAAGATCTGAGCCATTCGTCTGAAATTCCCATGGAAACACCAGGGTTTGTACAACGAATGGGTAAGATTCGCAAATTAAACCCGCTTAAACCTTGGATGGATACACTATCAAGGAACCATCAAGGTTGGTTCAGCGAAGATTCGCAACTCTAGCCCTTAGTCCATGGCAGAATATTGACAAAATTCCGTAAATCAAACTGAGATCTTTTAACTTCGTTCACAAAGGAGAAGTTTTGATTTCCGGAATACCCATGAAACCTTCAAGGTGGGTTATGTGGCGGTTAGGTTAGGTAGCAGCCCGATGTATCAGGCACACTTAGACTATTCAGTCCATTGTGATACCACATTGGTGAACTTCTCTCTTATCACTGAGTGCTGCCCGATTCCATGTTAAGCTCAATGACAAGGGATCTCCTTTTTATAGCCGAGTCCGAACGGCGTTCCACATTGCAGTGAAACCACTTAGAGAAGCTTTGGTAGGTTTGGTAGCTGTCTGTTATTCGCACAATATTAGGTAAGGTAGAAAATAGTGTCCAGGTTACACTGTCTTTTGCCGGCTAACATACACCAATACTAATATTCGACTTGTTGTACATTCTATCGTAGGATCCTAAGAACGAAGCTGAGCTAGGATCTGAATCACCTCCAGGGGGCGGGTTTTATATCGAAGCAGTGACATAGTTCTTATTCTAAGATCTCCGTATACCAACTTGTTTCTGGTTCTTGTTTTCTAGCTGAGCTGAAGATTAGAACCTGCTGAATGGTATGGATTCGAAAATCTTAGGAAAATTAAACACGGGTGACCGTAGGTTAGATATGTGACATTAGGTATGATAGCTGTCTGTTTTTACTAACATGCTTACATAAGATTCCATTAAATAGAAATGAGTATTCTCCATAGAGGTAGAAAATAATGTCCAGTCTCTTGTCGCCTCCTAAGAATTTCGTATCCTTAAAGAACTTCACAATTTGTTTCTAGCTTGTGTTTCCCAGCTGAGCTAGGTTCTGAATCAGCTCTAGGTGGCGATCTATATATTTGGGCAGGTCTCCCTAAGAACGGGCAACGTTATGGTCATCAGCCTAGAGGAAGTATTCTACGAAAATAAGACGGTCAAGATCTCAACAGAAATTGGGCTCGATGGGCAGCCCACAAAGTTGATGAATCGCATTGAGGTACACTCCTAGTGTACATCCTTAACATGATCCCCAGTTGCAGTAAATTCCAAAATTTGAAGAATAAGGTAAGTGTCACATCATTTATCATTGATAAACATTTGTTTTTGGTTGGCAAAAATGAATAAATCAAAAACCAGATCGTGAAGATTCTTGGAGAAAGATAAACAGAAAAGCTTATGAACCCATTTTATCTTATCATAATTGACTATGGACTTCGAAATGGAGATGCAATATAAAATACGACAGAGTTGATCATTCAAACTGATTTTCAATGCAAAAACCGAACTAAGTACCGGTCATTAGTGTAAAATTTATTCACAATAAACTGTTATTGTGAATTGAGAAAATATCACCATAGACTAAGAAATTTATAGACGTCTTTTGTCAATTCACAATGATATTGACAAAATTTTCTATAGAAATAAAATTTTGACAACATTTTCTATAGAAATATAATTTTTATAAAATTATCTACCGATATGGACCAACTTTTGTATGGCTGTTAGCGGCCATATATAGTAGCGCAATGTACCAAATGTCAACCGAATCGGATGAATTTTGCTCCTCCAAGAGGTTCCGAAGCTCAAGTCTTGGGATCGGTTTATATGGAGCTATATATAATTATGGACCGATATGGACCAATTTTTGCATGGTTGTTAGAGACCATATACGTACACCACATACCAAATTTCAACCGAATCGGATGAATTTTGCTCCTCCAAGAGGTTCCGAAGCTCAAGTCTGGGGATCGGTTAATATGGAGCTATATATAATTATGGACCGATATGGGCCAATTTTTGCATGGTTGTTAGAGACCATATACGTACATCACGTACCAAATTTCAACCGGATCGGATGAATTTTGCTCCTCCAAGAGGATCCGCAAGCCAAATCTAGGGGTCGGTTTATGTGGGGACTATACGTAAAAGTGGTTCGTTATGACCCATTTGCAATACCATCCGACCTACATCAATAACAACTACTTGTGCCAAGTTTTAAGTCGATAGCTTATTTCGTTCGGAAGTTAGGCCCAGAATATATATATACTTTATGGGGTCTTAGAGCAATATTTCGATGTGCTACAAACTGAATGACAAAATTAACATCCCCCACCATCCTATGGTGGAGGGTAGAAAAATCACTCATTTGCAGACGAAACAGTGACATCTGCGGAGTGCAGACAAACCACAGCGCTGTGAATTGTCAAGAGACGTATATTCATGTTCTTGGTCTATGTTTTCTGTACAGACCATACAACGAGTCTATCCTTTATGAAAAGCGGAAATACTTACGGCCATATATCGTTGCCACCGGGATTTAATTCTTTCTGCAAATTGCGTAATTTTCTCGCCAATCTTACAGCATCCTTAATAGCTTCCGTGTAGAAATCTTCGTGGGACAAATTTAAAGTTTTGAACATACTTTCATCTTTCATGTCAGCAAATATTGATGATTCTAAAATTTTGAAAGAAAAAAAAGCACATACAAAGAAGGTGAGAAACGTCAATATTCGAAGATCATAATCGCTAGACCATAAAGTGCAACAATATAAAAAGCAGACAACGACTGCGGTTTTTAGCAAATTGTTTTTCTATAAGTTTATGTACTTTCTGTGCTTTCTTATTTTTACCCTTATTGGGCAACCCTATCCTGGCAGTTCAATGTACAGTGAAACCTCTGAGAAACCTCTGAACGCCCACGGTCACCTACATTTTGTTCACATTTGGGAGGTTTCCCTTTATTAGAAGTTTATTGTAATGTGTTAATATAGCAAACATCCCCGGTTTTCTGAGTGTCCAAGTTAAAGAGGTTTCACTGCACTTGGATTTTGATGTTATTACACTGGCAATAGCTTCAATACTTGTATCATGGCCTATTTGATACTGAGATCTTTCTTCTTTTTAACCCATCACAATTGCTGCCTTTGGCCATTTTCAAATACTCATTTGCTTGAGTGTATACACATTACAAAGTTCACTCTTTGATACTTAATCTAACACTTACCCACATATCTCTTTAATTTTAATTTATCATGACCCCCATGCCACCAGACTGCAAAATCTTCAACATTGAATGAGGCATTTTGTCGTTCCTTCTCAATATCGGGATTAATTGTTTTGGGAATAATGCTATTGGTGGCCATCTCTCTTGCGAATATGCCTGCTTGCCTCCTCTAGAAGTGAAATTCAAATAAAGTAAATTTAATAGCTGAACACCTGAATTGATCGTAGAAATTTTCTTTTAATTCTTACTGCTAACTGGCAGACTATTCTTTGTACTCTCATAGTGAAAAGTAGATTATAAACTGAATGGAATTATTTGAGTTTTCAAGAGAATTCATCCAATATTCCATCGGAGTATACTGTCTACAATCTAGATGACCACAAACTAAACCAGACATTTACTTATTTTGCTGAGAATCGCTTAATTAATTTCTCTTTCAATCTCTTGGCTGAAAAGCTTTTTTGCTTTCTCATTAGTTTTGATAGCGTTGAGATAGGTAAAGGCTGAGTGCTATGAGCTACAGCCTATGAGTATTTAAATTCCAAATATATCTACACTCATAGAAAAAAGTCTGCAAATCATATCAATCAGTATCAGCTGTTACATATTTGGTTGATCGTATGTAGGTTAGGTTAAGTTATGTGGCAGCCCGATGTATCAGGCTCACTTAGACTATTCAGTCCATTGTGATACCACAGTGGTGAACTTCTCTTTTATCACTGAGTGCTGCCCGATTCCATGTTAAGCTCAATGACAAGGGACCTCCTTTTTTTGTCAAAATTTTTATATTTATAGAAAATTTTGTTGAAATTTTTATATCTATAGAAACTTTTGTCAAAATTTTATTTCTATGGAAAATTTTGTCAAAATTTTATTTCTATGGAAAATTTTGTCAAAATGTTATATCTATGGAAAATTTTGTCAAAATTTTATTTCTATAGAAAATTTTGTCAACAATTTTATTTCTTTAGAAAATTTTTTAAAAAATTTTATTTCTATAGAAAATTTTGTCAAAATTTCATTTCTATAGAAAATTTTGTCAAAATTTTATTGCTATAGAAAATTTTTTCAAAATTTCATTTCTATAGAAAATTTTGTCAAAATTTTATTTCTATAGAAAATTTTGTCAAAATTTTTATATCTATAGAAAATTTAGTTAAAAATTTTATATCTATAGAATTTTTTTTTTAAATTTTAGATCTATGAAAACTTTTGTCAAAATTTTATTTTTATAGAAAATTTTGCTAAAATTTTATTTCTATGGAAAATGTTGTCAAAATTTTATTTCTATGGAAAATTTGTCAAAATTTTGTCAAAAATGTTATTTCTATAGAAAAGTTTGTTAAAATTTCATTTCTAAAGAAAATTTTATTATTTATTTTATTTATTAAATTTAACTTAGCTTATATAAATATAAGGCAAGTATAAAGAAAAAGAAGAAATAGCATTAGCTACAAAGGCTATCAGCTAAACATTTTGATAAAATATAAAGGGAAACAGTGAAAATTTGATTTTACATATTATATAATTGTGTTGGTACGAGAAATGAAATTATATACTCTAATTATGTTATCTAAAGAAGGTATTTTTAAAATGTTAATTCCTTTATGTTGAAGCACCATTTTGTCTTGATATGTAAGAAAGCAGTTAAAAATTTTATATATATAGAAAATTTTGCTAAAATTTTATTTCTATGGAAAATGTTGTCAAAATTTTATTTCTATAGAAAATTTTTGTCAAAGTTTTATTTCTATAGAAAATGTTGGCAAAATTTTATTTCTATAGAAATATTTGCCAAAATATTATTTCTATAGAAAATTTTTTCAAAAATTTTATTTCTATAGAAAATTTTTTCAAAAATTTTATTTCTATAGAAAATTTGTCAAAATTTTATTTCTATAGCAAATTTTGTAAAAATTTTATTTTTATAGAAAATTTTGCCAACATTTTATTTTTATAGAAAATTTTGTCAAAATTTTATTTCTATAGAAATTTTTATCAAAATTTTATTTCTATAGAAAATTTTGTCAAAACTTTATTTCTATAGAAAATTAGCGAAAATTTTTTTTCTATCGAAAATTTTGTAAAAATTTTATTTCTATGGGAAATTTTATCAAAATTTTATTTCTATAGAAAATTTTGTCAAAAATTTTATTTCTATAGAATATTTTGTTAAAATTTCATTTCTATCGAAAATTTTGTCAAAATTTTATTTCTATAGGAAATTTTGACAAAATTTTATTTCTATAGGCAATGTTTGCAAAATTTCATTTCTACAGAAAATTTTGTCAAAAGTTTTATATCTATAGAAACTTTTATCAAAATTTTATTTCTGTAGAAAATTTTGGCAAAATTTTATTTCTATGGAAAATTTTGTCAAAATTTTATTTCCATGGAAAATTTTGTCAAAATTTTATTTGTATAGAAAAGTTTGTAAAAATTTTATTTCTGTATCTATAGAAACTTTTATCAAAATTTTATTTCTGTAGAAAATTTTGGCAAAATTTTATTTCTATGGAAAATTTTGTCAAAATTTTATTTCCATAGAAAATTTTGTCAAAATTTTATTTGTATAGAAAAGTTTGTAAAAATTTTATTTCTGTAGAAAATTTTGTTAAATTTTATTTCTGTAGAAAATTTTGTTAAATTTTATTTCTATAGAAAATTTGTCAAAATTTTATCTCTATAGCAAATTTTGTAAAAATTTTATCAAAATTTTATTTCTATAGAAAATTTTGTCAAAAATTTTATTTCTGTAGAAAATTTTGTCAAAATTTTATTTCTATGGAAAATTTTGTCAAAATTGTATTTCTATGGAAAATTTTGTCAAAATTTTATTTCTATAGAAAATTTTGTCAAAAATTTTATTTCTATAGAAAAGTTTGTTAAAATTTCATTTCTATAGAAAATTTTGTCAAAATTTTCTGTCTATAGAAAATTTGGTCAAAATTTTCCGTCTATAGAAAATTTGGTCAAAATTTTATTTCTATTGAGAATTTTGTCAAAATTCGATTTCTATAAAAAATTCTGTCAAAATTTTATTTCTATTGAAAAATTTGTCAAAATTTTATTTCTATAGAAAATTTTATCAACATTTTATTTCTATAGAAAATTTTGTCAAAATTTTAATTCTGTAGAAAATTTTGTTAAAATTTTTATATCTATAGAAACTTTTGTCAAAATGTTATTTCTATAGAAAATTTTGTTAAAATTTCATTTCTATAGAAAATTTTGTCAAAATGTTCTATCTATAGAAAATTTAGTCAAAATTTTATTTCTATAGAAAGTTTTGTTAAAATTTCATTTCTATAGAAAATTTTATCAAAATTTTATTTCTATAGAAAGTTTTGTTAAAATTTTATTTCTATAGAAAATTTTGTCAAAATTTTTATATTTATAGAAAATTTTGTTAAAACTTTTATATCCAAAGGAACTTCTGTCAAAATTTTATTTCTATTGAAAATTTTGTCAAAATTTTATTTCTATAGAAAATTTTATTTGCATAGAAAATTTTATCAACATTTTATTTCTATAGAAAATTTTGTCAAAATTTTATTTCTATAGAAAATGTTGTCAAAATTTTGTTAAAATTTTTATATCTATAGAAACTTTTGTCAAATTTCTTTCCTTACGTATTAATAACAAAATCTTTCCCAGCTTTTAAAGAAAATCACCACCAAAATATTTCCTACTGGGTCTATAGCTTTTTCTCAAACGCACACACAACTGGAAAGAATATTTCACTGTACTCTTTGTGCGGCCATTTGTGGCTGATTGCTTTTTAGAATTTGTTTAATGTTTTTGCCAAAAAGAAAGAGAAAATGAGTGCCGACAACCGATGGAATAAATTTAGATTTTTAACTCTACTCATTTCACTTCTAACCATGTCTGAGGCAAAGTCAGTTACCACCGGAGCTTCGTTCTGCACCAAAGATGACCGTTGTGTGGAACCGTTTAAGAATCTAGCACGCTATGATAACTATCGCATCTACAATGTGGAATTGGCTACTGAAGAACATGTGGACATCTTCAAAAAGGTGGAAGAACAAAGCGATAGCATGATTTTTATAGGTCATGCCCGTGAAGTGGGCCAAAAATTATCGATACTTGTGGCATCGCATAAAGTTGCAGATTTGGCAGATCTTTTGGAACATTATAAAGTACAACATCGTATTTTGGTAAGATAAATGGAAATTAGTTGAGGATATGTTTCTTGAATTCCCTTTTATTGCAGACCTACAACTTCCAAGAGAAAATTGATAAGAATTATGCATCTGTTTTGCCGGTGGGTACAGATCTTAATAAATTTGATTGGTATCATTATTACCATTTGGAAACCATTTATGAATGGCTGGAATCCTTGGTGAAGAAATATCCCAATGTTGTGAGTTTACTTGATATGGGTACCAGCACCCAAGGAGTTCCCATTAAAGGAGTTAAAATCTCCCATAATCCCTCGAACAAAGCCGTGTTCATAGAAGCCGGTATACATGCCCGAGAATGGATTGCTCCTGCTGCAGCAAATTATATTATTAACCAATTATTGACCTCCAGCGATGAGAGTGTGATTAATTTAGCCAAAAGCTACAATTGGATTATCTTTCCCAGCATAAATCCAGATGGCTATAAATATACATTCGAACATGATCGTATGTGGCGTAAGAATCGTCAATTATTTGGCATAAATCGTGGTGTTGATTTAAATCGCAATTATCCAGATCATTGGAACTCTACTGGCAGTAGTAGTGATCCAAGTCGTTATGATTTCGCCGGACCCTCGGCCGCGTCAGAAATTGAAACACAACGTGTCATTAAATTCATTGAAGAGAATGTGGCAAAGGAGCAGATTAAGGCTTATTTAGCATTACATTCTTATTCGCAAATGATTATGTTTCCATTTGGTTACACCAAGGAGCATGTGGCCAATTATGAGGATTTAAAGGAATTGGGTCAAAAAGCCACGGAGGCAATTAAATCGTTGACCGGCAAGGATTATGTTAGTGGCAGCATTATTGAAACAATTTATCCATCAAGTGGTGGTAGTATGGATTGGGCTTATGCCTATCAAAAAATTCCCATAGCCTATACCTTTGAATTGCGTGGTCCGCCCGATAGTCAGGATATGTTTATACTGCCAGCTGAGGAAATTCTACCCACATCACAAGAGGCATTTGCTGCCATTAAAACGATAGTTGAGGGAGCTGCTGCTAAAGGATATTTCAAGTAGAAAGAGAAAACAAAGCAAAATAAAGGCGATGATTCTTTTGGTGGAAAATGATTAAAGTAATTTTGCTGCATTATAACTGCCCATTTACTTTCATCTTGGATTCGTCGATTTAATCAATTTTGTTTATATATAATTTTTTTATTGTTATGATTATCTCACACATTGCATTTAATTTTGTATAAAATACACAAATGGTGATAACAATGGTGATAACAATGTTATTATATCTTATAAATCAGGGACGTAGGCACAGTTGGTAAAAATCTACCAAAAATGGTTTTGACAAAAAAAATTTGACACATTTTTCTATAGAAATATTTTTTTTTTCCAAAATTTTCTATAGATGTAAATTTTGACAAAATTTTCTTTAGAAATAAAAATTTTAACAAAATTTTCTATAGAAATAAAAATTTTAACAAAATTTTCTATAGATATAAAAATTTTAACAAAATTTTCTATAGAAATAAAAATTGTAACAAAGTTTTCTATAGCAATAAAAATTTTAACAAAATTTTCTATAGAAAGAAAAATTTTGACAAAATTTTCCATAGAAAGAAAATTTTCTATAGAAATAAAATTTTGACAAAATTTTCTATAGAAATAACATTAAAAAAAAAAATTCATAGAAATAAAATTTTAACGAAATTTTCTATAGAAATAAAATTTTTATACAATTTTCTATAGAAATACAATTTTGCCAACATTTCCTACAGAAATTAAAAATTTGCCAAAATTTTCTATAGAAATAAAAATTTTACAAAATTTTCTACGACATAAAATTTTGACAAAATTTTCTACGAAATAAAATTTTGACAAAATTTTCTACGAAATAAAATTTTGACAAAATTTTCTACAAAATAAAATTTTGACAAAATTTTCTACAAAATAAAATTTTGACAAAATTTTCGATAGAAATACAATTTTGACAAAATTTTCGATAGAAATACAATTTTGACAAAATTTTCTATAGAAATAAAATTTTGACAACATTTTCTATAGAAATAAAATTTTGACAAAATTTTCTATAGAAATAAAATTTTGACAAAATTTTCTATAGAAATAAAATTTTGACAAAATTTTTCACGACATAAAATTTAGACAACATTTTCCACGAAATAAAACTTTCACAAAATTTTCTTTAGAAATACAATTTTGACAAAATTTTCTTTAGAAACACAATTTTGACAAAATTTTCGATAGAAATACAATTTTGACAAAATTTTCGATAGAAATACAATTTTGACAAAATTTTCGATAGAAATACAATTTTGACAAAATGTTCTATAGAAATAAAATTTTGACAAAATTTTTTATAGCTATAAAATTTTAACAAAAATTTCTATAGAAATAAAATTTTGACAAAATGTTCTATAGAAATAAAATTTTGACAAATTTTCCTAAAGAAATAAAAATGTTGACAAAATGTCATATAGAAATAAACATTTTGACAAAATTTTCTATAGGAATAAAGTTTTGAGAAAATGTTCTATAGAAATAAAAATGTTGACAAAATTTTCTATAGGAATAACATTTTGAGAAAATGTTCTATAGAAATAAAAATTTTGACAAAATTTTCTATAGAAATAAAATTTTGACAAAATTTTCTATAGAAATAAAATTTTGACAAAATTTTCTATAGAAATAAAATTTTGACAAAACTTTCTATAGAAATAAAGATTTTGACAAAATTTTCTTTAAAAATAAAATTTTGACAAAATGTTCTATAGAAATGAAACTTTTGACAAAATTTTCTATAAAAATAAAATTTTGACAAATTTTCCTAAAGAAATAAAAATGTTGACAAAATTTTCTATAGGAATAAAATTTTGACAAAATTTTTATAGAAATAAAAATGTTGACAAATTTTTCTATAGAAATAAAATTTTGATAAAATTTTTTATAGAAATAAAATTTGGACAACATTTGCTTAGAAAGAAAATTTTGACGAAATTTTCTAAGAAATACAATTTTGAATAAATTTTCTTTAGAAATAAAATTTTGTCAAAAAATTGACAAAATTTTTCATAGAAATAACATTTTCTATAGAAATAAAAATTTTGACAAAATTTTCGATAGAAATAAAAGATATTTTTGTTTGGTAGCTTTTTGGTAAAATTTTCTCCAAATTTTAATCGATTATTTTGGGCTCGTAGGCCGGATTTTAGTTCGCGATAAAAGGCATTTTAAACAAAATGTACGCACACATTTTAATGAATTATTATACATAACAATCTCGATATAAAAATTTGGAGAATATAGTTGGGACTCCTACGCTATCTACCACGTCTCTGCTCTTGGCTTTTGTATTCGAAGACTCTTTTCAAACAATACACACAGTCATGCTAATAAACATCCATTGTTGTCATCTTAATTTCATGGCAGTGGTTATATGATTTCTTGGTGATAAACGTGGATCAAATATGGCATTTATCTGGACCTGGCAATCTGTAAATTAATTATATGTATGTTAATCTCAGTATCATGCTTATCAAAGCTTTATCATACCGTTTTCCATCAGGTACAACATACGATCATAGAGTATAACACTCTCTATGAGCGGAGCAAAAAATAATCGCAATGTATAAAATATTACAATATTTTTCCAATTACGTAAATCATTCTCGGTGCTGGATGTTTCCAAGTTTTGGGAAGGAAGTTTTTCACACGGCAAACCTTTGACAGCTTTATAGAAATACCTGGAACAAAATAGATTGGCTTGATTAGTAAACGCATATTACATAAATATTCTGGCTCGTTTTCATGTAGGATTTGGAAATGCCAAATGGGCTAAAATTAATCAAGTATGTTGGTCTAAATTGTATAAACTATTTTTGTAATATAGAAAATTCATTATTAATATGTCCTAACATCAAAAATTGCCTTTTCAATGATGACCAAAGCCCAAAAGTCGGCTTTTGCAGAAGGACAAGAATCTCATATTTCCAGACTTGGGTCATTAAACTTCAAATGTATGGCTAGATAATTCCCATAGCGATAAAAAATCTAATAAGATATCCAAATTAATTTCCAAATTCTTACAACTATCATAAATTTTATAGAACCATTTAAAAATACCTACTCAGCAAAATTCATTCCCGGCACATATTTAACATTGTTCATTCTTGTGCGGCTATATTTTGGATAATATTTACGAATCATTCTTTCTGTAGCTGCTCTGAATGAGTGGACCTTTAGATATTCATAATCCTTTAGTGATAGTCTTTCGTTATATAACTCAATAGCATGACAAGATATTTCTCGGGCTTCGTATGATAGTTTTGAGAGTGTAGGCTTTTCCCTCAGATATTCACTCATGGGATATCCATAAACATTGGACGGTGATGGCGCATCTTGTGTTGTCATTTTCATATAACAGCATCCAACAAAATTGAGAAATTTCGCTTGATCACATTTCAGAAACATTCGCATCAGAATAGGTCCTAAATCTCCACATGGATGTAGACCTATAATACCGAACCGATATTGCTTACTGCTAATTCTCAAGGCAGTTTCGATGGTATTAAGAAAATCTTCCGGACTCATATCGGCCGTTAAACAAAGATCCACATGTTCGGGTTTCTGGCTCAAAATGTCATTAGCATATTTGCTTTTCAATTTATCCATATGGTTATCCATTTCACAAGCTTGTTGATTCAATTTTGTTTGCATTTCTAGGCAGCACATTTTAATATTATAACCATAGGCTAAAGTTCTAGCTAGGTGACCCAAGCCAGCCCCGAAATCTACAATAAAATCCACTGGTATATCTTCACTTATGTTTTGGCATAACGATGCCATTGTTTCTATTTCGTGGCGTTTCTTGGGTTTGACACCTTTATTAAAGATATGCTTCAACTTAGGATGATTTAAAATTGAACTACTAGGAAGAGGAACCTGCGAAGGCAATTGTACATAAACTAAGTACATAAACTAATCGATATTCGGCCAACTTACTGAATTAGATCTTCGTCGTTCTATGCAAAGCTTCTGCATGGCTGCTTTCAAAGCCAAGATGCTCAAAGGCCAAGTACATTTCGACGAAGAACTACCATCGTCCAATAGATAACACAGTTGTTCTGGTGGCAAATTTTCGAAATGCAATGTCCACGCCTTAGGTAATTTCTCCCAATGATTGTCTACATAGAAATCCTATAATCAAATATTAATAGTTAATCGTAATAAACAAATAGTGTGTGTAATTTACCAAAACATAAGCATTGATTAACCAATCATATTCTCTAATAATTTGAAGACTACTGTCCAAATTAACTTGGAGTGTAGTTTTTATTTCCATATTTGCTCAGAAATATATTTTTAAAGCTTCCATAAACCTGCTTTGTTCCTCTTGAATTGCACCAGTTTTTCCATATTTTTGTTGTTTTGTTTTGAATCTCCCTTCGTACATGTCACACATATAATGGGGCGCTAACAGGTTTTCTTGTAGGGATTGCAGGTAGGACAAAAAATTAGCGACTTCGGACATGCGTTCACACTGTTCTCGACTGAATTCAATAGATTTGGAATGGGCTGGTATCAGTTGACAACAAAATCTCTTTCAAAATCAACTATACTGCCTTGCGCAAATGTGGCTTCAGTACCAATATCTCTTTTTGGAATCATGTAATTATTTTCATTGAATATGTGCAAGGTGGCTGATACGTATTGCAACCATCTTGGTTCTCTCCTATTAGAAACAATTCTAAATTGAGTAGTGAACAAATTGAAATTGTACACATTTTATTGGCCGCCAGAATCTCAATAGCCAACGATAGTAATGGTGAGGGCCGCTTTAACGATCGAGGGTCGCTCCTAGCTCATATTCATCGATCGGGGATCAAAATAAATGCCACTTCCCTGCCAACATTTTTTGAATTTGGGGACTCTTTTGAGAATCCCCACTACGTCGATAACAATCATATACGACATCAAAAACTCGTCGGGAAAGCGCCGTCACTATTGAGAAGTTGTACCACGCCAAGTTACTACAAAAATGTTTCGCATGAGTGCAATTATTAGGTGCCTTTATAGATCAATTTAGAACGACGCCAATAAGGGACCCTCCAAACAATCAGAAAAAGTGCATTTTAAGATAGTTGTAAAAGTATCATTGTGGTCGAGTAAAACACGTTTGTTTAGATATTTATTAATTTGATTAAAGATTTACAAATTCTTAAAAATATAACATTTATACCACTATCACATTACATTTAACATAATTTTTGGCATTAATGATGATGTTGAGTTACAAGTAGCGAGTTACATGTTGCTGCGTCTATCAACCAGTGTTTTTATTCCATGGAGGCAGCGTGTCTGTAAAATATCTGAAAAACAATCACTTTATTCCATTTGGAAAATCACCAAATTGTTCACCAATATACCTTTCACAATTTTAAGCGTATAATCTATGTTTTCAGAACTTTATTTTCGTTTTTATTTAATTAAAATATAACAAGCTGGTTGCGCTTGGCGTTTCACAAAAAAATGGCTTTTTTAACAGTAGGGATGGCAAATTACTTGCATGTACTTTTTGATGTACCTTTTCATGATGGTTGAAGTGACATTTACGAGTCTGTGGTAACGATGAGGTTGAAATGGAACTTTGAAATGCTGGCAGGGTTATTAATACAGTATTGAAGTTCTAGGCTACCAGAATCTCTGGATCCCAATCCGGTGGGCTATTGCGCCTCACGCATTATGGAGAGCAAGTTTGACACTATAGAATACCAAGACGAATTAGACGGAAGACCACAGATCCGATTTCGTGCATCGTGTGATGGCTTTGTTGTACTTTTGAAGGAAATAGTTCGATTTGAAGGTAGCCAATTTGAACAATTCTAAACTGATTCTAAAATTTAATGCTATCTCCAACATGTTTGCTTATAAAAATTACATTTAAAAAATAATTACAAATATATCCCTTTACTTTGTTGCATTCCATATCAGTTTGAGTTTCCACAAATTGGAGAAGTATTTATGTTGGCCATCGTGGCGCCATGGTTAGCATGCCCGCCTTGCATATATAGGGTCGAATGTATGCAAAGCGGACATGTTTCGACCTAACACCAACAAGTTTTCAGCGGTGGGTTATCCCCTCTCAGTAATGCTTCCAAAGCTTCCCTAAGTGGTTTCACCGCAATGTGAAAAGACGTTCGGATTCGGCTGTAAAAAGCAGTAAAGCACTCAATGATAAGAGATAATTTCAACACTGCGGTAACACAATGGGCAGAATAGTCCAAATGAGCCTGATATTTCCAGTTATTCCGGACGGAATGTAGGTGTTTGTAAAGAATCTTACAATTTGTCGGATCGATACGACTTGTCGCCGATGACTAAATAATCGGTAAACTTATAGTCTGTAAAGCGCATTACAGAATATCAGTTATTCCGGACGACAGTTCTCGTGTCGAACATATCCCATATATTGTGCAAATTATAAGTTAAGTCCGAAGGCATAATCGATACTGCTGCATGTTTATGGGATCGATAATACATTTACCGATTATTTAGTCATCGCCGACAAGTCGTATCGATCCGACACACTGTAAGATTTTTTACAAACATCGACATTCCGTCCGGAATAACTGATAGTCTGTAAAGCGCATAACCTATGTTGGGTAATGCTATGTCCCCACTGACTCGTTTTCCTAAAACATTTCACTTCGAGTTGAGATGTTTTAGCTTGACGGTTGCCTAGGAATCTCTAAATTCCCGTTTATTCTAAATTCAAATATACGCACCGTTTGTTAAAGAAATACCGCGATCGGAAAGGCAAAAAAATTTTTTAAGTTATTTTCACATCCCTTTGTTCTTCAAAGCTTTTGTTTAGTCGTGTCTTCTATGTTTATTTTATTTATTTATTTTAATAATTTGACATATATTTTGAAAAGAGAATGTCTAGTCACATCATATTCCAAATTAGGGGCGTTTACATTATAAAATTTACGAGTTTTGGATGAAAACTTGTGTTTTCAACTTGATATTTGTATGGGGATAACGACTCGTTTTGAAATGTTTATAAAGGGAAAACAATTCAAACCCCAAAACATGAGTTGAGAATGCCATATAAGAACAATTGCAACTTATGGTGTTTTCTTGAAAAAAAAATGAAGTATCAACGCCGTCAATGTTCACTGTGCGGCTCTGAAAATACTTTGAACTGTTTTTATAATTTTGTTTTGATTATTCATTTAGCAGCTGTTTCGACATTGTTCTATTGAATCCATTACTTTCGCATTTAATTCCAGTTTGTACTGCACTACAACGACAACTATTAAACAGTTTGCTCCATCTATTTCATTATAAAACTCCATTTGGCTTTGACGAATGATATGTTATTTAGTTATGATCATAAAAAAGGAATTGGAGTGAACGAGTGATAATAAAAAAGAATAAAAGAAAATAGAACACTAAACACTGATAAGACCAAATTTTGAAGTGTTCCCTCTCGTCAATGATATTGATAATAGACATGGATTGGTGGTGTATATGTGCTCCAGTCAAAGGTCTGGTGTAATTGTTCACAACTGCCAGATAATCTGAAATCATTTTTTGTATTAACATCGAACCTCATTGCTGCTAAAGCGTTTAGATTGTATTTAGCCACAGTACTAGTTAGACGGCTTTCGTGATATTTATATCCGTCCCCCCCTAACCATTTCAATACATTAAACGGTGCGAGTCAATAATTGCATTGCATCAACGCTTAGTGAAGCCAATTCTAGCCATCGTGTGCAAATTCGAAAAAAGTTGTGAAACTGCAATCAAAAACTGGACATTGATATAAGAAAAAGTATAAAATAAACAGTCGCCATGAGTGGTTCTAAAATAAATCCAGATTTGCAGAAAGAAAGGAACACTGCCACATTTAATCCTGAAGAGTTTACAGTATGGTGGAAAGGTGGTCCCAAAAAATATGAACAAATCAAAGATTTGGGTGAGTAATAATGCTGTAATGGTTCATTGTGTAAAATTCCTTTATGGCTTGGGGACTTCTTTTGTAAACTGGAAATGAAATGAACAAAACAATTATATTTTCATAACAAAATTAAACCAATTCGCCAATTCGGCCATTTAAAGGCTATGTATTGTTTAAATGGGGGAAATAAAATAAAAAAATAATTAAATAAATATTCAATTATATATATTTTTTAATATAAATGTAATGTCATTGACGCTTCTAATTTTTCAAATTGAATTTGTTGTTGTCCATTTGTACTTGACCGGAATTTCTTCATTGTATAATCGCCTATTTTATTGCCATTTGCCTTAAGAATCTATGTAGAAATTATTGCGATTTATGAAAACAACACCCATACAAATTCTATTGAATACTTGTGACTAAATAAGCTTCGTAATGATTATCGACTCCTGAATAAAAGTTGAACTTTGATATTTTAATTGGTCCGGAAATATGGCGTTTTGTTTTTATATTTTTAAACCAGTAGAAAGCCAAGTGAAATTAATTTCAAACAGTGCAAATGATAGATTAATAAAAATAGTTTTATAATTATGATTAGTTCGAAATTCAAAAACTTGTTTTTTATGAATTTTATTAAATTATTTAGTCATCAGATTATAAACTTTTTGACTTTTTCAAAATCGGAACAATTTAAAGCAAATGACTTCCTTTCATAATGAAAGTACAATGCAAACTTTTCAAAATTTGGGAAAAAAACTTTTTACATGGATGATTTATTAATTTTTAATTCTATTTTCAATAATAATAAACGATGAAAATGAATAAAAAAATTACACTCGCTGAATATGACTAAGCAAAATTTTCCTAAATTTTTTTTGTATAAAATAATTTTATTTTGAATTTTTATTTTTATTGTCAGTTAAACATTGGCATTGCTAACAATGTTCTCCTAAGGGGTAAAAGCTACAATGTGTGCTCATTTTTAAGACAGCTTAAAAAAGAGAAAAAGTAAAATTCGTATAAATAGGAAGAACATAGAATATGTACTTCAAGGATATATCATCGCATTTTGATATTTGGTAGGAGGAAATGGCATGCCCATAAAGCCCTTTTAGCTACGCCTATGTCATTAATAAAATTAATTTGAATATAAACAAATACTGGGCAATGGTTAATGAATCTACCTACGTTCGCTAAAGATAACTACTCTTTATTTTCTTTGATTATTCAGTCCGTTATGATTCCACATTAAATAAAAACCTATTACAAATAAGGTTTTTGCGTATTTCAAAGCTCAATCCAAACATTAACAACATTCCTGTCTTGGTTTTTGACACAGACAATATTTAGTGTTTTCCGTTTTTTTAGAAGGGTAAATCTAGCGGATTTTGATGAAACAATTCTGTTAACGCTGTTATAGGTAGCCAGTGGCATATTATAGTTCCGCTAGAATATGTAAGGTAGTTCATGGCCTTGCTAACTCATCCGCTTCGCAGTTCCATGGTATGTTCGACCTTTGTAATCTTCAATTGACTCGACTTACATACACGGTTTGTAGAATTCTACCAAAAATGGTAGATTTTTTACTGTTTCGTAGAACTCTTGATGTTTTGGTAGATTTTGCAAAATATTCCTCTCTAAAAATTTGTTATAGAAATAAAATTATGACAAAATTTTCTATAGAAATACAATTTCGACAAACGTTTCTAAAGAAGTAAAATTTTGACAAAATTTTCTATAGAAATAAAATTTTGGCAAAATTTTCTATAGAAATAAAATGTTGGCAAAATTTTCTATAAAAATAAAATGTTTGGCAAAATTTTCTGTAGAAACATAATTTTGGCAAAATTTTCTATAGAAATACAATTTTGACAAAATTTTCTATAGAAATAAAATTTTGCCAACATTTTTTATAAAAATAAAATTTTGCCAAATTTTCTATAGAAATAAAATTTTGACAAAATTTTCTATAGAAATAAAATTTTGACACAATTTTCTATAGAAATAAAATTTTGACAAAATTATCTATAGAAATAAAATTTTGACAAAATTTTCTATAGAAATAAAATTTTGACAACATTTTCTATAGAAATAAAAGTTTTGGCAAAATTTTCTACAGAAATAACATTTTGGCAAAATTGTCTATAGAAATAAAAGTTTTGGCAAAATTTTCTACAGAAATAAAATTTTCTATAGATATAAAATGTTGACAAAATTTTCTATTGAAATAAAATATTGACAAGATTTTCTATAGAAACATAATTTTGGCAAAATTTTCTATAGAAATAAAATTTTGACAAAATTTTTTATAGAAATAAAATTTTGGTAAAATTTTCTGCAGAAATAAAATTTTGGCAAAATTTTCTATAAAAATAAAATTTTGTCAAAATTTTCTATAGAAATAAAATGTTGAGAAAATTTTCTATAGAAACATAATTTTGGCAAAATTTTCTATAGAAATACAATTTTGACAAATTTTCTATAGAAATAAAATGTTGGCAAAATTTTCTACAGAAATAACATTTTGGCAAAATTGTCTATAGAAATAAAAGTAGAACTAAAATGTTGGGAAAATTTTCGATAGAAATACAATTTTGGCAAAATTTTCTATAGAAATAAAATATTTGCAAAATTTTCTATAGAAATAAAATATTTGCAAAATTTTCTATAGAAATAAAATTTTGATAAAATTTTCTACAGAAATAAAATTTTGGCAAAATTTTCTATAGAAATAAAATTTTGGCAAAATTTTCTCTAGAAATAAAATGTTGATAAAGTTTTCTACAGAAACAAAATTTTGGCAAAATGTTCTATAGAAATAAAATTTTGACAAAACTTTCTATAGGAAAAAAATTGGCAACATTTTCTATAAAAAAAATTGGCAACATTTTCTACAGAAATAAAATTTTGCCAAATTTTCTATAGAAATAAAATGTTGGCAAAATTTTCTATAGAAATAACATTTTGGCAAAATTTGCTATAGAAATAAAATTTTTTGCCAACATTTTTTATAAAAATAAAATTTTGCCAAATTTTCTATAGAAATAAAATTTTGACAAAATTTTCTATAGAAATAAAATTTTGACACAATTTTCTATAAAAATAAAATTTTGACAAAATTATCTATAGAAATAAAATTTTGACAAAATTTTCTATAGAAATAAAATTTTGACAAAATTTTCTATAGAAATAAAAGTTTTGGCAAAATTTTCTACAGAAATAACATTTTGGCAAAATTGTCTATAGAAATAAAAGTTTTGGCAAAATTTTCTACAGAAGTAAAATTTTCTATAGATATAAAATGTTGACAAAATTTTCTATAGAAATAAAATATTGACAAGATTTTCTATAGAAACATAATTTTGGCAAAATTTTCTATAGAAATAAAATTTTGACAAAATTTTTTATAGAAATAAAATTTTGTAAAATTTTCTGCAGAAATAAAATTTTGGCAAAATTTTCTATAAAAAAAATTTTGTCAAAATTTTCTATAGAAATAAAATGTTGAGAAAATTTTCTATAGAAACATAATTTTGGCAAAATTTTCTATAGAAATACAATTTTGACAAATTTTCTATAGAAATAAAATGTTGGCAAAATTTTCTATAGAAATAAAATGTTGACAACACTTTCGAAAGTACTACAATTTTGGCAAAATTTTCTAAAGAAATAAAATTTTGACAAAACTTTCTATAGAAAAAAAATTGGTAACATTTTCTATAGAAAAAGGAATTGGCAACATTTTCTACAGAAATAAAATTTTGTCAAAATTTTCTATAGAAATAAAATTTTGTCAAAATTTTCTATAGAAATAAAATTTTGGAAAAATTTTCTATAGAATTAAAATTTTGACAAAATTTTCTATAGAACTAAAATGTTGGGAAAATTTTCGATAGAAATACAATTTTGGCAAAATTTTCTATAGAAATAAAATATTTGCAAAATTTTCTATAGAAATAAAATGTTGGCAAAATTTTCTATAGAAATAACATTTTGGCAAAATTTGCTATAGAAATAAAATTTTCTATAAAAATAAAATTTTGGCAAAATTTTCTATAGAAATAAAATGGTGGCAAAATTTTCTATAGAAATAAAATGTTGATAAAATTTTCTATAGAAATAAAATTTTGGCAAAATTTTCTATAGAAATAAAATTTTGACCAAATTTTCTATAGAAATAAACTTTTGCCAAAATTTTCTATGGAAATAAAATGTTGACAAAAGTTCTATAGAAATAAAATTTTGACCAAATTTTCTATAGAAATAAACTTTTGGGAAAATTTTCTATAGAAATAAAATGTTGACAAAATTTTCTATAGAAATAAAATGTTGACAAAATTTTCTATAGAAATAAAATGTTTGCAAAATTTTCTATAGAAATAAAATGTTGACAACATTTTCTATAGAAATAAAATGTTGGCAAAATTTTCTATAGAAATAAAATGTTGACAAAATTTTCTATAGAAATACAATTGTGCCAAATTTTCTATAGAAATAAAATGTTGGCAACATTTTCTATAGAAATAAAGTTTGGCAACATTTTCTACAGAAATAAAATGTTGACAAAATTTTCTATAGAAATAACATTTTCTATAGAAATAAAATATTAGCAAAATTTTCTATAGAAATACAATTTTGCCAAATTTTCTATAGAAATAAAATGTTGGCAAAATTTTTTATAGAAATAAAATGTTGACAAAATTTTCTATAGAAATAAAATTTTGGCAAAATTTTCTATAGAAATAAAATTTGGACCAAATTTTCTATAGAAATAAAATTTTGGCAAAATTTTCTATAGAAATAAAATGTTGACAAAATTTTCTATAGAAATAAAATTTTGGAAAAATTTTCTATAGAAATAAAATGTTGGCAAAATTTTCTATAGAAATAAAATGTTGACAAAATTTTCTATAGAAATAAAATTTTGACCAAATGTTCTATAAAAATAAAATTTCTAAAGAAGATTGTTTTTTATTTTGTAGTTTTTTGGTAGTATTTTCGACGACGTAGAATCCCAGTATTCGTCTATGAAGTGCAAAACTCGTTTTACGCGCACTCAGGGTAACTACACACTATTTTCTGAAAATTGCTAGATCACAAATCACAAACCAGTTTAAAATTCTTCTTGCTTTCTTTTAAAATTGTACATAAATAAGAATTTTAATTATAAAGATATATCAATAGAATGTATCTATTGTTTTATGCTGATATCATTAAATGCATCGATCAGCATATTTGCTGTTGTTATTAATGTAGCTATGTTTTTAAATTATTGAAAATGAAATGAAGTGATTTATTTTTATTCGTGCATGTTGACCACAAAAGCAATGTGAAGAAAACCAAAACTATTCAAATAAATTATTTTGTATACACAATACTGCATAATTAACTGTATAGTCCAGATGCATATAACAGAAATAAACAAAAAGATCATTGAACTTTATGGACATGGTAATTTATGCATTAAATTGCACATTCACAACAAAAAGCATCCAAAATTATTACCAGACCTTATATGAATAAGCAATGCTTGTTTGTTGTGGTTTTTCACGACAAAGCACACGGGGTAAAGCAGGAAACCATTGGTTTCCATATTTTAATTACACTAATAGAAACACATGTATAAGGTCGTAAGTTCGACCAGACTGAATCTTAAATAGTTCCCACTGTGAATCGAGTATAATAGTTTTCTTGAAAAATCCCACGCCGTAACCTCAAAAAAAATCGCTTCTGTAACATGTAATGCAATAATATTTTGAATAAAAAAAAAGTATGCCCCAAACACATTTTGCTTCAAGCATATATATTTTCAGGATTGGTCCAAACAAAATATTGTTAGTATTGTTCAAACATACTATGTTTCAACTTAGGCATACATTGGGTAAAAAATGTTAATGAAATTTTCTTTGTGTATATATACTTTTAAGGCGCCAATTGATTACTTCCATTCTTTTACTTGCAGCATACTCTGTAGGTCTCTCTTTCTAAACACATATATGTTTATTGGCTATTTCTATATGTTCAGGGTTCCTAACCTAACCTAACATATTAACATATATGTCCCAAACATGTTATACTAGTTTATGAACATTATATGCTTGCACTTGAAAATATTGTGTTAAGACATTTGAGTTTTTGAGAATTTTTACACCCAAACATATAAAAAACAGTATTTTTCGTCCGTGTAGCAGGTAACTTGATATATAAAATTTCTAGTGGATTTGGTAAAACATTCGAATGGTAGGGATTCCCTACCCTTACGTATGGGGAATAAACCACATTTGGGATTTATAAGAACCATTTTTGTTTGAGTTCTAGAGGAATCATCTAAGAATGCAAGAAAATCCAATGAAACTAAGCCTCTGATATGATTTTAAAATCTAGATTTTTACACACATGGACAAGCAGAGAATGTTAATGTTACTTTTTACGGGTATATGGAACATTTTTGTCTCGAAAAAAATTAACATCATGCTCCAGAAGATTTTATTAGGTTGTAGAGGATGGCATCAATTCTTGAATTGAATTGAAGTCCACATAACTACTATTGTTTCGATGTAATTTTCTCAACTTCTTTCTCTTGTAATGGTCAACTTTAAAGTCGCTCGAGAACTTCCATCTGCCCGTCTTCCTTTAAAAAGCATAGAACATCCAGCCAGAGTACTTGATTAAGGCTAGTATGCTCCTTAAGCTACGCCTAGTATCTTGTTTCTTCTAAAGGATACCAAAGGAAGTAGTACGAGTCTTCCGTAACTTCCGGGTCCAGACTACGGTTGCTACTGGAGCCAAAATTAACCTACCAAATTTGGAGAAAATTTTACCAAAAAACCTACCAAACAAAAAAAATATATATCGATAGTTTTATTTCTATAGAAAAGTTGGTCAACATTTTATTTCTGTGGAAAATGTAAATTTTTTTTCTATAGAAAATTTTGTCAAAATTTTATTTCTATAGAAAATTTTGTCAAAATTTTATTTCTTTAGAAAATTTTGTCAACATTTTATTTCTATAGAAAATGATGTCAAAATTTTATTTTTATAGAAAATGTTGTTTTATTTCTTGTAGTTGTTGTATGGTTGACCTTTTAGTATTTGTAGAGTTTGTAAGGCATGAGGTCATGTTGTAATAAAACAAAATAAAATCTTAGTTTTTTATAGTGTTTTATTTTAAATTTTTTCCAATATTTCGAAAATTTTGTCATAGAAAATTTTGTCAACATTTTGTTTGTTGGTTAAGCTACATTTGTAGTTTAGTCAATGCATGGTTTTAAACTGAAATCGAAAAAACAACAACAATGATTAAAAAGAATAAATAATTAGTGGGCTCCTCGGTGAGGTCATAGTTAAAATCCTTTACCTAAATTTTTTATGCTTTAAAAAAAATTGCAAAATTTTTCGTATACGTGCAGAAAAACACATTAAATCATTGATCACACGTTAGTTTCATTGATAACTTTAGCTCTTGTTATAGATTTGTTTAAACAGCTAAAAACCATCTAAATAAAGTACTTAAATGTAGCAATCTTATCTTAAAATTTTCTTGGTAGGTAATGGAAGCGAATATGTTAAGAAACATAATGTGCCACCAATTTGCCACTGTTAAAGCGATTAAATTGGTTAATGTTTAAACTCAACAAGTATACACGGCCGAAAGTTGGGCCAGGGTGAATCTTATGTATCCTATATCATAGATTGTGTACAATGTTCTATTAAAGACTGTCAAAATTTTATTTCTATAGAAAATTTTTGTCACAATTTTATTTCTATAGAAAATTTTGTCAAAATTTTATTTCTATAGAAAATTTTGTCAAAATTTTATTTCTATAGAATATTTTGTCAAAATTTTATTTCTATAGAAAATTTAAAATAAAGACATTTTTAGGGAGGTTACTAACATTAAATCTAGACTCGCTAAAATTAAAATTAGTACACAAATATAATTTATAAAAATTTCATTCTCTTTTTACGATTTATCTATAGAAAATTTCATCAAAATTTTTTTTATAGAAAATTTTGTCAAAATTTTATTTGTATAGAAAATTTTGTCAAAATTTTATTTCAATAGAAAATTTTGTCAAAATTTTATTTCTATAGAACATTTTGTCAAAATTTTATTTCTATAGAAAATTTTGTCAAAATTTTATTTCTATAGAAAATTTTGTCAAAATTTTATTTCTATAGAAAATTTTGTCAAAATTTTATTCTATAGAAAACTTTGTCAAAATTTTATTTCTTTAAAAAATTTTGTCAAAATTTTATTTTTATAAAAAAATTTTTCAAAAATTTTATTTCTATAGAAAATATTATAAATTGTATTTCTTTAGAAAATTTTGTCAAAATTTTATTGCTATCGAAAATTTTGTCAAAATTTTATTTCTATAGAAAAGTTTGTCAAAACTTTATTTCTATAGAAAATTTTGTCAAAATTTTATTTCTATAGAAAATTTCATCAAAATTTTATTTTTATAGAAGATTTTGTCAAAATTTTATTTCTAAAAAAATTGGTCAAAATTTTATTTCTATAGAAAATTTTGCAAAATTTTATTTCTATAGAAAATTTTGTCAAAATTTTATTTCTATAGAACATTTTGTCAAAATTTTATTTCTATAGAAGATTTTGTCAAAATTTTATTTCTATAAAAACTTTTGCCAAAATTTTATTTCAATAGAAAATTTTTTCAAAATTTTATTTCTATAGAAGATTTTGTCAAAATTTTATTTCTATAGAAGATTTTGTCAAAATTTTATTTCAATAGAAAATTTTGTCAAAATTTTATTTCTATAGAAGATTTTGTCAAAAATTTATTTCTATAGAAAATTTTTGTCAAAATTTTATTTCTATAGAAAATTTTGTCAAAATTTTATTTCTATAGAAAATTTTGTCAAAATTTTATATCTATAGAAAATTTTGTCAAAATTTTATTTCTATAGAAAATGTTGTCAAAATTTTATTTCTATAGAAAATTTTGTCAAAATTTTATTTCTATAGAATATTTTATCAAAATTTTATTTCTATAAATTTTTTTCTCAAAATTTTATTTCAATAGAAAATTTTGTCAAAATTTTATTTCTATAGAAAATTTTGTCAAAATTGTATTTCTATAGAAAATTTTGTCAAAATTTTATTTCTATAGAAAATTTTGTCAAAATGTTAGTTCTGTAGAAAATTTTGTCAAAATGTTATTTCTGTAGAAAATTTTGTTAAATTTTTATTTATATAGTAAATTTTATCAAAATTTTATGTCGTTAGAAAATTTTGTCAATATTTTTTCTATAGAAAATTTTGTCAAAATTTTATTTCTAAAGTGAAAAATATTTATCTTTTTTGAAAAATATATTACTTCAATCTACAACCCTCTTGAAGAATTTCTTGTATGCTATCTATGATGTAGGGTTCATACGATTCGGCCCTGCCGAACTTGTGATCATATTTTGTATTTTTTTATTTAAATATACTGACGTTCTAAGTTATAAATTCCATAATTTGATAAGTTTATAAATCTTGAAGTATGATAATCATAATCGCCACAATCGCCTGGACAAAGTTTAAGTTCCATTATAACTTGTATATGTTTTATATCAATTACTTGTTTAAACTTCTATACAGGCAAATATATGAATATTATTAATATACATATTTACTTGTAGTACATATTAATGTAAATATATTTTTTTCAAATTGCATTTTCATTCTGATTAACTAGGTATTCAGGTTGTTCATGAGTCAGCATAAATTCCCATCGAGTAAAATCAAGCGGCCTTTAAACAATAAAACTAAAACGTTTTCTTTCATGTTTATATTGCCCTTTGTATAGATAAAGTCTAGCCCTATTAAAGTAAACACTTACACGTTATTAAATTAGCCATGCTAGGTAATAGTTTAGTAGATAAACTAAAATGGACAATAAAAAATCTGGATTTTTCTCAATAGCAAGGTTAATACGTTGAGTCTAATTATGTTTTTGGGTACTCTAATTATAATTAAAGTGGTCATAATGTATGTTAGGCACATTTATGTTGAATTGCCACTAGAGGTATAGAGTATACTCCATTTGATGCGACCAAACAATGGGAATTGATGAAATCGTAGGGTCGCTTTTGATTAAGTGAGGGTTAGTTTCCAGATGAGCGGTATTTGATGAGAACTTTGGATTGTGAATGATGGAGATAGGGTATCGGAAGTTAATATACTCTTCAGTTGGCAGTTGATCGGGTGTCGGTTGGTTTTTAAATGGCTTCGTGTAGCTAGAATTGGTTGATATTACAGTCTCAGGTTCGATAATAACTTCGATTTCTTTGGTGGTTGGTAATAGCTTCCGGTAGGTATCAGAGCTACTACTCATATAACTTTGTCTGAACTGTAGTTCCGAAGATCTCAATATTGGAACTATAGGCTGAAGCTCGCAATATGGAACATGTAGGGCCTAAGGTCTCAGTTTGGGAAATTCTATTTCTAAGACTTTGAACTTTAGATGCGAATACCTCAGTATTGGTAGTGGCAGCCCAAAAGTCGTGATGTGAGAATTATAGATATCAGTATACAGAAAAAAATTTCACAAAAATTTTTCCAATTAAAATCTTAATTGAGTTTTAAAAAATATTCAATTAAAAATTTAATTGATTTTTGGATTGAAATAAAAATCAATCACACAAATTAATAGTATCAATTAAATATTTAATTGGGTCAATTAATTTTTTAATTGACTGTCAATTAATTTTTTAATTGATACTATCATTTCTGTGATTGAAGACATTTCAATTAAAAAATAAATTGGATCCATTAATTTCGTGATTGAATCAGAAAAAATTTTTTTTGTGTGTATGCGAACTGAAACCTTGGTCCTATGGGATCTGCAGAGCCGAATGTCTAAATATAGTTACTGTAGGCATGAACTGTAGACACGAAGGTAGATTTTCTACAGAAATAAAATTTTGAGAAAATTTTCTATAGAAATGAAATTTTGAGAAAATTTTTCTGTAGAAATAAAATTTTGAGAAAATTTTCTATAAAAATAAAATTTTGACAAAATTTTCTATAGAAATAAAATTTTGAGAAAATTTTCTATAGAAATAACAATTTGAAAAAATTTTCTATAGAAATAAAATTTTGAGAAAATTTTCTATAGAAATTAAATTTTGAGAAAATCTTCTATAGAAATAAAATTTTGAGAAAATTTTCTATAAAAATAAAATATTGAGAAAATTTTCTATAGATATAAAATTTTGAGAAAATTGTCTGTATAAATAAAACTGTCGATCAGTAGGTCGACGGTTGAAAGCTGTAGGTCTAAGGAATTGTATGTCTTTGTCTTTGAACTTTAGACATGAATGTCTCAGAATGTGTACTGTGGGCCCAAAGGATCCATTTTGGAAAAATCTATTTTTGGGTACATACAGTACAAAATGTTTCCGAGTGGGACCTGCAGACATGTAAATCTCACTAAGTATGGGTACTGTGGGCCCAAAACTCAGTATGAAAAGGAGGTCTATGTATGGGTAGTATATACTCGAAGGTCTTAGCATGGCAACTGTTGGCTCTATAGGAACTGTAGGCCTTAGGGTCTTGGTATGGGTGCTGTAGGCCCAAACGAATGTTTCGGTATGGAATATAGATTCCATAAAGTTCCTAGTATGAGAACTATAGGTTCTAAGGACTACGGTTAGATTAGGATTAAGAATAGTGGCAGCCTGCAATTTTAGGCTCATTTTTACTATAAGACCTTTATCAATGAGAGAAGGGTTTTAGTATGGGCATTGTAGGCCCGAAGGTCTTTTCTCCAATTGGAACTTTCAACGCAGTGCCCAACAAGCAGATAGCGCCACAATTTCGTACAATATATGACCTTCGCTATCTCGGGAACCTCGCGAAACCTCGTCGGCCTAAGTATGCTCTATAATCGACTATGGAAATCTTTTCTAAGGTCTTCTTTGTTATTTAATTTTAATGAATAAATTTATTTTTTGTATTATTTTCAGAAAATAATTTTCTAAATGATCCTGAATTAAAAGATGACTTACCCATTTCATATATGTCGCACAAAGAGCTCTATGAGCACAGTGTTCGTAAGGCCGTACGGATAGCAGAAAAAATTCGTGAAATTCGTAATAGTGGTGAAGACAATGTAGAAACTTACAAGTACGTCTTTTTCATTGGACTCAAATCCTTTCGTAAATTATTTGAACTAATATTTTTATTCTCTATTTCAGTGCTCTTTTAGGTGGTTCTTTGGGTACAGCCTTGCTTAAGGAAGGCAATCCCATGTCTTTGCATTTTGTAATGTTTGTTCCCACAATTATGGGTCAAGGTAATTTACTATAAAAATCATATAAATTATTGTGAATTCATTGTAGGTTTTTTTTTTCATTTAAGGTACTGTGGATCAACAAGTGGAATGGTTACCAAAAGCATGGGATTGTTCGATTATTGGTACATATGCCCAAACGGAATTGGGTCATGGAACATTTTTACGTGGCCTAGAGACTAGAGCTGATTATGATGCTAAAACACAAGAGTTCGTTTTGAATTCTCCAACAATCACATCGTATAAATGGTGGCCTGGTGGATGTAAGTATTACCAAATTTACAAGGTACTACTTTCCCTTGTGTGAGCAAGATTTTTAGTCATTCAGTATTGATAAAAGTAATTTGATCTTTGGGAGGGAAGAGGATGGGTAAAAACGATGACATTCCCCTCTTCGTAAAGGCAATATGGACTATGACATTTGTCCATCTTATGCGAATATATTCGAAAGTATCCGTGTCTAGATAGCATCTGTGTTATGTAAAAGCTCATGTCCTCGTGACATCCGTTCGTCCACTTATCTATATCGGATATAAGCCTTGCTGTCCACCTGCCGTATATATGGCAGTTCCATTGATTTTGCCACTATTGCATAGTCTTACGTTTTATTTCCTCTAACGTGTTTGTGTTAAGTCTTTTATCCATCTTTGGATCAAAAATGTTCGTCCTTTCTTCAACTTGAACGTCTATTGAGGTAATGCTAACTGCGATCGGTACCGCTGTAGCAAATACAATGCGATATGCGGAGGTTACTCGTAGAGCGGCCATATGTCCGAAGAGTTTGTGCCTTATTTGCGTGTCTCAGCGTGCTATCTCGCTACCGCAAAACAGTATGCTGAGTTTTTACGTTATCTGCGTTGCTTTCTTAGCAGCATAGTCTATTTGCCTCGAGAACTTCAGCTTTGTCGTAGTCCTAGGAATTTTTACCCAGGGGAATTCCTAGGTATTTTTCAGCGTTCTCTGTCATCACATGATGCTGTTGTTGCTGTAACAGTTTATTGTGATTTCATCCATTTTTATGTTATGGGCGGTGGTCGGACTCCGAGAACAGGATTAACCTTGTAGCTTCTCACCGCTTCAGCTACAGTATCCTCATGAATCCTGCTCATACCTGCATGGTACACTGTTTCATCTAGAGGCTCTCTTTTTAACGCTGGATCTCGCGCTGTTGATGATGTATAGCAACCCTTACGTTCCTGGGTGGTGGTTGTGTATCCATGAGATGGTGATTTGGATGATTGCTGCGATAACAATCCAGCAGATACTGCTTTGACAACATGTAGTTGTGTCTTCGCACAGGGGTGATCTTTGTCTCCACATAAAGGTGATCCAGGGGTGTGCTGCGGAGACACCCAGTCGCAGTTCTAAGGGCAGCGTTCTGGCAGGTTTGTATGTTATTCCACTGCGTATCACTAGTCTGCGGTTTCTTTGTCCGCACCCCAAGTACTGCCAGCAAGTGACTTGAGGACCTTGTTTCTACCACGGAGCTTATTACAAATTGCAGTGGCATGGGCAGACGACCTGAAAAGGCTGTCGACCCCAAGAATCTTGGGATAATTTGTGGTCGGAATCATTTCGCCATCGACACTAATATTCAACTGCCTGCGTACTTCTGCAGCCCATGTAGTGAATAGTGTGGCAGAGAATTTGGTGGGGGATATCCTCAAGTTTCTCGCAGTGAAATAACTGGTAAGATTAGCGATTGGGCTCAGATGCCAAGATTGTGCAATCGTCTGCGTATGATACAATCTCGACGCCGTTTGCAGGGTGTGAAATAAGAGGGATAGGTAGAGGTTGAACAGTGCCGGAGATATCACCCCACCCTGGGGAACTCCCTGTTTCACTCTACGGGGTCTTGATTTCCAATCCCTAAATTCCACATACGACTGGCGTCCACACAGATAATTAGTAACCCAACGCTTGGTTCCAGCCGGTAGGGACGTGTTCTCGATGTCCTCAAAAAGTCTGGCGAGGTTGACAGTATCGAATGCCTTCGATAGGTCAAGCGCCACGAGGACAGTCCTGTGACACGGCTTGGACTGATTGAGTCCCCTATATATAAATGCTGAAATGGCCTGCAAAGCCGTTGTCGTACTGTGTACTTTGCGGAATCCATGTTGATGATTGGCAGCTGGAAAATTCTCCACAAGGCTGGGAAGGAGTAGTGCCTCAATTGTCTTGGCTACTGGCGAGAGAAAGGAAATCGGTATGTACGATTGACCCTTGCTCAAGTCTTTGCCTGGTTTCAGTAGTAGAATCACCCTACCCATTTTCCAGACATCGGGTATAATGAGCGATTCTAAGAACAAATTGAAGAGTCTGGTCAAGTACTCAACTTCCAGTATTCCCAGATGCTTCAGCATTAGCATAGAGATTCCGTCAGGGGCCAGCGCTTTGGATGGTTTCGCGCTGTTGATGACTTCGGTAACATCGGCTATGATAAATTGTGGTGTGTCATCGGAGACCATGGATGCGACGAATGGCTTTCCTTTTTGCTCTATCACTCTCGACAAACAGTCGGTTAATGAGGCGCACCTCTTCGGATCAGTCACTGTCACGTCAGCAAAGGTGACTGAGATACCATCATCCCTAGTAGCCGGATTCGAGAGGGCTCTCACTGTTGACCACAATTTACCTGTTCCTGTATCTAGGTTACATTGCTTCAGGTGCTCTAACCAAGTGTTCCGCTTGTGCTCGTCGACCTAGGATCAGCAGTCTGCGAGTCCCGCCGCTTCGGCTAGGAAGTTAGGCCAGGTGACGTTAAAGATATATCTGGCGAACTGATGCAATCACCCATAATTCTCGTGGGGGCCTCTTCGTTCACCGAGCAAAATGTGGAGCCATCTATCTGCTCTGCCAAAGCTATGCCTCTCTGCTCATTACATAGGGGAGAATGCCAAAGTTCATGGTGGTCATTAAAGTCTCATAGAACCAATCGGTTATGCCCGCACAACAGTCACTCAAAGCTTGGGCTATAACCTGGAGCAACCGGCGGTATATACACATTGCATAGCTCTATCTCGGCAGCCCCAGACTTGACTGCTACCCCCATACATTCCATATACGGATCACTAGTGTCTGGCACAAGCGGGATTGGTATGTACTGCAAGGAACGGTGTAATATGAAAGCCAGCCCATCATCTCCATTTATTGTGCGTAGCACATTGTATCCTTCACAATGACGTAGGCTGCAGGTGGTATTCGGCTTAGTTTCCTGGATCGCCGCGACCCTCATCCTTTTCCGATTAATAAAGTCTACGATCTCGTTAATCTTATCACGGAGCCCGTTGCAATTAAATTGAAAACATTATGCATTTTCCGGAACTGGTACAACAATATTAGGTGTCAGATGCTGCGGCGAAGAATATTGGTGTGCGGGAGATGTCGGGGAGGTCGCATAGACTGATGACCCACTGCTGCTGTCGTTGGCACAGCATCCTGCCACGTAGTCAGTATGACTATACACCAGTAGCGATGTTAAGCCGGATCAGTTCCGGAAGTGCACCCATTCCAAGCACCGATGGTGAATTTGGTTTCGGCAAACTGCACAGTACCATGGTCCGGGGTTCTCCTCTATCCCGGATCGGACCAAAAGCAAGAGGAGAAGGCTCCCCGGGATGCACCTTCTCCAACACTACAATACGAACGAAACAACACGGACAGTGATGTGGCAGCCGCTGGCCGGTGAATTCTATCCATCGGGTGAATCCGGTGCAAAGAACCCGCCGCCGTGGAATTGGTCATCACATGATAACTTATGCGGGCGACTGTCAAGGAACTTCAGGTGATCAATATCAGGAATCTTTCATTTCTTTGTCACCACTTTCGGTCTATAACTCTCGGGATGCTCTACAAACTGCCAGTTGAAAAATTTCGCACATCTCTTCGGATCTGTCTCCATCACGTCGCCGAATGTGACTGAGATCGCATCATCCCTGTGCCTAGGCTCGGAAAACTCTGGCCAGAGAAGGGAAATCGGTCTGTACGGTTCAACTACCTATTTTCCAAGGATAAATTGAGGAGTCTGGTAATGTACTCACCTCCCAGTATTCCCAGATGATTCAGCATTTGCAGGCGCGGAGACCACGAATGCGACGATTGACTACTTTTCGCTCTATAACTCTCGGGATGCCCGGCAAACTGCCAGTTGAAAAATTTCGCACATCTCTTCGGATCAGTCTCCATCACGTCGCCGAAGGTGTCTGCGATCGCATCATCCCTGTGCATAGAAAATTCTTCACAGGCTATTGGCTTCAGGCGAGAGAAGGGAAATCGTTCTGTACGGTTCAACCCTGTCCTACCTATTTTCCAAGGACAAATTGAGAAGTTTAGTCAAGTACTCAGATCCCAGTATTCCCACATGCTTTAGTATTGGAATTGGTAACTTCGGCTGTGGTAAATTGTGGTGTATCGCAGGCTCGGAGACCCCGAATGCAACGATTGGCAGTAATTTTCGCTCTATATCTCTCGGGATGCTCGACAAACTGATGGTTAAAACATCTCGCACATTTCTTCGGATCAGTCACCGTCACGTCGCCGGAGGTGACTGAGATCGCATTTCCCTGCCCAAGGTTCAGTTTTCTAACCATATGTTCCGCTTGTGCTCATCGACTATCTTACTTATCTCTGGTTATACCTCAACTCACCGAAATAGCATTTGCAAAATGCTGTGAACTTTTCTCCCACTAGCGCCCGGTAAAACTCATTGGCAACTAATGCCAGCGCAGGGAGGGTACTTTCTGAACGAGGTAAAGCCATCCATTTACATCTCTCTGACCGCGTCTATCAGAGGCAGTGCAAAATTGGAGACTTTTATCCTACTTCTATGAAGGAATATCCACATGTAGCCATTATCATTTCTGTGCAAAACACAGCAGCAAGATTCATTGCTTGTATCGGATGGAGTGAGCTAGTCTTATTAATGGAAAGTTAGGGAATGAGAAGTGATAGTCTATGAATAGGATTGCTTGACCTTAGTCCTATTTCCAATTTTCAAATATTTCCACTTTCTTTTAGTGGGTCACACTGCCAATTATGCTGTCGTCGTTGCTCAACTCTATACCAAGGGAGAATTCCGCGGTTTGGCTCCATTTATTGTTCAAGTACGTGATGAAGAAACCCACATGCCAATGCCCGGTATTGATATCGGCGAAATTGGATCAAAACTCAGTATGAAATCTGTCAATCAAGGTTATTTGGGATTCAAAAACGTGCGCATACCTTTGAATCATATGTTAATGAAGAATCAACAAGTTTTGCCCGATGGAACCTATGTCCCACCAAAAGCGAGTGTGCTCACCTATGGCACTATGATGTTTGTGCGTGTCGCCTTAATTCGCGATGCTGCCATGGCCCTTGCGAAAGCATCAACAATCGCTTGCCGTTATTCTGCTGTACGTCGCCAAAGTCCTATTGATCCCAAAGAGCCGGAACCACAAATCATGGAACATACCACACAACAATTGAAGGTATTCCCTATTATTGCCAAGGCCATCGTGTTTAAGGCAAATGGTGAAAATATTTGGAATATGTACAATAATATTTCGGATGAAATTGAAAAGGGAGCTCTTGATCGATTACCTGAAATGCATGCCTTATCATGTTGTTTGAAGGCCATATGTAGTTCTGATTCAGCAGCTGGTATTGAAGTATGTCGATTGTCTTGTGGTGGTCATGGTTTTATGGATTGTTCCAATTTCCCCACACTCTATGGTATGGCCACTGCGGTGTGTACCTATGAGGGAGAAAATACTGTGATGTTATTACAGACGGCTCGTTATTTGGTTAAGGTTTACGGACAAGCTCTACAAGGTACCAAATTAGTACCGACAGTTGCATATATTAATGACGCGGTCAAAAATAAGGAATTCCGTAGTTTTGATGGGTCCTTAGAGTCCATAGTAAAGGCTTTCCAATTTGTTGCTGCAAAGTAAGTTGAACTTAAACTGAAATCAAATTGGTGTAATTAACTTCCCTATTATTTTTTAGTAAAGTACGCATAGCCTATGAACGTATGGAAGAGCGCCGCAAGCAAGGTCATGGTCCTGAAGTTTGTGCTAATATGTGTGGTATTGAATTGACCCAAGCAGCTGATGTAAGTCCAATGGCTAATTTCTAATCCGAGATTTTATTATAGTGGTCATTTATTTTTAGCTCCATGGTCGTGCTTTCTTGGCCTCCTCTGCCCTCTATGAATTGAACAATCTATCATCTCAAGTTTCAAAAGCCTTGGGTGATGTTTTAAAGGTGGTGTTGGAACTGTACTTGGTGGATGCTTGCTTGAATCGCCTGGGAGATTTCTTAAGAGTAAGTTTTGCCTCTCGATATTTCTTAGATATATCCATGAATTCTTCAATGATTTTTTTTTATTTTTAGTTCATTAACCTCACCGATAACGATGTTAGTCAATTGGAATTACGCTTACAAAGTTGTCTGAAACGCCTAAGACCTAATGCTGTGGCTATGGTCGATGCTTTTGGTATTCATGATCGTATTTTAGATTCAGCTCTGGGCGTTTATGACGGTAATGTCTATGAGAAAATATTCGAAGAGGCTAAAAAGAGTCCATTGAATCAGGAACCCGTCAATCAGTCATTCCATAAGTATTTGAAACCTTTTATGAGGGCAAATTTGTAAATGTCCGTTTTTTTGCAATTCCATTTATATGGTAATACATAAGTATTATGTATGTATGTATGTAATTAATGTAAATATGTATTCGTTGATTGTATTTGTAACTTGTAAATTATTCTAATGGTTGTTGTTATTACATATATACTAATTTTTATTGAATAAAACTACAACATACATGTAATTTTTATACGCGCACACAAACACACACATAAACAATAACTAAAATATTTTGTAAAAGTTGTGAATAAATTGATTTTAATTTTAAAAAGTGGCAGATAAATTTTTTGGAAAGTGGCGTAATATAATTTAATTTCAAAGGTGCAAATATGAACAAAGATTTTATCTTCATTTCATCGAGAAGTAAACCTTGAAATAAACTATTCAGGGGAAAAGCCTGTTAACCTATTATGTTGTTTTGAAATTGTTTTGAATATTTTCAGGCTTATATGACACAATGTTGGAAAACGTATGGCATTTAATAGCACAAAAGAAAGTGGTATAAAAGTGTCAACTCTTAAAAAAAGACGCATTCAGAGAAGAAGCCGTTTGACCGGAGAAGCCGGTTGCAGATTTCTGGGCTGAATTGCTAAAGAATCTCCAGAACGTGAAGGTGTCAAAATGTATTGTAGTATAAGCGATTTTGATGGTAGTGTGAATCATGTAAAAAAGACCACTTCGATGCAATTTACGAAAATTCAGCGATAATAATTTGATAGAGAAAAATGTATTGCCATCTCAATGTATCATCGGTCATGGGTTAATTGAAACGCTTGGAGGTACCAGTCAGGCGAATTTGACCAAAGTTGAAAACCTAGGGAAAGCGAAACAGGAACCTATGAATGTAATTTTAACAATAACGGCCACAAATGCTGTAGGGGGATTAACAATTTAAGAATACAAACCAAATACTACGTGACAATTAATAATATCGGTCTTGAGCACGATTGGTCGAAAGATCAAATGTCACTGCGGTCTGCTGATAGTTAGGTTAGGTATTGTGACAGCTCGATATTTTAGGTTCACCTATTAAGTCCATTGCGATACCAAAAATGGTGAACTTTTCTCTTATCAATGAATGCTCAATCTGGAATACCTCTAGATTTTCAATTACAGACAAATCGGATCAAAATTGGACACATCCCATCCTAGTCATAGGATACAAGCTGATGTAAAAAAGGGCAAAACAAACATTGGTCTGATAGATGACGTTTCCTGCCAACCCGTCATTTCATTGGGTTCAGACCACCTCCCCATAATTCTCACCATTAACCGACCCTCCGATTTCATAGCCTCTGAAAGGCGGATGTTTATAAACCAAAAGAAAGTCAACTTGGAAGGCTTCAGAGAATGCATAGATCGCCGCTTCAGTAAGCTCCCGTCCCCCTCTCGTGTTCATGTTGCCCAGAGGGCGTTCCGGGACATCATCAACGTAGCAGCCGCTCGCTTCATTCCAGTTGGTCGAATTGCCCAAGTGAGGCCCAACTTCCCAGCCAAAGCGGCGGGACTCGCAGACGAGCGTGATGAACGCCGTCCTGCTAACCCTGGTGATCCTAGAATCAGGGAACTGAATCTAGAGATTAGTAAGTCGACGAGCACAAGCGGAACACATGATTAGAGCACCTGAAACAATGTTACCTAGGCACAGGAACAGGTAAATTGTGGTCAACAGTGAGAGCCCTCTCGAACCCCGCTTCAGTCACCTTTGGCGACGTGACTGTGACTGCTCCGAAGAGAGGCGCTAAATACTTCAACCGACAGTTTGTCGAGCATCCCGAAAGTAACAGAGCAAAAAGGAGAACCACTCGTCGAATACGTGGTCTCCGAGCTGATGACACACCACAATTTACCACAGCCGATGTTATCTATGTCATCAACAGCGCGAAACCATCCAAGGCGCTGGGCCCCGACGGAATTTCAATGCTAATGCTGAAGCATCTGGGAATACTGGGAGTTGAGTACCTGACCAAACTCCTCAATTTGTCCTTGGAATCACTCATTATACCCGATGTCTGGAAGATGGGCAGGATGATTCCACTACTGAAGCCAGGCAAAGATTCGAGTAAAGGTGAATCGTACAGACCGATATCCCTTCTCTCGCCAGTAGCCAAGACACTTGAGACACTACTCCTCCCCAGCTTTGTGGAGAATTTTCCAGCTGCCCACCATCAACATGGATTCCGTAAGGTACACAGTACGACGACAGCCTTGTGTGCCATTTCGACACATATTAATAATGGACTTAATCAGCCCAAGCTGTGTCATAGGACGGTCCTGGTGGCGCTTGCCCTATCGAAATCATTCGATACGGTCAACCATGCCACATTATTGGAGGACCTCGAGAATACGTCCCTACTGGCAGGAACGAAGCGTTGGGTGCTGAATTATATGTGCGGACGCCAGTCGTACGTGGAATTCAGGGATAAGAAGTCGAAATCCCGTAGAGTTAAACAGGGAGTTCTCCAGGGTGGGGTGATATCTCCGGCACTGTTTAATCACTACCTGTCCTCGATTCCACACCCTCATGACGGCGTCGAGATTGTATCATATGCGGACGACTGTACAATCATGACATCCGTGCCCATTGTTGATGACATATGCGATCGTTTAATCGTCTGCATTGCTGATCTTACCACTGATAGGAATTTGAGGATATCCGCCACCAAATCCTTAGCCACATTGTTCACTACAAGGACGGTGGAAGTACGTAGGCACTTGAGTATTAGAGTCGATGGCGAAATAATTCCGACAGCTAACTACCCCAAGATACTCGGGGTAACATTCGACAGCCTGTTTAAATCGTCTGCCCATGACACTGCAATTTGTAACAAGCTCCGCGGTAGCAACAAGGTCCTCAAGTCGCTTGCCGGCAGCACTTGGGGTGCGTTCAAAGAAACCTTGTTGACTACTTATAAGGCATTTGACCGGTCAGTGGTAAACTATGCAGTGCCAGTGTGGACACCTCAAACAAGCGACACGCAGTGAAATAACATCCAAACGTGTCAGGACGCTGCCATTAGAACTGCAACAGGATGTCTTCGCAGTACACTCCTGGATCGCCTTTATGCGGAGACCAAGATCATCCCGATGCGTTGACACAATTACATGTTGTCAAAGCAGTACCTCTTGGGCTGCTATCGAAGTTGTCATTCAAATCACCATCTTGTGGATAGGCAACCTCCTCCCAGAAATGTAAGGGTTGATCTTCACCTTCTAGAGCGCGAGATCCAGCGTTACAAAAGTGAGCCTCTAGATCAGGCACCATAGCAGACAGGTCTGAACAGGATTCATGAGGATACTATAGCTGAAGCGGTGAGAAGCTACAAGGTTAATCCTGTTCTCAGAGTCCGACCACCGCCCATCGCACCGGAGGAAAGAGACCTCCCACGGTGGTTTTAGCATAATTAAGATCAGACAAGTGCAGCCGCCTCAATTCCTACTTATCAGTAATTGATAGCAGCGTAGCTGACGTGTGTCCCATCTGTAACCAAGGGCCACATGACACGCGTCACCTTTTCACTTGCCCAGCTAAACCCACCCGACTCACCACAGCAGAAATCCTAGATCTGGACACCAATTGAAGTACCAAAGCATAGAACAAAATGGATGAAATTGCATTAAAAACTGTTACAACAAAGAAAACTGTTCCAGAAAACCAAGGACCTAGATTAACTCTAGATTTCCAATATAAGACAAATCGAATAAAACTTGTGGTGTCTAGAAGCCCAAAATCGGATGAAATTTCGATATCCAAATGCTCAAGAAACCAAACAGGGATGTCCGTTTATATGGGTCCATACCAAAATATGTTGTTAGAAGACCAAGAAGTCAAATAGGTCTATATGATGGGGGCTATACTATAACATGAACCGATACACACCTTATTCAGGACACCTATTTCCGGACCTAGAAAACTTGTAGATTTACCATTTCATATAAATCGCGATGTCTAGATTCTCAAGAAACCAAATCGGAAGTCGGTTTGTATGGGGGTTACATCAAAACCTAGACCGACATAACAGGTTGGCTGATAAGTCCCCGGTCTGTCACATAGATGGCGTCGCTAGTATTAAATGCATATTATTTTTATATAGTATCAACCTTCAAATGATTCGTGTCAAGATTTGACGTCTGTAAGTCAATTGGTTTGTGAGAAAAATACGGTGGAAGCAAAAACTAGGCTTGATAATGAGTTTCCGGACTCTGCCCCAGGGAAATCAACAATAATTGATTGGTATGCAAAATTCAAGCGTGGTGAAATGAGCACGGAGGACGGTGAACGCAGTGGACGCCCGAAAGAGGTGGTTACCGACGAAAACATCAAAAAAATCCACAAAATTATTTTGAATGACCTTAAAATGAAGTTGATCGAGATAGCAGAGGCCTTAAAGATATCAAAGGAACGTGTTGGTCATATCATTCATCAATATATGCGGAAGCTCTGTGCAAAATGGGTGCCGCGCGAGCTCACATTTTACCAAAAACAACAACGTGTTGATGATTCTGAGCGGTGTTTGCAGCTGTTAACTCGTAACACACCCGAGTTTTTCTGTCGATATGTGACAATGGATGAAACATGGCTTCATCACTACACTCCTGAGTCCAAACGACAGTCGGCTGAGTGGATAGCGACCGATGAACCGTCTCCGAAGCGTGGAAAGACTCAAAAGTCCGCTGGCAAAGTAATGGCCCCTGTGCGTGGAATAATTTTTATCGATTATCTTGAGAAGGGAAAAACCATCAACAGTGACTATTATATGGCGTTATTGGAGCGTTTGAATGTCGAAATCGCGTCAAAACGGCCCCATATGAAGAAGAAAAAAGTGTTGTTCCACCAAGACAACGCACCGTGCCACAAGTCATTGAGAACGATGGCAAAAATTCATGAATTGGGCTTCGAATTGCTTCCCCACCCACCGTATTCTCCAGATCTGCCCCCTGCGACTTTTTCTTGTTCTCAGACCTCCAAAGGATGCTCGCAGGGAAAAAATTTGGCTGCAATGACGAGGTGATCGCCGAAACTGAGACCTATTTTGAGGAAAAACCGAAGGAGTACTACCAAAATGGTATCAAAAAATTGGAAGGTCGTTATGATCGTTGTATCGCTCTTGAAGGGAACTATGTTGAATAATAAAAACGAATTTTGACAAAAAAATGTGTTTTTCTTTGTTAGACCGGGAACTTATCAGCCAACTTGTTAGGCCATCTTCGAACTTGACTTGTGACTTGCTTGTTACAAATTTCAAAATGAGAGCTCCATTATTGAAGTATGTGGCGTGATTTCAGCAGACATCAGATCAGATGGACATCATAAGATCGCCATTAAAACCTAGACCGATATAGCCTACTTTCGAAGTTGATCTGCTTGCAGACAAAATAAAACTAAAGATTTTATTTCAAATTTCACAAACGGACATTTTTAGATCGCCAAATCTGGGATCAGTTTATATGGGGGTTAAATTAAAACCTCGACCAATATAGCCCATCTTCGAACTTGACCTGCTTGCATACAAAAACAAAACGAATCTGTGCCAATTTTAGAACAAGAGCTCCATAATTGAAGGCTTAGCGTGATTTCAACAGACAGACTGCCTGATGGAGATCATTAGATCGCCAAAACGCAAAGCGATTTATATCAAAATCTGGACCGAATATAGCCCATATCCGAACTTTACCTGCTTGCGCACAAACAACGAATATGTGCTAAATTTCAGAACAATAGTTCCATAATTGAAGACTGTAGCGTGATTTCAACAGACAGACTGCCAGACGGACATCATTAGCTCGCCAAAATGTTAGCCCATCTCCGAACTTTACTTGGTTGTAGACAAAAAATGAATTTGTTTCAAATTTCAGAACTATAGCTCCATCAATTAAGTCTGCAGCGAGATTTCGACAGGCGAACATTTTTAGAACGCCAAATCCGGGATCGCTTTATATGGGGTTATATCAAAACCGATATAACTCATCTTCCAAGTTTACCTGCTTGCAGACAAAAAACATGAATCTTTATATAATCGGAAATCGATATTTCGATGTGCTACAAACTGAATAGCAAACTTAACATACTACCATTACCATTCTATGGTAGTTGGTATAAAAATTAATCCTCAACTGTTCCATTGGATTAAAACATCATCTTCCATATGGACTTGTGAAAAATATGAATTGCTTTAAAACCCCATAATAAATTAAATATTGCCTAATATTGTATACATATATATGTGACTTTATTTTCTATTTTTTCCTCAATAATTTAAAAAAATAAATTAAAAAAACATAATTGATAATAATTGATTGAAATACGAACTTAATAAATAGGAACGAATCAATTTAATTGTATATCATTTAATTGCTATTTACACATTTAGAGATCACTAGACATTGTATTTTTTTAAACTAAATTATTAACATATTCGCATAGTTATTTAGTTTTAAAACGACTCTTTTTTAAAGTAAACTGGACATTGTATTTGGCAAATTGGAAGTTTTCGGGTCTGAAAGAAATGAAAAATCATAGTTTTTATGAGAACCCTGATGCCTGATGTCTAATCTTTTCAAATTGGTCCATAACCAGACTACCATATTTCATAAAAATACTTCCTAATAAAAATATGTTTGTTTTTCCCTTATGTCTTTATACTAAATCCCATTTCTTACAATAATATACAAAGATAATAATAAATAAATGTATACAAATAATATATAAAGACTATAATAGCAAGCTCTTAAAATAGAAAAAAAATAAATTTTGTAAATTCTGTCATCTATTCGGTACAATTGCATATTTTTTGTTCTAGAACCTGTTGTTTTTCCCCTATATCTATATTAAATTCTGTACATCGATTGGTTAGTTCGTTTCGTTCTTCAAAGCTCTAGGCAAATTGTGCACTATTAAGTGTATTCGTAGCTGTCTCCGATTCATCTTCATCGCTAGCCGTTTGATCAAGTTTTTCGAATCCACTACGTTTATTACGTTCCATCAGCAATCCACCTAATTTGAAGCCATCATGTTTTGCAGGAAAATCCCAGGCATGTCGACGATTGTTTTTTCCGAATGGCATGCAACCTGTATTAGGGAAAAGTGGAAATTGATTTTTGATACAATTTAATTTATGGAATATTTATATATAAGGACATATCAATCGATACCTTATTTTCATAGTGTGTTAAATCGACAAATTTTTAATTAAAAAAAAAATGAAAGAAATAAAAGCTAAAAGTATAGTATACACGACAAGCGTTGGAATTTCCTATAGAAATACTATTTTGACAAAATTTCCTTAGAAATAAAATTTTGACAAAATTTTCTATAGAAATAAAATGTTGACAAAATTTTCTATAGAAATAAAATGTTGACAAAATTTTCTATCAAAAAAATTTTTTTTTGCAAAATTTTCTATAGAAATAAAATTTTGACAAAATTTTCTATAGAAATAAAATTTTGACAACATTTTCTATAAAACTTAAATTTTGCCAAAAATTTCTAAAGAAATAAAATGTTAACAAAATTTTCTATAAAAATAAAATGTTGACAACATTTTCTATAGAAATACAATTTTGTCAAAATTTTCTAAAGAAATAAAATTTTGACAAATTTTTCTATAGAAATAAAATTTTGACAAAATTTTCTATAGAAATAAAATTTTGACAAAATTTTCTATAGAAATAAAATTTTGACAAAATTCTGTAAAGAAATAAAATGTTGACAAAATTTTCTATCAAAAAAATTTTTTTGACAAAATTTTTTATAGAAATAAAATTTTGACAAAATTTTCTATAGAAATAAAATTTTGACAAAATTTTCTATAGAAATAAAATTTTGACAACATTTTCTATAAAACTTAAATTTTGCCAAATATTTCTATAGAAATAAAATGTTAACAAAATATTCTATAAAAATAAAATGTTGACAAAATTTTCTATAGAAATACAATTTTGTCAAAATTTTCTAAAGAAATAAAATTTTGACAAATTTTTCTAAAGAAATAAAATTTTGACAAAATTTTCTATAGAAATAAAATTTTGACAAAATTCTGTAAAGAATTCTGTAAAGAAATAAAATTTGACAACATTTTCTATAGAAATCAAAGTTTGACAAAATTTTCTATAGAAATAAAAGTTTGACAAAATTTTCTATAGAAATAAAATTTTGACAAAATATACTATAAAACAAGTAAGGAAAGTCTAAAGTCGGGCGGGGCCGACTATATTATACCCTGCACCAGTTTGAAGATCTAAATTTTCGATACCATATCACATCTGTCAGATGTGTTGGGGACTATATATAAAGGTTTGTCCCAAATACATACATTTAAATATCACTCGATCTGGACAGAATTTGATAGACTTCTACAAAATCTATAGACTTAAAATTTAAGTCGGCTAATGCACTAGGGTGGAACACAATGTTAGTAAAAAAATATGGGAAACATAAATCTGAAGCAATTTTAAGGAAATTTCGCAAAAGTTTATTTATGATTTATCGCTCGATATATATGTATTAGAAGTTTAAGAAAATTAGGGTAATTTTTTCAACTATTCGACTAAGCAGTGGCGATTTTACAAGGAAAATGTTGGTATTTTGACCATTTTTGTCGAAATCAGAAAAACATATATATGGAAGCTATATCTAAATCTGAACCGATTTCAACCAAATTTGGCACGCATAGCAACAATGCTAATTCTACTCCCTGTGCAAAATTTCAACTAAATCGGAGCAAAAAATTAGCCTCTGTGGTCATATGAGTGTAAATCGGGCAAAAGCTATATATGGGAGCTATATCTAAATCTGAACCGATTTCAATCAAATTTGGCACGCATAGCTACAATGCTCATTCTACTCCCTGTGCAAAATTTCAATTAAATCGGAGTAAAAGATTGGCCTCTGTGGTCATATGAGTGTGAATCGGGCGAAAGCTATATATGGGAGCTATATCTAAATGTGAACCGATTTGGATGATACTTTGCAAGTTTTTCGAGACTCATAAAATATTGGGATGTACGGAATTTGAGGAAGATCGGTTGATATACACGCCAATTATGACCAGATCGGTGAAAAATATATATGGCAGCTATATCTAAATCTGAACCGATTTTTTCCAAAATCAATAGGGATCGTCTTTGAGCAGAAACAGGACCCCATACCAAATTTTAGGACAATCGGACTAAAACTGCTAAATCGATACAGAATTTAATTCTAAGACGATCGGTATACTAAACGATGGGTCTCAGACTTTTCCTTCTTGGCGTTACATACAAATGCACAAACTTATTATACCCTGTACCACAGTAGTGGTGAAGGGTATAAAAAATTGAAAAAATTTTCTATAGAAATAAAATTTTGATAAAACTTTCTATAGATATAAAATGTTGACTCAATTTTCTATAGACATAAATTTTTGACGCTATTTTCTATAGACATACATTTTTGACACAATTTTCTATAGAAATAATATTTTGACAAAATTTTCTATAGAAATAAAATTTTAACAAAATTTTTTATAGAAATAACATTTTGACAAAATTGTCTATAGAAATAAAATGTAACAAAATTTTCTATAAAAATAAAATTTTGACAAAATTTTCTATAGAAATAAAATTTTGTCAAAATTTTCTAAAGAAATAGAATTTTGAAAAATTTTTCTATAGAAATTAAATTTTGACAAAATTTTCTATAGAAATAAAATTTTGACCAATTTTTTTATAGAAATAAAATTTTGACAATTTTTTCTATTGAAATAAAATATTGACAAAATTTTCTATAGAAATAAAATTTTAATAAAATTTTCTATAGAAATAAAATTTTGACAAAATTTTTTATAGAAATAAAATTTTGCAAAAATTTTCTATAGAAATAACATTTTGACAATATTTGTGGTAAAATGTTCTTCAAAATTTGGTTGATTATTTTTGCACTCTATCTAACCTAACCACATAAGGGGATATAAAATTGCTAGACCAAATTATGATGCAAGTGCAGGATGACAAATATAAACAAACAAAAAAACACAAATTAATGAATTCTAAAAAAAAAAACATTGACAAATAATCGGAAAAGTAAATTTATTGTAAAATATATAAAAAATGAGATTTGATTGTATAACTTAATTACAATAATATTGTATCAGCTAAGTGATGTATAAATCAATACAAAAGTATGTAAATGTTATCAACTAAAGAATAGCACACACAAATTATGAGGACATTAACGGAAAAAGAGTGACTAAATGACTACTAGAGTGTTTTGTAGATTGTGATTGTTAGGTACTTAAATGGTAACAAAAATTTTGTAAGACAAACAAACATAATGGTAAAAAAAAAACAAAATCGCAAGGACAAAATGACAAAAAACATAATTTTAATTCGTGATGACCAAAAAACAAAACATTGAAAATATAATAAAAATTGTATACATATGTGGAATTAAAACAATACTTGGATATGAGGAATTTATGGAAAACATACACAAAAATGTTCCATAGCATTCATGGAATAAAATTCTTTTAGCAAATTAGCTTAAGTAGCAGCCTTCGTAAAAACAATAATCACAAAGAAAAAAAGAACGCACACATTTATAATAAATACAAAATAGCAACCGTATAGAAATACACTTATGAGGCTCATAATACACATTTACTCTAAGGAGAATCATCGGAAATATTTTGAGCAGAGGCAACTAATTTACGATAGACCAATTCACTAGGTTGGCCTACACTTAAACCAGCTGCATTACCTCTTCGCCTCCTTCGGGCTATCAAGAGGGCCAAACCAAATGTGAGAAATGCAAATAGAAGCATAAGTGATGCCACTAATATGGCTGTAGCACTTGGCTTGTGATGTGGTGGTTTTGAAGTAATCGAAAATGAACCATCATCCACGATGGCATCAGCAGCCAGGCCAGCAGCTGATGATACCTGAGTTGTATTTGAACGCTGTACTTTGTAGTCTCCTTCAATATTGGCTTTTGGTTTAGCCGCCGAAATGGGTATAGATTTTACCAATGATTTGTGTAAAAATTTATGTATCCTTTTGGGATCTAATTCGGCCACGTAGATTTCATTGCCATCGATGGTAACAGCAACATCATGAGGATTTGAAAATTCCAAATCATTGGGACCAAATTTTGCAGTAACTTTTTTGGTTTTAAAATCCATAATATAGCCACGTACTTCATTATAGGGATCAGGTTTGTATCCAATCTCAGCCGTAGGACCATTGACTACAACAAACTGACCTCCTGTGGATATAGAAGAAAAAAAATTAGTCCATGCAAAATAACATTATAAACACAACTCACCCTGAGCTGGGGTATAATCCATACTAAATAAACGATCACCAATAAGCTGTGAATGATATTGACTATGGAATGTTCCATTGGACCAAAAGAAACATTGTATACGACCATTTTCTCGATCTGCTGCACAGATAAGTTCATGTTCAGGCAACAATGTCAGGGCATGTGGAATGGCGAAAAAATTTTGTGGAGCCTCTTTAAAAGATCTTCCTGAGAATGAATTTTGTCCCCATGATAATATACGTGTACCATCTTTGGAGTATTTTAATATGCGAGCATTGCAATAACCATCAGCAATAAAGAAATCTCCATTTGGCAGAACTGCCACTGATGTGGGTTTGCAAAATTTCGATTCACCAGAACCGGGAGCAAATGCAACACCTAATGTCATTAGGGCTTTATCATTTGAACCTTGTGGACCAAATTTAAAGACTTGATGTAATGCTACATCCGTTACCCACACATTGTCATCGTGATCAATCGTAAGACCGTGTGGCATATAGAATCTAAAATTAAAATAAGAAAGTTAAAATTATAATCAAAATCTTTCCAAGAAAATGATCGAAAGTGAAATCTTTCCAAGAAAACGATTGCCGGTCAATTCTGAGCAGTATACAACCATATTGCAGTTTTTGGAAAATTAAAAATGTTGTCCAAAATGGTTGGGAAGACATCTGTTTCGGATTTTCACATCCTCATCAGTTTCCTTTATTGGACGTTTTACTCATTTCAATTATTAGACTATATTGCTAAAGCGTTCTTCTAATGCCTGAGAACGAGCTTTAAAAATCCAACATGTCCAAAAAACGAAATGTAGTAGAATAAATAAAGGAAACTGATGAGAATATGGAAAACCGAAACAGCTACTTTCCCAACCAATTTGGACAATATTTTTAACTTTCTAAACACCATAAAAAATGGTAATGATAGGCTAATAAATAAGCCATAATATCATTATATGTACTAGAGTACGCTATGTGTACTTCGTACAGTTTCGAATGCTTATTACTATGATAAATGCATTTTGAAATCAATTTTTTTATATGACATTTTTAAAATTGCGAGAAACTGGAGCATTGGCAATTTACGCACCCATTTTCCTGTAGGGTATTTACAATTAATTATTATTCGAGCTTTATGGACAAAAAAAAAATCATTGCAAATGAAACACAGGGAATGATGACTCAATGTGGACCCTATATCCTAACTTCTAATAATGAAAGTTATTATCACCTTGCAAATTTTAGCAAAACTCCAGCTATCGTAATGCATATTTACATTGTCCTCTATTATACTTACAAATTTTTACCCCATCCATAGACTAATTTTCCTGAATTTCTTTCCAAAGCCAAAACCGTATTATTACGTATTGGACCTTTTCTACGTTCAAGAAATTCATTTTTAAGGGAGAATGTATTTTGATCCCATATACGATCGCATCGATGAAATAGTACAACATTACCGGCCTTATCAAAGCTAACAGCAGTGACAGAGCCCAATTCAACATCCATTTGGGGCCATGATGATTGATAAACATAGGCTGTAATAAAAAAAAAAAAAAAAACATTTGATAAAAATTAAAAATTGTCATAACATTAATCGCAAAAAAGAAAAAAATCTCTTAATGGCTACAATTACTTACTTATGTTAAGTTTATTTATCTCTTTTTCTATATCAAATTTTTCCACTTTATTATGTTTGTCTGGCCATGGCACTGCATCGCCAACAGATACCGCAGCTCCATTGTTAAGATTCACACTGCTGCCTCCGCTACCCTGCATAATTTGCATGAATCGTTTGTCATTATTTAGCAACTGGTCATCTGGAGCCAAGGGATAATAACGAGGCAAATTGATTTTCTAAAATAATAAAAATAAAAAAAAAAATCAAAGAATATGGAAATATAAGACAAAACTTATTGAACAAATAAACAATTGACATTTAACATTTTCATCCAATTACCAATCAATCGTATAAACAAATTGCTATATATTCTAAGGCGGTGATTTGTAATGCTAATAGTCTTCTCACACATTAGGAGTTTGTAAAGGGTGATTTTTTAGCTATTATCTTTCTGGTTTACCAAATGAATTAACGTACAATTGAATGATTGATTTTTTTTATTAAAATACCTGCTATATTAAGAAAGTTCCTCGTGCGTTTCTTATCGAAAATTGTTTTCAGCATCGAAGCCCATTTTTGGCTCAATGGGTACATAAATAAGCAGGTTTGTCGAGTTTGGATTGAAGACCAGCCTGAAGTATTGCAAAAGCTACTAATGCATCCAGAAAAGTGCGGTTTATGGGCAGGTGTCATCATAGGACCGTAATACTTCAAAAAAGATGAGGCCAATCATAACGTAACTGTGAATGGTGATAGTTATCGTCAGATGATATCGAGAGTTTTTTCTTTTTTGCCCAAATCGAAAGATCTAGACTTGCATGTCATGTGGTTTCAACAAGACGTTACCACATGCCACAAGACAGCACATGTAACAATGTAGTTCACACAAAAAAATTCTGATTCAATCACTGATTCAATTAATTTTTTAATTGAAATGTCTTGAATTCAAACGCCCCGATATGGAATTTATAGAAAATTTTGTCAAAATTGCATTCCTATAGAAAATTTTATTTCTAAAGATTTTTTTTTCAAAATTTTATTTCTATAGAAAATTTTTGCAAATTTTTTTTTTATAGAAAATTTTTGTAAAATTTTATTTTATAGAAAATTTTGTCAAAATTTTATTTTTATAGAAAATGTTTGTAAAATTTTATTTTATAAAAAATTTTGTCAAAATTTTATTTCTATAGAAAATTTTTGTAAAATTTTATTTTATAGAAAATTTTGTCAAAATTTTATTTCTATAGAAAATTTTATTTCTATAGAAAATTTTTTCAAAATTTTATTTCTATAGAAAATTTTTGTAAAATTTTATTTCTATAGAAAATTTAGTCAAAATTTTATTTTATAGAAAATTTTGTTAAAATTTTATTTCTATAGAAAATTTTGTCAAAATTTTATTTCTATAGAACATTTTGTCAAAATTTTATTTCTATAGAAAATTTTGTCAACATTTTATTTCTATAGAAAATTTTTGTAAAATTTGATTTCTATAGAAAATTTTTGTAAAATTTGATTTCTATAGAAAATTTTTGTAAAATTGTGACAAAACAAACGGAGGCCGAACAGGTTGATTAATAAACTTTAAGTTTTGTTTGTGCTTTTTGTACTATTGTTAATGTTGTCTTGAAAATGCCTTACATATTAAGGCGAAATATCGACAAATAAATAAATAAATAAAAACATAAAGACCTCGAGCTTGACTAATCATTTCATTATAAATTTTATTTCTATAGAAAATTTTGTAAAAATTTTATTTCTATAGAAAATTTTGTCAAATTTTTATTTCTATAGGACATTTTGTCAAAATTTCATTTCTATCGAAAATTTTGTCCAAATTTTATTTCTATAGAAAATATTTGCAAAATTTTATTTCTATAGAAAATTTTTGTAAAATTTTATTTTATAGAAAATTTTATTTTATAGAAAATTTTGTCAAAATTTTATTTCTATCGAAAATTTTATTTCTATAGAAAATTTTGTCAACATTTTATTTCTATAGAAAATTTTTGCAAAATTTTATTTCTATAGAAAATTTTTGTAAAATTTTATTTTATAGCAAATTTTGTCGACATTTTATTTCTATAGAAAATTATTGTAAAATTTTATTTTATAGAAATTTTTGTCAACATTTTATTTCTATAGAAAATTTTGTCAAAATTTTATTTTATAGAAAATTTAGTCAACATTTTATTTCTATAGAAAATTTTGTCAACATTTTATTTCTATAGAAAATTTTTTCAAAATTTTAGTTTTATAGAAAATTTTGTCAAAATTTTATTTCTACAGAAAATTTTGTCAACATTTTATTTCTATAGAAAATTTTTGCAAAATTTTATTTCTACAGAAAATCTTTGTAAAAAGTTATTTTATAGAAAATTTTGTCAAAATTTTATTTCATTAAAAAATTTTGTCACAATTTTATTTCTGTAGAAAATTTTGTCAAAATTTTATTTCTTTAGAAAATTTTGTCTAAATTTTATTTCTATAGAAAATTTTGTCTAAATTTTATTTCTATAGAAAATTTTGTCTAAATTTTATTTCTATAGAAAATTTTTGCAAAATTTTATTTCTATAGAAAATTTTTGTACAAAATTATTCTATAGAAAATTTTGTCTAAATTTTATTTTTATAGAAAATTTTGTCAACATTTTATTTCTATACAAAATTTTTGTATTTTTTTTTTTTCTATAGAAAATTTTGTCAAAATTTTATTTCTATAGATAATTTTGTCAAAATTTTATTTCTATAGAAAATATTGTCAAAATTTTTATTTCTATAGAAAATTTTTGCAAAATTTTATTTCTATAGAAAATTTTTGTAAAATTTTATTTTACAGCAAATTTTGTCGACATTTTATTTCTATAGAAAATTTTTTTTATAGAAATTTTTGTCAACATTTTATTTCTATAGAAAATTTTTGTAAAATTTTTTTTCTATAGAAAATTTTGTCAAAATGTTATTTCTATAGGAAATTTTGTCAAAGTTTTATTTCTATAGAAAAATTTGTCAACATTTTACTTCTATAGAAAATTTTTGTAAAATTTTATTTCTATAGAAAATTTTGTCAAAATGTTATTTTTATAGAATATTTTCCCAAGATTTTATTTCTATAGAAAATTTTTGTAAAATTTTATTTTATAGAAAATTTTGTCAACATTTTATTTCTATAGAAAATTTTGTCAAAATTTTATTTATATAGAATATATATTTTTTTTTAATTTTATTTCTATAGAAACTTTTGTCAAAATTTTATTTATATAGAATATTTTTTTTTTTAATTTTATTTCTATAGAAAATTTTGTCAAAATTTTACTTCTATAGAAAATTTTGTCAAATAGACAGTTTTGTCAAAATTTTATTTCTATAGAAAATTTGTGAAAATTTTATTTCTATAGAGAAAATTTGTCAAAATTTTATTTCCATCGAAAATTTTGTCAAAATTTGATTTCTGTTGAAAATTTTGTCAAAATTTTATATCTGTAGAAAATTTTGTCAAAATTTTATTTCTATAGAAAATTTTGTCAAAATTTTATTTCTATAGAAAATTTTGTCAAAATTTTATTTCTATAGAAAATTTTGTCAAAATTTTATTTCTATGGAAAATTTTGTCAAAATTTTATTTGTTTTTTTATTTCAGCTTTTAAGCTGAAATAAAAAAACAACAACAATGCTTAAAGAACAAAATCAATAATAACAAAACAAAACGAATGGAAAAAGAAGAGGAAGCATGCTCATAATAAACCCAGCCAACTACACTCAAATCGATGATTTAACAGTGGCATAGGAAAAGATATATGTTTGTTTCGAATTTATTTCGGCATAAGCCGGCTATCATACAAAACCTTTTTTTGGAAGGTTCAAGTGTGGTTCATTGTTGGGTTTAATGAACTGCCCGAATTTATTCTGATAATTGGTTGATAGTTTTGCTACAAGTAGAGGATGCTGATGAGGAATGTGGTAATTCCGAAACGTGCGTCCATCCAACCATCTTGCAGTCTATAGGGCTTTGCCCAAATAAATTTGACAAACATTATTTTCCTCTGTCGGTTAAGCTACACTTGTAGTTTAGTCAATGTATAGTTTTAAGCTGAAATAAAAAAACAACAACAATGCTTAAAGAACAAAACCAACAATAACAAAACAAAACGAAGGGAAAATTTTATTTCTATAGAAAATTTTGTCGAAATTTTATTTCTATAGAAAATTTTGTCAAAATTTTATTTCTATAGAAAATTTTGTCAAAATTTTATTTCTATGGAAAATTTTGTCAAATTTTATTTCTACAGAATTTTTTTTTAAAATTTTATTTCTATAGAAAATTTTGTCAAAATTTTTGTCTATGGAAAATTTTGTCAAAATTTTATTTCTATAGAATTTTTTTAAAAATTTTATTTGTATAGAAAATTTTTGCAAAATGTTATGTCTATAGAAAATTTTGTCAAAATGTTATGTCTATAGAAAATTTAGTCAACAATTTATTTCTATAGAAAATTTTGTCAACATTTTATTTCTATAGAAAATTTTGTCAACATTTTATTTCTATGTCAAAATTTTATTTCTATAGAAAATATTTTCAAAATTTTATTTCTATAGATAGTTTTTAAAAAATGTTATTTCTATAGAAAATTTTTTAATAATTTTATTCCTATAGAAAATTTTGTCAAAATTTAATTTCTATAAAAAATTTTGTCAAACTAATTCTTCTAATTGAAAGATTTTATTAATTTTTGTTTAATTTTAATATTAATTAAAAGTAAACTGAACAAAAATTAAATAAATTTTTGGTGCTCATTTTTTGCCCATAATGCAATTTAAAGTGCCTTGAAATAGAGCGTAGTCAAAATGACGAAGGATGTCGTTAGTGTACAAAAAATAAGGATGACTTTCCAGGGTTAAGACCATCCTCATTATTCAGAACTTATTCTTGTTCTTTAACTTAATGTTGTTTCAAACCATAAATCATTTCGTTGTTTTTTTTTTTTTTGATCTTCCTAATTTATTACGACATTTTTTGTTGTCGAGATATCAACTGGTTATTATTGTTCATCGTTAGGTCAACAAATAATTCCAAGAACTTACAGTTAATTTTCGGCATTCTTGTAATCCTCATAATAAACAGGAAATGGAAATTCTGACAACCAATTTCTAAAAATAAAATACTCCCCATTCATTGTAATATACGTTAACGCATCGATACAAAACAATCCCAATAACCTGAATAACACCTACGCATAATAATAAAGCTAAATATAGCAATATCTAAATTAAGCCACATTCGAACAAGTTTTCTGGGGTCAAAATTTAAATATATCACAAAGCCTAAATTAACCCCTATAGGCTATTTGATAAAACAAAAAGTTGATGGTATCAAAATATTGATGTATGTATGTATTGTCATCATCGTCACATTATTCCAGGGAAGCCAACAGCTATCCCATTAAATTTCCATTGATAAAAAAACACAGCCGGTAGCTGCTGTTGAGGAAATATAAAATTCATTACTATTGAAGAGCCATCATCACAGAAAAAGATAAACAATACAACAACAAAATAGATCAATAAAAAAAAACAAAAAAAATAAACATTCTGTGTACATTTTGCAGTAGCTAATGGACAGACGTTGGAAACATATGTTAACAACAATAAACAAGGAAGATTCGAAATACAATATGTGATTGGTTTCATGTAGCAGATAACAAATTAGGCACTTCCAGAAATTAAAAAAATAATAATAATTTTTTTTAAATATAACTTCTAAGCACCATTTAGCAATATTTGCGAATGCATCAGTAATAACTTGTTACAGCTTACCTCATCTGTTGCTGCTGAAACTATTAACACGGATAATGTAAAAAGTAATGTTCCAATAAATGAACGAGACGCTGGAGACGCACTTAACATTTTCAGGTATTTTTTTTAGTGTGCAGATGTGTGTTATGTTAAGCTTCAAATTTTACATGGACCCCAAACTTCTTTTGTTTCTCCAGGCCTTCTTTTGTTTCTGCAGATCCAAGAAGATATTTCTCTTCGGAATATTTTTCTTTTTAACAACTTTTAATAAACACTAGCAACAGCACATTTAGAGATTTTATGAACATTATTTACTTTAATATTAATTTTTTGCAAATACAGCCACAATCTTGCCACAATGCAATCGTAGTCGTGACATGAATGTCTTTTGTGACAGCTTCGAAAATCCAGGGTATGGAAAGAAAACTATTTAGTGATGCCATCAAAAATAATACTACGTTCACACTTGGTACAAAATCTTCTTAATGTGTCGTTCAGACTATAAGTTTATCCGGACGAAATGTCTGTTGTAATGCGCCGGACGACAGTGGTCGTATCGAACATATCCCAATAAACACAAACGTTTGAAAAATACTAAAATTCAATAATTTTTCAAACATTTTTTCAAAGAATTAGGGTAATATTCAAGTTGAGAAATTGTTGAGAAAATCGCGTTCTCAACAAAAAACAGACATTACCCTCAACAGTAAAATTCAACAAAATAGCAATAATTTCTCAATTGTAATCCTCAAATTTAAATGCATCGCTACTCAATAATTTCTCAAACAGTTTTCAATGTGAGAAAAATAAAAAACTAGCATTGTTGCGAATACTTTCAAACCACAATTTGTATGAAAGTCAATCCTAGTTCTAACTGAAAGTCAATACTAAATTTCTAGGGATTTTGTAAATTTTATTATTTTTTCGTTAACAAATATAATAATCTTAAAAATAACATTAATAATATATGAAAATAATAATATTATACCAATCAAAATGTAATTATCTTATTAAACGTATTAATAAATAAAACTATGAATACAACTTTAAATATCTTAAACATTTTTACATGTATAATTCCATTTCCTCCATAATGTTGGTGTCATTAATATGCTGGCAATTTGAAATAATTACTATCGAGGATCTTGCTGGCTTGTGTGTTAGAATAGATTCCAGCAAGAGGAAATCACAAAATATCAAACTGATGACGGGTAAATTGATGTAATGCACATTTTCATCCAGAAGTTCTTGATATAGGAATTGTTGCACTTTGTTTTAATTGGTTGCACTTTGTAAGTTTTCTGAAAACTTTTCTTTGTTGTTTCCTTCATCGGTTTTTCATCGGCCAACATCTTCCAAGAATATACCATTCAATGATTTTAGTTTTCTGCAAAACAATCGAGTTTTGTGATTTCCATTATGTTTTCATTTCACTTTTTATTTTGACTTACCAATTTGTATTTCTTCCAACTGACCACGTACTTCGTGATTTCCTCAAGAATGTTGGTGTTACAAAATTGTTGTTATTAAAATACTGGCAATTTTCAGGAACTTGATGACCAGATAATTGGAATAAATTTCCAGCAATTTCAATTCACAAAATAACAAATTAAACCGATGATGCACATTTTCACCCAGAAGTTCTTGATATAGGAATTGTTGCACTTTGTTTTAGTTGGTTGCACTTTGTAAGTTTTCTGAAAACTTTTCTTTGTTGTTTCCTTCATCGGCCAACATCTTCCAAGAATATACCATTCAATGATTTTAGTTTTCTGCAAAACAATCGAGTTTTGTGATTTCCATTATGTTTTCATTTCACTTTTTATTTTGACTTACCAATTTGTATTTCTTCCAACTGACCACGTACTTCGTGATTTCCTCAAGAATGTTGGTGTTACAAAATTGTTGTTATTAAAATACTGGCAATTTTCAGGAACTTGATGACCAGATAATTGGAATAAATTTCCAGCAATTTCAATTCACAAAATAACAAATTAAACCGATGATGCACATTTTCACCCAGAAGTTCTTGATATAGGAATTGTTGCACTTTGTTTTAGTTGGTTGCACTTTGTAAGTTTTCTGAAAACTTTTCTTTGTTGTTTCCTTCATCGGCCAACATCTTCCAAGAATATACCATTCAATGATTTTAGTTTTCTGCAAAACAATCGAGTTTTGTGATTTCCATTATGTTTTCATTTCACTTTTTATTTTGACTTACCAATTTGTATTTCTTCCAACTGACCAGGTACTTCGTGATTTCCTCAAGAACGTTGGTATTACAAAATTGTTGTTATTAAAATACTGGCAATTTTCAGGAACTTGATGGCCAGATAATTGGAATAAATTTCCAGCAATTTCAATTCACAAAATAACAAATTAAACCGATGATGCACATTTTCATCCAGAAGTCCTTGATATAGGAATTGTTGCACTTTGTTTTAGTTGGTTGCACTTTGTAAGTTTTCTGAAAACTTTTCTTTGTTGTTTCCTTCATCGGTTTTTCATCGGCCAACATCTTCCAAGAATATACCATTCAATGATTTTAGTTTTCTGCAAAACAATCGAGTTTTGTGATTTCCATTATATTTTCATTTCACTTTTTATTTTGACTTACCAATTTGTATTTCTTCCAACTGACCACGTACTTCGTGATTTCCTCAAGAACGTTGGTGTTACAAAATTGTTGTTATTAAAATACTGGCAATTTTCAGGAACTTGATGGCCAGATAATTGGAATAAATTTCCAGCAATTTCAATGCACAAAATAACAAATTAAACCGATGATGCGATCATCCAGTAGTTGTTGATATGGAAAAGCATAAATACCAAGTTTTTTTGGTTGCACTTTGATTTATGGAAACTTTCTCTTCTCGATAAGCCACTACCATTTTTCATCGGCCAGCCTCTTAATGTGTCCAAGAATCAGCATCCAAATATTTTAGTTGTCTGCAAAGAGATTTGAGTTTAGTGACTTCCTTCAAGTTTTCATTTCGTGTTTTAGTTTTACTTACCAATTATTATAAGCAATTTCAATTGATTATTAAAAAATTTCCACATTTTTGTATTTCTTCCACGAACTTTGTTGTCCAAAGTAGTATTGAAAACCATGTGGTTTTTTCGTTGCATTTCAGGGTAGTGTTTTGTCAAAGTTTTCTCCAATTATCTTCAACACATTTTCAAAGTTTTCGTCAACATTTTGCCAAATTGGTTGTAATTCGCAAACAATTTGAAGATGAATTGAAGATGAGCTTTTTCAAGTCAAGTTGAATTTATGTTGAAAATGATATTTACCCTCAAACTGAAGAGGTGTTGCATTTGAAAAACGCTCATCCTGTGTTTATTGGGATTCCACACATTGGTCACAATATAAGTTAAGTCCGAAGGCATAATCGATACTGCTGCATGTTTATGGGTTCAATAACACATTTACCGATTATTTAGTCATCAACGAATTGTCGTATAGATTGGACACACTGTATGCGCTTTACAGACTATCAGTTATTCCGGACGACAGTGCTCGTGTCGAACATATCCCATATATTGTGCACATTATGCGCTTTACAGACTATCAGTTATTCCGGACGACAGTGCTCGTGTCGAACATATCCCATATATTGTGCGCATTATAAGTTAAGTCCGAAGGCATAATCGATACTGCTGCATGTTTATGGGATCGATAACACATTTACCGATTATTTAGTCATCGCCGACAAGTCGTATCGACCCGACACACTGTAAGATTCTTTACAAACACCGACATTCCATCCGGAATAACTGATACTCTGTAAAGCGCATTATAAGTTAAGTCCGAAGGCACAATCGATACTGCTGCATGTTTATGGGATCAATAACACATTTATCGATTATTTAGTCATCGCTGACAAGTCGTATCGATCCGACACACTGTAAGATTCCTTACAAACACCGACATTCCGTCTGGAATAACTGATAGTCTCAATGACAAGCTCAATGACAAGGGACCTCCTTTTTATAGCCGAGTCCGAACGGCGTTCCACATTGTAGTGAAACCACTTAGAGAAGCTTTGAAACCCTCAGAAATGTCACCAGCATTACTGAGGTGGGATAATCCACCGCTGAAAAACTTTTTGGTGTTCGGTCGAAGCTGGAATCGAACCCACGACTTTCTGTATGCAATGCGGGCATGCTAACCATTGCACCACGGTGGCTCCTGAGATCAATGAAACTACAATCTCTGTATTCTTCGAATCCCTCCCAGTTGCCTTTTGTATAGTCTGATGACCCACTGCTGCTGTCGTTGGTACAGTATCCTCACTGCCAACATTTTTTTAATTTGGGGGCGCTTCTGAGAATCCCCACTACGTCGAAAACAGTCGTATACGATATCCAAAACTCCTCGGAAAAGCACCGTCACTATTGAGAAGTTGTACCACGCCAAGTTACTACAAAAAATATCGCATGAGTGCAATTATTAGGTGCCCTTCTGGATACATTTAGAACGACGCCAATAAGAGCCCCTTCAAACAATCAGACAAAGTGCATTTTAAGATAGTTGTAAAAGAATCATTGTGGTCAAGTAAAACACGATTGTTTAGATGTTTATTAATTTTATTAAACATTTATAAATTCTCATAAATATAACATTTATACGACTGTCACATCATATTTAACATATTTTTATGCATTAATAAAATGTTGATGTTGAGGTACAAGTTGCAAGTTACATGTTAAGGCCGGTACTCTGTTTGTTGGTGCGAAAAAAGTTCCACTCAATCATTGTTTCGCGTTGAAAAATGATAGTGTTGACAATATATTTTAATGGGGAAAAACAGCCATTTTGGGACTTTTTTGCGTTTATTTCGTCGAAATGTATTGACAACATCGCAGACTGTCACGAAATGATTACATATACATACGCAACTAGTGGCTCGATTTACACACACACGCATACAAAATAAATAATTTGAAAAAGAAGAAGCAGGCGAAGTTATTTTACAAATATCTTTGGAATTAAAAAACTAATTTTACAGTGCTGCATTTTATTTTTTGGAACATAGCAATTAATTCTTGTGATTCCATTTATTGCTACCTCGATACTATACATGTTGGTTGAAGTGCTAATGCTTGTTTTGGAACATCAATTGCTGTGCCTCCTTTTGTTTAAATTATGTTGTGTGTTTATTATCCCGATGCCCAGTACAATTGAAACGATTGTAAAATATAATTCACCAAATAATGCTTTTATTTTGTTAACATTTGTGTTTAAATTTCATGTTATATATGTACATTATTTATATTCTACCATATAGTAGGGAGCGGCTAGATATTGTTGCTAGTTTATTATGGAAATACAACTCCATGTTATACTTTGTTTTATCAATCATCAGATTACATTTTTAAATAATAATCAGATCCACTTTTGTGTTATAAATTCACAAAAATCAGTTTAATAAATAAATTATTTCTTAATTCACATTGCAAATGGCGCCATGTTATGAAAATACTGACTACGCGAGTTACGTCAGTTTTTCAACTCGAAAAAAAAAACAAAGTACCACAAATGGAAAAAATTTCGCTAGTTTTTCGCATGTTTTGGTTTTGTATGGAGTTTCAACGCGAAAACCGAACAGAGTACCGGCCTTTACATGTTGTAGCGTCTATCAGGCAGTGCTTTTATTCCCATTGGAGGCAGCGTGCCTGGAAAAATATTTGAAAAACTATCACTTTATTCCATTTGGAAAGTCAAAAATTGTTCACCAATATACCTTTCACAATTTAAGGTAAGTACTATGCTCGCTTTTCGCGTTGAAATTTTCGCGGTTACTTTATTAAAATAGTTCAATATGAAGCAGATAAATTAACTCAATTGATGTGCAATTTCTTGTTCCTCTATATTTCGGCAAGACTTTACAGGAATATGTCTGTTTTCATTTATAATTTTGATTATTTCAGGAAAAGTAATCGCGAAAATAAAGTGATTTTCAACTCGAAAACCGAACATAGTACACACCTTTAAAGCGAAAAAACTATGTTTTCAGCACTTCATTATCGTTTTATTTAAATAAATTATAAGAAGCTAGTTGTGCTTGGTGTTTCACAAAATATAATATGACTCTTGTAACAATAGTGATGGCAAAATACTTTCATGCGAATAGTAATGGCAAAATACTATCACAGTTGGCGATTGTTGCAGTGTCACTTACGAGTCTGTGGTAGCGATGATGATGAAATAGAACTTTGAAATGCTGGCAGGGCTGCCATGTAGTCAGTATGACTTTACTCCCGCAGCGATAATAAGACGGAGAAATTCCGGAAGTGCACACATTCCAGGCCACGGGTAGGTGAAATCTTTGTGGGTTTCGGCCAAAATACCTTTTAATGCGCCGTCCACACTATAAGTTTACGTGGACGACAACCCAATAAACACACGCATTGGAAAAATGCTTATATTCAATACGCATTCAAACATTTTTTCAAAGAATTAGATTGGAATTCATTTTGAGAAAATCGCGTTCTCAACAAAAAACAAACATTACATAATCAACAAAAAACAGCAGAAGACATAATCGATAATGCTGCTTGTTTATGGTATCGATAACACATTTGTCGATACAATCTATTCGACAATTCGTATCGATTGGCCACACTGTAAGATTCTTTTACCGGAATAACTTATATTTTTTGGACGGCGCATAATGCGCTTTACAGAATACCAGTTATTCCGGTCGGAATGTCGGTGTTTGTAAAGAATCTTATAGTGTATCGGATCGATACGACTTGTCGGCGATGACTTAATAATCGGTAAATGTGCTATCGATCCCATAAACATGCAGCAGTATCGATTATGCCTTCGGACTTAACTTATAATGTGCACAATATATGGAATATGTTCAACACGAGCACTGTCGTCCGGAATAACTGATAGTCTGCAAAACGCATTAGACGCCTTGCACACAGAAGATTATAATGTAAACGCTCCATCAAGTCATTGCATTACGTGACCACAATCCACTAATTCCTTAACCAGCTGTTCACTTTAATCGTTTGTTTTGCAAAGTCGTCGTAAATTGGAAAGTATTGTAAGTTAATTAGTAAAATTTAATGCTGTAGTAAATATGAATGAAGACTTGGGCGAACAATTTCATCCTAATTGGCGAGCCTTAGCTACCGTACATATTCCCCTCAAACGATTTATCAAAGAAGGAACGGAACAAACAAATAATGGAACCCACAATTCTAAACAAGCTAGATATGAAATACAGGGAGTTGATGGTGGTGAAATTAAAGAATTTTACGAAGAACTAACCAAGGAAGAGACGGTGCTTAGACAATCAGAAGAAAATCCTACGTCGACCCTGTCAAAGCCTATTCGAAATTGTGAGAAACAAAAGGAGACGTTTAGCGTAGTCAAATATCAACGGTATGCTATGGACAATGATGTAGAAAAATTAAAAGGAATGGATTTCCGTGGTCAAGATATTAATGTATGCGATAACTATGGTTGGACCGCCTTAATGATAGCAGCATGTGAAGGAAATTCAGAGGCTGTATCATATTTACTGGATATGGGTGTTGATAGTGACATTAAAGACAAAGCTGGGAACACAGCTAAGGATTTGGCTAGAAAAAAAGGCCACTTCCATATCGAAAAATTGATGGAGACAGTTAAACGAAATATCAACTCGCATGCATCTTCATCAGAGGACGAGTATTACGAAGTAGAACCTTTCTTTTGTGATACATGCAAAAGAACATTTTCGGAGACCACCAGAGCAGACCATTTAACATCAACTATTCATCAATTCAATGTCAAATCCTCAAAAAGCAGTCGCCTGGACAAATTTAATATACCAGAACGTAATAAAGGTCTACAGCTTATGGTAAAACAAGGCTGGGACAAAGAAAGTGGTCTGGGACCCTCACAAAGTGGTCGCCTATATCCTGTGAAAACAGTAATTCGTAAGAAACGCACAGGTTTGGGCATAGAACAGGAAGTTCCAAGAGTTACCCATTTCCAAGCATACGACAAAAAGGCTGTGCAACGTGACAATTCGGATTATTACAAAAAGAAGCCCAGAAATCGCAATGATATTCGAAGAGAAAAGATAAGAGAATGGAAAAGGGATAGGCGCATAAGAAACGCATTAAATTAACAGCCAAGGGATGTCATTGTTGGCCCAATAGCTATTCATTATATTCTTGTTTTAATCATAGTACTTTATTAGAAAACAAAAGAAATATGGCCAATAAATCAACGGAACAAAAATGCATGGAAATTTTGCAATCTACCGAAGAGGTAAGGATGTAATACATTTTCTTCTTCAATTTAAAAAGTTAATTGTTTTTTTTTATTATTGACTTACAGGTGGCCGATCAAGTATTAATGAATAAACAAGAACTGGTTGCTTTGGACAAACGTCGCCAACAAAATCGAGAGGCCATACGTGAATTGGAAAAATCTCATGACAAATCGGAAAAGAAAGTTTGGACTACCGTAGGCAGTATGTTGGTTAAATTGGACAGAGAAAAAGCTCTTGAACTACTAAAGAAAGGCAAGTTCTTTATTCGAAATGTCGTAGTGATTAATTTCGAATGTAATGTTTCTTTTATTTTAGATCAACAACAAATTGAACGTGAAATTAAAATTCTACAGTCTGACCAAAAAGTTTTGGTTAATAAACATCGAGATTTAGAACATTTCTCTCCGTACTCTGGAACTCATATCAAGCCCTTAGATCACAAAGAATTCAGTGCTCTCAAAGCAAACTTACCTATGTTGTAAATTGGTAGATTTTGGTATATATAAATGTTATCAATAAGATTAGTTTTTATTAATAAACAAGCTCATTTGAAAGTAGGATGTTGCAATTTATGGATAATTTCTAGATATAGGCCGGTATATTATTTCGTACAAATAAGTTAGTAACACTGTTTTTGGGACCCCATTCACTGTGATAAAATAACGAACTTATTGCTTTGCAATAAGCGAGAGGAATTTTCTAATGCCTGTTAAAACACGTCTAACATAAGTCAATAAGGCGATTTTGCCATGTATGTATTTCTTATAGTAGGAAATTTAAACAATCGATAACATCGTCCTCACACTAGTTATGGTTCTGGTACTTTTGTTAGCGAAATTTTCGTTAGTACCAGAGAACGAAGCCGACATTTTCTTTACAAAATTTCTGTTACCTTTACGAAATCATTGATATATTTGCTAACCGTAAGGTATTGTTATTGATTGTTTACTTTTGCCCATATAAGAAATCCTTATTTAAATTGCATTATCGGCATACAGAGGAAAAAAAAACAAAATACATGGCAAAAACGCCTTACAACAAATTCTGCAAGATCTGCACACCGGTTTTTACCCATAGCTACCCTACCAAATCGCTCATTATCAAATAATCATGGAGATTAACATAATTAGGTCAAAATTGGTCAGTTGTTCAATTTATGTTAAATGGAAATCATCATTCCTTTTGCGACGGGATATCCTATGCGAAAAGTAAAGTAATTATTTCCAAGCAAACGGTAATACTAGGGGAGGGACACAAATGCTCTTGGTAAGCAGTTTTCCACCGCAACTACTTATCCACTTTTCGCTGGGTACTTTTGCTTGCGAAATGTGTTAGGTTTTTTATCGTTTGTGTATATTTTCTTCCAGAAGAAATATCACCGAACTGGGGGCTAATCACGGCATTCGATATCGAATTCATAATCGTATCGAAAAAATTGTCGATACGATTAAAAGTTTGGATCACGGCATTCGATCGAAATTTGATGCAATTTCTCAAGCGTTGCCAACAGCAAAAAACGAAGCAGAGCAAAATGAAATGACAAAACTAAGTTAGCGTCACAAAATAGAATGTAGAAAAAAAACATGTTTTTGGAGGTTTCAAAGTAAAAAGTAAATTGTATTGCATTATATCTTACCCATATCTCTTTTTACATTCCTCCAAATTCCTTCCTAATTGGAGGATGAGATGAATATAAAATAATTCGGCGACAAATAAGGAATAAAAGTGCACATTGTTATTGGTGTAAGTACATGGGTTTGAAATGGTGTGCCCTGTTGGAAAGTCACCTTTTGTAGGCTCAATGGACGATTTCGGCTGACGAAGGAGGCGTTCAAATGGAAAATAATTTTTGGTGGCATGTCAACGTCAATTTTATCACTTTACAATTGTCTGCCGTCTTAAAACTTTTTGCGAGTGGGAGACTTCATAATTCACTATTCTTACAAGGTGGTCCAGAAGCGTTATGTTGTCACGGAATGGTACGGTATTTGGTCGATCACAATCTCTTGAATATCGATCTAGCATGTGCACTTTATATATGGTTCTTTGCCAAGCTAGGATGCTCGCTCCCGAACTCGACTATGACCAATTTTTGATTAACATTTATTGGAGTTGCATTAGTCCTAAATATTCAAAATATATTCATTATATGTAAATTTACTACAAATTAGCAACAATTCGAACTAAAACTAATATATTTACTATTCCTATATGGCGAAAACAATTTAAAAAACAAGTGAAAATGTTTTACGATTGCAATTTACCAATCGAAAAAATTGTCGATCAAAAAAACTCGATATCGACTCCCGTGATCCGAAAAATTTAGATTTCGATCAAAAGTTCTCGATATCGAATGCCGTGATTAGCCCCCTGCTTTATCGGCCGGCTGCAAGAATTTTTCACTATGGCTGTGTATGTGGGCGCGATCCATACGTTTACATGCCAATTAAAGAAAAATGATTTGTAATAAAATATCAAGATTTTTAATAAATCAATCCCGAATAAAAAATATAATTTGCATACCATTAGCTGCATGAAAATGAAAGCAAAATTTAAACAATCGATAACTTCAGAGCTTCATATGGGACTTTTAACAAAAATCAATATCGAAAAAAAAATTTAACCGTTAGAAACGCTAGCAAAATTTTTACCTGCATCCTGATTAGGCATTTTCCTTCTGTGATTCTTGTTCGAAAAATATACAAGAAATCGACAACGGCAACCTATTTATCCACCCATTTATAATAAGCAGAACAAACTCCATTGGAGGTATGTATAGGACGGGATTATGCTTTCGTTATGCATTGACATTTTCGAAGTTAAAATAATTATTTTCGAATTTTTATGCAAATAATTTTACTCAATTGTTGCGTGCTATCTTTTTTGATATAGATTTTGTCTAAAGGAATGTTTTTCACTTACATATTTTTGATTATTAAAAAAAATAATCCCAAAAAATCAACTGATTTTCAACACGAAAACAGTACCGGCCGAAAAACTGTCTTATCAGCATACAAACGATTGTTTAACAAAAATACCATAGCATGCTATGTTGAATATAGATCATATGTTTGAAAAACAAAACTAACCACCTATCGCTAAATCAACCATGAACAACTGTTCACATCAAAAATACTCTCCAAATTTCGTTTTGTTTGCATAGGGCAAAATAATAGTTGTTTGTTGATATGTTAGCAACATACACGAAGCTGTCTATGAAAGCAGACCCATCATAGACCACGAAACATGTGCTCTTTTTTTCAATTTTCAGAGTTTTATTCACTGGCATTGTGAATGCATGGGTAGAAATAACAAAATAACAGACATAAAGATTATAAAGTAGAAAAGTAGAAGAACAACAAGAATGAATAACAAGAAAACTTGAATTGAGCTCTCAAATGTATGAGTAAAATAACTGGCTATGTCTCCTCTATATTTGTTTTTGTTCGTATAAAGGCAGTATATGTATGTATATGAATGTGTATGTGGGCTTGTTGGTTCTCTCACTGTGGTGACTTGGTGATTTTTGCCTTCATTATCTCAATGTTTTTGTAGTTGTTGCTGGGGTGTTGGGGGTCTTGTTTGCCATAGCGTAAATTAAGAAAACATTTTACGGATTTCAGTCGTTTGTCAAACTTTGCAAAAGACAAGTGCTACAGCCGTTGTGGTTGTCTTTGTATCGCGCGCGCGTTTTTAAGAGTCACCATTCCCCCCTTCTTCATAGGTTTCTCGTTGGAATTGTCGTGACAACAAACCAAATAACGTTTAAATCTAAGCTCTGTGTTTTTATTCCACCTCGGTTGCTAATGAAACACGTTTTTTCGGGGCTATTGTTTCTGGGTTCTTCGCCAAACTCCAAAATACCAGCCCCCTCCATTCCGTTGCCCACAAATTTATGAATTAAAAAGAGCAAAGCCCTCGTAGTTGTTCACAATCTACTCGTAAAAAAAAAAAAACAATACCAATATGAAATGCGTGGCTAAACATACGTGTTATAGGTGAATTTATTTAAGAGCATTTGGAAGTATAAGGAATGAATGTTGGGTAATGTGGAAACCTAACGTAGGGATGTAATGGTTATTCCCTGGCACTAAAGAAGCTTATTATTTATTACAAAAACAAAAAGTGCAAACCTATTTGTAGGGTAATATATGGATTTTTTTACCACCTGCAAGAAGTATGCAGCAAGTTATAAGTCATTGATTACAACGTATAATAAATTCTACCATTCACCATACAGTGTTTAAGGTTTTATATGAGTGTAAAGTGTTCAAGAAAATAACAAAATGAAAATGGTGTAAATTGAGAGAAAAATGTAAAAAATACACACTCATACAAACAAAAGGAAAAACGTGCGCTTACGTCGTTCATTAAAAAATATTAACGAAATACCTAGCCAGTCAATCAATTTGTAAACCCCCCCCCACTAGAGGTGAATTTCAGCAAACCGAAAAAAGTGATTAAGATCATAATAAACTGTAAACATTGGCCGTCATTAAATACCAACGAAATACAATATAAAAAAATCATTACATAAGAATAAATGTAAATAAAAATTCCAAAAAATATTAAGATAGTTAAAAGTTTCCTTAAACTTCTGTTAGAAAAAACCCACCATCCATAAAACAGCTCTCTTTTCAACACAACAACAGAAATTTGCACATTTGCTCCCTCACCAGACCCCCCTTCAAGCAGTTTATCAACAAAGAAATACAACAACATAACTAAGGCAAAAAGTAAACAAAAAGAGAGTAAGAGAGGGACTTGTGTGAGCGAAAGAGGTTAACAGTGTTCTCTACAATTAATGTGTGTTGAATAAAGAAGGCTTATCACCCAAATACCCCAAAACCCCCCTCGTTAAAATCTATCAAAAAATAAAAAGAAATAAAATATTATAAAAAAGCATATGTATTTTCAAAGAGAATTTGTTGTTATTGTTCAACTGCAATGAAATTGTGTTATTAACAAAAAAATCATAGAAAAGCTTAAATCTTGAAATAATCAAAACAAGTTTGTTTTATGCAAAAGAAAAAAAAATAACATGAATTAAGCAACAATAAAAAATAAAAAAATGTGATTTTATAAATTAACACAAAATACCAAGAAATAGATCCTGCTTTCTATATATACTCAACAATTTTCATTACAACCAAGGTAAGTGTTCATCGTTTTTTTTTTCTTCTTTCTATCTACCTTATCTTCCTGTTAAAGACACAACCATACACACTCTACACCATCATAAAAGTATCTACGAATGTGGGTATGTATAAAACCCTACCCCACTGTATATGTTTTGTGTAATTCTCTTTTGGAAACTTCTTGGTTTATTTTCCAATGTTGTTGTTCTTGTAGATTTTTGTTGGGCTGACGTAGTTACTGTCCTTGTCTTGTAACAAAATTCTAGTTTTCTTGTTATTGCTTCACCGTTCTAGTCTTGTTTTTTTACTACGGTCTTTTTTTAAAGGTTCATTGTGTTGGTTGCTTGTTTGGTTTGTGGTCTCTTAACAAACGACCTTGAAATCGAGAAATTTCCTTAAGCTCTTTTTGTATATTGCCGGTCGGTCGTTTGTATTTGTCGTTAGCGGCATTTGTTTGACGTTGCCATGCTGTTTCGGAGTGATATGTAACTGAACTAACCTCAAATCAGAGAACAGAGTTGTATTTGGTGTTGACGATTTTTTTACTGTGTGAGAGCACATTTATAATAGGTCCTTCCTTGAGAATATTTGTAAGGGTGTTAGCATCTCTAAGCTTTGAAAAATTTACTTCTGTTTGCACAAGAAGAATTCTAATTCTCCTATTAATACTTAACCGGAGGATAGATTACCGGTTAGTAAAAATGGGATCAGCTGTTTTGTCGACACGATAAATAATAACAAGACATTGATAAACCGACAGGAGTGATCAAAAAGCAGGGTATTTTTTCTCGGTTTTAAAAAATCAGGACCTTTTTCGATACAATTAACCGGCATAACCCGTTAAAAAAAAAAAAAAAAAAAAAAAACGGCCGTAAGTTCGGCCAGGCCGAAGCTTATGTACCCTCCACCATGGATTGCGTAGAAACTTCTACTGAAGATTGACATCCACAATCGAATTACTTGGATTGCGGTAACACTTGCCGATGGCAAGGTATCTTAAAACTTCCTAAGACCGTAATATATACCACATAGTCCATACGTGGTATATATTAAACTAAAAAAGGCCGATTAAATACGTATATAATTAAGTTTAAAGTTTCTATAGAAATAAAATTTTGACAAAATAAAATTTTGACAACATTTTCTATAAAAGTAAAATTTGGAAAAAATTTTCTATAGAAATAAAATTTGGAAAAAAATTTCTATAGAAATAAAATGTTGACAAAATTTTCTATAGAAATAAAATTTTGAAAAAATTTTCTTTAGAAATAAAATTTTGACAAAATTTTCTATAGAAATAAAATGTTGACAAATTTTTCTATAGAAATAAAATTTTGACAATGTTTTCTATAAAAATAAAATTTTGGTAGATTATTTTTGGCTCGAGTGGCAACCATGAATATGCACCGATATGGACCAATTTTTGTGTGATTGGGGATCGGCTATATATACAACTATAGACCGATATGGACCAATTTTGTCATGTATATTAGCCGACTTATACTAACACCACGTTGCAAATTTCAACCGGATCGGATGAATTTTGCTCCTCCAAGAGGCTTCGGAGATCAAATCTGGGGAACGGTTTATATGGGGGCTATATATAATTATGGACCGATATGGACAAATTCTTGCGTGTTTGTTAGAGACCACATTCTAACACCATGTTCCAAATTTCAACCGGATCGGATGAATTTTTCTCCTCCAAGAGGCTCGGGAGGACAAATCTGGGAATCGATTTATATGGGGGCTATATATAATTATGGACCGATATGGACCAATTTTTGCATGGTCATTAGAGAACATATACCAACACCATGTACCAAATTTCAGCCGGATCGGATGAAATTTTCGTTTCTTAGAGGCTCCGCAAGCCAAATCGGGGGATCGGTTTATATGGGGGCTATATATAATTATGGACCGATATGGACCAATTTTTGCATGGTCATTAGAGAACATATACCAATACCATGTACCAAATTTCAGCCAGAGCGGATGAAATTTGCTTCTCTTAGAGGCTCCGCAAGCCAAATCGGGGGATCGGTTATATGGGGGCTATATATAATTATGGACCGATGTGAAACAATTTTTGCATGGTCATTACAGAACATATACCAATACCATGTACCAAATTTCAGCCGGATCGGATGAAATTTGCTTCTCTTAGAGGCTCCGCAAGCCAAATCGGGGGATCGGTTTATATGGGGGCTATATATAATTATGGACCGATGTGGACCAATTTTTGCATGGTTGTTAGAGACCATATACCAACACGATGTACCAAATTTCAGCCGGATCAGATGAAATTTGCTTCTCTTAGAGCAATCTCAAGCCAAATTTGGGGGTCCGTTTATATGGGGGCTATACATAAAAGTGGACCGATATGGCCCATTTGCAATACCATCCGACCTACATCAATAACTACTACTTGTGCCAAGTTTCAAGTCGATAGCTTGTTTCGTTCGAAAGTTAGCGTGATTTCAACAGACGGACGGACGGACGGAAGGACGGACGGAAGGACGGACGGAAGGACGGACGGACGGACATGCTCAGATCGACTCAGATTTCACCACGACCCAGAATATATATACTTTATGGGGTCTTAGAGCAATATTTCGATGTGTTACAAACGGAATGACAAAGTTAATATACCCCCATCCTATGGTGGAGGGTATAAAAACACGTAATTTTCAAAGGAAATTCTAGTTTTATTGTCATAAAAAATCAATTAAAAAATAATTTGATAATTAATTAAAAGTTGGACACAAATTTTTTAATTCAAATGTGCTTTGTATCTATTTTGAAGAGTTTTCATTGCAGGTTATTAAAATACCCAGATGTATTTGCGTAAATTTGGCAGTAAATTGGCAATTTTATTATGAAAAAAATAAATACCGAAAGTCGGTTGTTGATGCCTCCAAAGCACCGGTTCTTCCGATCAACCGAAAGTGGGATTTTCACCAAAACCGACAATCGGTGTAAGAAGATAGACCAGTCGAACGGTTTTTATCCACCGGTTTTGATCATTCTAAAACCGTCCCTTAATTTTCTATATATTAGTAATTGCTGGAGAAAAAGATCTAGGATCAAACCTCGCAAAGTAGAGATGTGGGTGTGACACGCGTGCATCACGTGAGTCGTGAAATTAATTTAAAAAAAACTCTCGTGAAGCTGCGCGAAATAATGGGATTGATGGGTAGGGTAGGTATAGAGGCAGCCCGATAATTCAGGCTCACGTAAACTAATCGGTCCATTGAGATATCACAGTGGTGAAATTCTCTGAGTGTTGTCCGATTCAATGTTTAGCTCGGCTGTTTATAGCCGAGCCAGAATGGCGGTTAAGCTCACGAACAAACTCACGCTCAAGCTCAAAATTTTTGCTCACAATTTTAATCACGTCCAATTTTTTAATTACTTATTAGTACATTAAGTAGGATGGTGATCTCATCTTAGTTTTTTTTTGCGTTGTAAAATTTCTATGTTGCACTTCCTCTCCATCGATGTCTAGCAGACTATCTATATGTATGTCAAGATTAGCCTTATTACTCTCTCATATAGCCAATGGATTCAAGCACCATTTAAAGCCCATCGCTCGTTTGCATAGTGCCAAACATCTGGAGGCTTTCTCAGTCCTCTCTTCCAATCCAGTTTCCGCTCCTTTACTATATTTTATCAGTCTATCTGGTATCGTCTTTAAAAATTATCGAGTAAATATTTTCCCTCGTGCGTCACGCACATACCTCTCTGCAAATATATAAATTTTTATTTTATTTTATATTCTGCTATGTATTGCAACCAACTTCTGTTTGCTGACATTTCCAAACTGCTCGTCTGACAGGTGACAGATTTATATCATTAGCAGTCCACTTTTAAGCAGTTTTAATGCTAAGGTGCGAAGATTGCGAAATAGCCGATATGGAGTTAGTTGAACCCTCTTGACCCCGAAATGAGCTGACTAAAGGAATTCAACCTTCTAACTACAGATTTCATGGTTTGCCCTTTGGATGAGATGGGTGGTTAAAGACGGCAGTCTTGGATATATATTCTTAGGTTCCACGAAAAGCGAGGGAGGGAGATACCAGAGATTCATATGCGAAAATATCATATTCTTCAAATTTGTCTGGTATCGTAAATGGAACGTCTGATTTTGCCAATTTTTCCAAACTTGGCACCATTTATGCTCAATTCGCACCGCCTACTGACTTCTGGCAAATTTTAGAAACTGCATTCCGAGTATTCTTAGATCTTTCTTTTGCATTCCAATAGGGTTCCCAATAGAACCATAATGTCTGCTAATGCCTTCATTGCCCTCTGGCAATCTGTGAAAATATTCACATTTTGTGTTCTCATGTTCTTTCCCAGCCTATTAATACTTTCCGTTAGGGTACCCACTTCTGCAGGATTGCGCTGTGATCTGGTAATCGGAATAGAATGTCGGTGTCTGAGTCCTAAGCATCTACCCCCAGTCCCGTCCTATAACCCATCTTCGATTCATTGGCGTATAAGTTATTTTCCTCTGGAATCTGCTTTATGCTCCCATTCTACCAAGACCATTCTATATATTAGTAATTGCTGGAGAAAAAGATCTAGGATCAAACCTCGCAAAGTAGAGATGTGGGTGTGACACGCGTGCATTACGTGAGTCGTGAAATTAATTTAAAAAACTCTCGTGAAGCTGCGCGAAATAATGGGATTGATGGGTAGGGTAGGTATAGAGGCAGCCCGATAATTCAGGCTCACGTAAACTAATCGGTCCATTGAGATATCACAGTGGTGAAATTCTCTGAGTGTTGTCCGATTCAATGTTTAGCTCGGCTGTTTATAGCCGAGCCAGAATGGCGGTTAAGCTCACGAACAAACTTACGCTCAAGCTCAAAATTTTTGCTCACAATTTTAATCACGTCCAATTTTTTAATAACTTATTAGTACATTAAGTAGAATGGTGATCTCATCTTAGTTTTTTTTGCGTTGTAAAATTTCTATGTTGCACTTCCTCTCCATCGATGTCTAGCAGACTATCTATATGTATGTCAAGATTAGCCTTATTACTCTCTCATATAGCCAATGGATTCAAGCACCATTTAAAGCCCATCGCTCGTTTGCATAGTGCCAAACATCTGGAGGCTTTCTCAGTCCTCTCTTCCAATCCAGTTTCCGCTCCTTTACTTTATTTTATCAATCTATCTGGTATCGTCTTTAAAAATGATCGAGTAAATATTTTCCCTCGTGCGTCACGCACATACCTCTTCTGCAAATATATAACTTTTTATTTTATTTTCTATTATTCTGCTATGTATTGCAACCAACTTCAGGTTGCTGACATTTCTAAACTGCTCGTCTGACAGGTGACAGATTTATATCATTGGCAGTCCACTTTTAAGCTGCTTTAATGCTAAGGTGCGAATATTGCGAAATAGCCGATATGGAGTTAGTTGAACCCTCTGGACCCCGAAATGAACTGACTAAAGGAATTCAACCTTCCAACTACAGATTTCATGATTTGCCCTTTGGATGAGATGGGTGGTTAAAGACGGCATGCCGTGTTTATTTTGAACAGTCTTGGATATATCTTCTCAGGTTCCACGAAAAGCGAGGGAGGGAGATACTAAATATTCATATGCGAAAATATCATAATCTTCAAATTTGTCTGGTATCGTAAATGGAAAGTCTGATTTTGCCTTGGGACTTGGGTTCAACATTTAAATTCTTTAATATAAGTGCTTGGCCACAGATGAATATGAACAAGTAGGAACTATCTTATACATTACATGAAATCTAGAATTTGTTGCTTGTAGTGCATGTTATGAAGCTGAATGACCGATGGAAAAATTGCAAAGATCCCAAACAAATTTGGTCCATTTATGCTCAATTCGCACCGCCTACTGATTTCTGGAAAATCTTAGAAACTGCATTCCGAGTATTCTTAGATCATTTTTTGTTTCCGATAGAACCATAATGTCTGATAATGCCTTCATTGCCCTCTGGCAATCTGTGAAAATATTCACATTCTGTGTTCTCACGTTCTTTCCCATCCTTTTAATACTTTCCGTTAGGGTTCCCACTTCTGCAGGATTGCGCTGTGGTCTGGTAATCGGAATAGAATGTCGGTGTCTGAGTCCTAAGCATCTACCCCCAGTCCCGTCCTATAACCCATCTTCGATTCAACGGCGTATAAGTTATTTTCCTCTGGAATCTGTTCTGGGCACCCATTATACCATGACTTTTTTACTGGCATTAGAAAGTCACTCTCAGCAGCTATGTTCACCTCAGGTATGCGATCATAGATCTTTGTGGCGTCCGTCATTTCACCCCACTGTCTCCCTTATTATGCTTTTATGGTTCATTATGTTTCGTGTTGCCGTCCATTCTCCCCACATTAGCAGCCATGGCAGCCTCGCTTTCGATCTGAACCCCTATTGGTATCGTCTTTAAGACTCTGGTTGACGTGGTCTTCATTGCCTCAGTTATGCCAAGACAACACTTCCATTGGACCCGTTGTACAATTTCTATGTTGCACTTCCTCTCCATCAATGTCTAGCAGACTATCTATATGTATGTCAAGATTAGCCTTATTACTCTCTCATATATCCAGAGCGCCACCTTTGGATTCAAGCACCATTTATAGCCCATCGAGCCAAACATCTGGAGTTTTTCTCAGTCCTCTCTTCCAATTCAGTTTCCTCTCCTCTCCTTTACTTTATTTTATCAGTCTATCTGGTAAAGTCTAAGTTCTCTATATGATGTTGCTCTTCCAATTCATGTTCCCGTCTTTGATTACTCCTATGTACTTCATTCTATCAGACACTGGAATCGTCTAACCCAAAATACTCGTTTCGATATCCTGGGTAATTTTTAGCCCTTCTAGTGAATAGGCATAATTCTGTCTTATCTTGGTTAACATTCAATCCTATGGGTCTTTGCCCGGTCATATGCCACCCTCAGGAAACTTTCTGCCCTCTGGAAGAGTCTGTTAGGGCCCCTTATAAAATGGTGTGCATAACAGACGGATTCAAATCCCCCATTAGCTGGAATCTTTAGTAGGTTGTGTATAGTTGTTACCCACAATAGAGGCGATAGTATACCTCCCTGTGGAGTTCCTCTCTCTACCTTGGCCGTTGTGGTCACATCATTCGATCCACAGCTTATCCTTCTATTTCTTAGTTTATTGGATATCCAATCTTTTAGAGATCTCAACCGAACTGGTCTAAGGATTTGGAAGCCCCCTCAATGTCAATACATACAGCTATCGTGTACGTGTTAAAAGTGAAAGAGCTCTCTACCAGTAGCAGTATATAGAGTCATCTCCGCCGATCGTCCTTTTATATATGCGTGCTGCTTATACCGTGGCATTTCGACCGAAATTTCGCTTGACACCATGTTAAGTCAACCCCGCCTACAATTGTGTTGGTCTGAGTATGGAAATAACTTCTAGGAATTGCGTTTCGTCTTTTTTTAATTTTATTGTATTCTATGAGCCTGCTGTGATAAGCATCCCAGTATACCTTGTCCTGTTTAAAGCGTGTACCATTGTAAAGCCTTCGTACCTCTTTCCCAATGTTGCGAATATCTTCTGCCATTCAGAGATTTTCGTGGGCAGATTTCCTTTTGCGAAGTGGACAACTTAAAAAATCCTATAAATTAGTCGGTCCTTAATAGTTCTGTCCTTACATAAGAACCTCTTAAAATTTCCTGAGTACTATTTCTTATAGTAGGATAAATTGAATTCCTTTTTTTCTTCCTGTTGCAATATTCTTTTCCTTAAAGGACACAGGATATACATTCAGAGCTCATTCCAATTTCATCATCGCTTATTATTTTCTTCTTCTACCAATTTACTTCCTTTTGCAACATTAATGCCATATTCCGCTTAGATAACCAACAGACATATTGGTACCACCTCGCTGTTAGTTTTCGGTTTGACTATAAATATTATAACATTAAGTAGCAACCATGCCACCATGTATATTGCATTAACTCAGGCAATTGAGTCATGGCAGACACGCATATGGGAAGGCAAACAAAGTTCCCATTTCATGTTGAAATGCGCGCCCTCTATGGATACTGACGTATACCTGTTCGTGCTTAGAAATGCGTCATTTAATAGCAATATGAGTGAAAAAGTGTTGTTTTCGAAAGGAGCAGTAAAGAGTAAGTCATTAATACTATGAAATATATATGAGTGCATTTATAAAAGAGTATAAGAAGTCTTCATTTGAAGGAGCTTAGATAGTGTGAAAATCAGAGCAGAATGAACCCAAAGAAATTGATTTGAGTTCTTTTCATGCTTGGAAAAAATAATGTTATGGAAAATAACATGAAATAAAATTCTGTTGTATAATATAGACCATGTCTTGTCCATAATTAATCAGCTTCGACATATGCGTCGATAGTCGGCAGGACATCGATAGAGCAGAACCTCCAGAAAATGAGAATATTATAATGGCTACGTCGGATTTTATGTCTCGAAATATATGAGACAATTGGGTCCACGTTGAAGACAATATCATATATCAGCGGTGGATTATCCCCTCTCTGTAAGCTGGTGACATTTCTGAGTGTTTCAAATCTTCTCTAAGTGATCTCACAGCAATTTGGAACGCCGTTCGGATTCGGCTATAAACAGGTGGTCCATTGAGTTTAACATAGAATCGGGCAGCACTCAGTGATAATAGAGAAATTCACCACTGTGGTATCACAATGGACTGTATAGTCTAAGTGTGTCTGAAATATGGGGCTGCCACTATACCTAACCTATCCCTATTAGGCAGATTTTGCAATATGCGTCGATAGTCTGGAGGACATTGATGGAGCAGAAGCTTAAAATCAGAATTTCACAAAATCTTCATCGGTCTCGGATTAAGTGATACAATGGGGACAATGTCTACAAAGGCCTGGGAGACAATATTAAATATCAGACGAAAAGAGATATAAGTCGGTAGTGAGGCGGCCATAGCGGTGATTGAATTAAGAACGACGAGAGCTGGGATCGAGAATAGGAGCAAGGCGCCCTATCTGAGGATTTTACAGTGAAAATCCTAAGATTCCAATGAAAGTTTATGATGACAGAGTGGTAGTTATGGATTAATCAACCTCTAAAACAGCATCGAAATGTTAGCAATTGCTACACAGTTGTATGGGGCAGTGGACGGGCTTTTGAGTGTACGTAATGCACATAGCGGTCTATGTTTCACATGTCGGATTATAGTGCGGATTTGCAGCTGGGAGTCCATTTTAGTACGATCTCGAAATGAAGAATTGCGCATTTCGAAACTGGGTTCGAACCCATGAACCTGTGTATGCAAGACGGGCATGCTAACCAGTGGACTTAAGAAGATACTCATTGGATGTGCCTTTCAAACGACGTAGGGCATCTGTCACTACACTCGTTTGGGAAAGTATATAATATTGCAAATGGAATTTGAATAACTATGTACATCGAGGAGATATCGAACTCGAGAAGACTGAGTACCAAAACTAGACAACTACGGCAAAAACGGGAGTTAAATATAATGTGTAATGTATGGTATTTGGAAATTCCAAGAAGACTTTGGAGTATTTTCGGTGTCATTGGTCTGCATTCTAAAGCTGTACTCGAGTACTGGTCGTATTCTTTAAGATTACTCCAATCCTGTTGCTAAATAGCTCGAGGCCATGTGTGATATCTACATCTACGGCTTGAGAATGCAGACCAATGACGCCAAAAATATTCCAAAGAGCTCAAAAATTGGAATACATACATAGTTGAGCTAAAAAACTAGAAATATGTATTTTTCTATGTGAAGTTAGTATTAGAGAGCACAAAAAGCCGAATGCGAGCTAGGTCATGCCTGTTAACATCATGCTTAGAAAATCCTACTCAGCTTTTAACCAACTTAAACCTGGACTTGAGAACAAGCTGTAGAGTTTAGTAGCTGGCCATTTTATTCAGTGTGAATATGCGATATGAACCCCGAAACCCAAAATGAAACAGGGCCCAAACATTGGGCGACGCTTAGAGCTCCATGAATATGAGCTCTAACTGAAGCATGAGAATTCAGCACATACAAAATTAGGCCTCATCTTTACGTTAGACTTAAAAGATCGTGGAAAAATGAAGATACAGTTTATCAGTCCCCTCTCATGCCTGTTAACACCATGCTTAGAAAATCCTACTCAGCTTTTAACCAAATTAAACCTCGACTTGAAAACAATCTGTAGAGTTTAGTAGCTGGCCATTTTACTCAGTGTGAATATGCGATATGAACCCCGAAACCCAAATGAAACAGGGCCCAAACATTGGGCGACGCTTAGAGCTCCATGAATATGAACTCTAACTGAAGCATGAAAATTCACCACATACAAAATTAGGCCTCATCTTTACGTTAGACTTAAAAGTTCGTGGAACAATGATATAGTTTATAGTTTATCAGTCCCCTCTCAGAGATCTCTGCGTCTATAGTACCACCACTGGCATCATTGCGTCTAGAGTAACCTCACTGAGGTATTTTAAACTTCCGTACCCCCATTGAGGTCATCGGGTCTACAGCTACACCACTGAGATTTTCGGGTCTACCGTTTCCTTACTGAGATTGACGTATGTAAGACCTCTCGGAGGTCTTTTGGTGTACAGTTTACCAAATGAGATCTCGGTTTCTCTAGTTTCGCCACTGAGGTATTCTGGTCTACAGTTCCATCCTTTTATCAATTGGTATACAGTTGCACCGGTTAGATTTTCAGGCCTACAGTTCTACTACTGAGTTCTTCATTCATATCTTTGGATCTACAAATCAACCTTTGTGATCTTCGTGTACAATTAAATATTCGGATCTACAATGGCACCACTAGGTTAGGTTAGGTTTAGTGGCAGACCGATACTTCAGCCTCACTTACACTATTCAGTCCATTGTGATACCACATGGTGAACTTCTTTCTTATCACTGAGTGCGGCCCAATTCTATGTTAAACTCAATGACAAGAGACCCTCTTTTTATAGCCGAGTCCGAACGGCGTTCCACATTGCAGTGAAATCACTTAGAGAAGATTTGAAACACACAGAAATGTCAACAGCATTACTGAGAGGGCATTATCTACCGCTGAAAAACATTTTGGTGTTTGGTCGAAACTGGGATTGAACACACGACGCTTGGTATGCAAGGCGGGCACGACAACCATGGTATGACTATGATCTTTGTGACCAGCACTACCACTTAGATCTTCGGCCATCCGTAATACAAAAATCAACCGGGCGCTATTGCAGATCCGAAGCTGGAAGGGAAAAGCGACAACGAACTAAACTCACGATTACCTCAACTAACGCTCCTATTCTCATCACCTACTGGTAAACTCGACAAAAACCAGTACCCAATTGTATGTGAACAAAAAGGATCATTCTCTCCTAACCTCCTTAGCTACTACACCAGTTAATTATTTCCCACCTTGAGTTTTATTTCCTGAATAACTTCAAATCGACTGCTTACGAGCTTTAACCACCCATAGGGTGGGTTAGGTTAGGCATAGTGGCAGCTCGATATTTCAGGCTCATTTAGACTATTCAGTCCATTGTGATACCACAGTGGTGAACTTCTCACTTATCACTAAGTGCTGCCCGATTCTATGTTAAGCACAATGACAAAGGTCCTCCTTTTTATGGTCGAGTCCGAACGGCGTGAAACCACTTAGAGAAGCTTCCACTTAGAGAAACTTCCTATCTCCTTCATCTCAGCGAAATATTCCGATTAATTACAAATAGATGACCTCTTCAAATGCCGAATGTCTGCTACATAAGATTCTGACTAGAGAATGAAGCCGATCCTTTTGTATCGGAGGTGGTTTACACGCAAGTTTTGGCCATCCACTCTGTTATTCTTTCGGTTCTGGTAATTCATTACTGCCAAGCATATGGTGTTACTGGCACAAATTCTCTTGGTAAGCAGTTTTTCACCTCATCTAGGTATCCAGTGTTTGCTGGATACCTCCAAGAATATTTAGTAGGGAGAGTTTTTACTGAAAAGGAATAAAAACTAAAACCTAGGCCAGTATGGATGAGCTGAAGAAAGCAACTTCCTCGACTTTTAGTATTCCCTCATGCAATAAGGGATATCACTAAATGAAACCTCATAAAATGTAGAAAAAACTGTCCATTATTATATGGTACATTTTACCTCGGAATCTTTATTGCTTATCCAATAACCACATAGTATGTATTTATTTATTTCACAGTCAGCAGATTCTCGTTGATTGTATTATCACTTTTTATTTTGTTATTCTCGTTTATTTAAGCCTTCCACTCTCGCATACATAACATAGGGGTAGCAGTGACAGCGGTTTATGTATTATTATGCATCGTGTCATTTCCTATGCTTCTGTCAAATGTCAATTAATTTTGCATTTTACAAAGCTTGAATTTTCAATTTTGAGAATTGAATGCAAAAAAAAAATTAAAAACAAACGAAACGAAAACGATCCAAGTAATCGACGACGCCACAAAGTTTGTTTCTTGATGTGAATGAATAGTAGTTTCCCGCAAAATTGCAGAATAAAATAAGCATAATTGATTTGGAAGACATAGAGAGAGGAAGAAAAAAGTAAGAACATGTAACGAATATGCACGACGTTGTGTGGTCAGTGTTGCCAAATACTTTTGATGAAACACCCAATCAATAAGTCTTGGTCAAAAATCGAAGGGTGTGAAAATAAATTCGCGAGTTAAATTCGACACAAAGTCTTGGCTAAGCAAAATTCAAATTTGTGGGACGAATTTAGCGTTACCAGATATCGGCTGTATATAGCCCTGATATTGCATCGACAATATCTGAGAAACCATTCTTGGTGAATTGACGCGAAAAATGCCAGGAGAATTGACCACACAAAATGCCAGTAATTGATATTGGCCAGGACCAAAAAATAAAAAGTCTCATGTACAATATTTGGGATATAGCATTACCAGATATCGGTAATATAAAGGCCCTGTATTGGATCGTCCCAATAAGAAAAACCGTTCTTGGTTTTTTTTTGCCAGTGATAGACTTTGGCAAGAACAAAAAATCAACAAGTATATACGGCCGTAAGTTCGGCCAGGCCGAAGCTTATGTACCCTCCACCATGGATTGCGTAGAAACTTCTATTGAAGACTGTCATCCACAATCGATTTACTTGGGTTGCGGTAACTTTTGCCAATGACAAGGTATCTTAAAACTTCCTAATACCGTAATATATACCACGTAGTCCATACGTGGTATATATTAAACTTAAATGGCCTATTAAATACGTATATTATTAAGTTTGACAAAATTTTCTATAGAAATAAAATTTTCTATAGAAATAAAATTTTGACAAAATAAAATTTTGACAACATTTTCTATAGAAGTAAAATTTGGACAAAATTTCTATAGAAATACGATTTTAACAAAATTTTCTATAGAAATAACATTTTGACAAAATTTTCTATAGAAATAAAATTTTTACTAAATTTTCAAAAGATTTAAAATTTTGACAACATTCTCTATAGAATTAAAATTTTGACAACATTTTCTACAGAAATAAAATTTTGCCAAAATTTTCGATAGAAATAAAATTTGACAAAATTTTCTATAGGAATAAAATTTCGACAAATTTTGCTAAATTATTTTTGCTCGAATGGCAAGCATGATTGTGAACCGATATGGACCAATTTTTGTGTGATTGGGGATCGGCCCAAGTTTGGCATGGTTATTAGCGGCCATATATTAACACCATGTTGCAAATTTCAACTGGATCGGATGAATTTTGCTCGTCCAAGTGGCTCCGGAGTTCAAATCTGAGGATCGGTTTATATAGGGGCTATATATAATTATGGACTGATATGGACCAATTTTTGAATGGTTCTTAGAGACTATATACTAACACCACGTACCAAATTTCAACCGGATCGGATGAATTTTGCTCCTCTAAGAGGCTCCGGAGTCCAAATCTGGGGATCGGTTTATATGGGGGCTATATATAATTATGGACCGATATGGACCAATTTTTGCATGGTTGTTAGAGACCATATACTAACACCACGTACCAAATTTCAACCGGATCGGATGAATTTTGCTCCTCTAAGAGGCTCCGGAGTCCAAATCTGGGGATCGGTTATATGGGGGCTATATATAATTATGAACCGATATGGACCAATTTTTGCATGGTTGTTAGAGACCATATACTAACACCACGTACCAAATTTCAACCGGATCGTATGAATTTTGCTCCCTTAAGAGGCTCCGGATCGGTTTATATGGGGGCTATATATAATTTGGACCAATATGGATCAATTTTTGCATGGTTGTTAGAGACCATATACTAACACCACGTACCAAATTTCAACCGGATCGGATGAATTTTGCTCCTCTAAGAGGCTTCGGATCGGTTTATATGGGGGCTATATATAATTATGGACCGATATGGACCAATTTTTGCATGGTAGTAAGAGACCATATATTAACACCATGTACCAAATTTCAGCCGGATCGGATGAAATTTGCTTCTCTTAGAGCAATCGCAAGCCAAATTTGGGGGTCCGTTTATATGGGGGCTATACGTAAAAGTGGACCGATATGGACCAATTTTTGCATGGTTGTTAGAGACCATTTAATAACACCATGTACCAAATTTCAGCCGGATCGGATGAAATTTGCTTCTCTTAGAGCAATCGCAAGCCAAATTTGGGGGTCCGTTTATATGGGGGCTATACGTAAAAGTGGACCGATATGGCCCATTTGCAATACCATCCGACCTACATCAATAACAACTACTTGTGCCAAATTTCAAGTCGATAGCTTGTTTCGTTCGGAAGTTCGGAAGCGTGATTTCAACAGACGGACGGACGGAAGGACGGACATGCTCAGATCGACTCAGAATTTCACCACGACCCAGAATATATACATACTTTATGGGGTCTTAGAGCAATATTTCGATGTGTTACAAACGGAATGACAAAGTTAATATACCCCCATCCTATGGTGGAGGGTATAAAAATTCAAAATCAAAAGTCTCATGTACAGTATTTGGGATATAACGTCACCTGATATCGGCTATATAACAGGTTGGCTGATAAGTCCCCGGTTTGACACATAGATGGCGTAGCTAGAATTAAATGCATATTATTTTTATATAGTACCAACCTTCAAATGATTCGTGTCAAAATTTGACGTCTGTAAGTCAATTAATGGAAAAAAATGGAAAAAAAGGAATTTCGTGTTTTGATAAAATACTGTTTTCTGAAGGGAAAAATACGGTGGAAGCAAAAACTTGGCTTGATAATGAGTTTCCGGACTCTGCCCCAGGGAGATCAACAATAATTCATTGGTATGCAAAATTCAAGCGTGGTGAAATGAGCACGGAGGAAAAATCCACAAAATTATTTTGAATGACCGTAAAATGAAGTTGATCGAGATAGCAGAGGCCTTAAAGATATCAAAGGAAAGTGTTGGTCATATCATTCATGAATATTGGGATATGCGAAAGCTCTGTGCAAAATGGATGTCGCGCGAGCCCACATTTGACCAAAAACAACAACGTGTTGATGATTCTGAGCGGTGTTTGCAGCTGCTAACTCGTAATACACCCGAGTTTTTCCGTCGATATGTGACAATGGATGAAACATGGCTCCATCACTACACTCCTGAGTCCAATCGACAGTCGGCTGAGTGGACAGCGACCGGTGAACCGTCTCCGAAGCGTGGACAGTCTCAAAAGTCCACTGGCAAAGTAATGGTCTCTGTTTTTTGGAATGTGCATGGAATAATTTTTATCGATTATCTTGAGAAGGGAAAAACCATCAATAGTGACTATTATATGGCGTTATTGGATAGTTTGAAGGTCGAAATCGCGGCAAAACGACCCGATATGGAGAAGAAAAAAGTGTTATTCCACCAAGACAACGCACCGTGCCACAAGTCATTGAGAACGATGGCAAAAATTCATGAATTGGGCTTCGAATTGCTTCCCCACCCACCGTATTCTCAAGATCTGGCCCCCAGCGACTTTTTCTTGTTCTCATACATCAAAAAGATGCTCGCAGGGAAAAAATTTGGCTGCAATGAAGGTGATCGCCGAAACTGAGGCCTATTTTGAGGCAAAACCGAAGGAGTACTACCAAAATGGTATCAAAAAATTGGAAGGTCGTTATAATCGTTGTATCGCTCTTGAAGGGAACTATGTTGAATAATAAAAACGAATTTTGACAAAAAAATGTGTTTTTCTTTGTTAGACCGGAGACTTAACAGCTAACCTGTTGTAGCCTCGAAATTGGATCGCCCATATCTGAGAAACCATTCTTGGTGAATTGACTACACAAAACGCCAGTAATTGATATTGACCCAGACAAACAAATCGAAACTACAAAATCAAAAATGTCATGTACAGTATTTGAGGTATAGCGGCAACAGATATCGGCTATATATAGCCCCGATATTAGATCGTCCATTGAGATTGACCACTGAAAATGCCAGTAATTTATATTGGGCAGGACCAAAAAATGGAAACTACAAAATCAACTGTCTCATGTACAGTATTTGGGATATAGCGTCACCTGATATCGGCTATATATAGTCCCGAAATTGGATCGCACATATCTGGGAAAGTATTCTTGGAGCAGACCAGACAAAATGCCAGTGGTAGATACTGGCTGAGACAAAAATTCAAACATTAGAAAATCAAAAGTGAGTACAGTATTTGAGATATAGCGGCAACAGATATGTGCTATATATAGCCCATATCTGAGAAACCAATATTGGGGAATTGACCAGACAAAATGCCACTAGGAAAAATCCTCAAACTTAATTGAAGACGGCCCAACAAATACTTCGACCTTAACCGAGATTTTCGAAAAGTTGCCACAAAGTCTCGATGTTTATGGCAACACTGCACATAGTTCCAAGCCAGCCAGCCAGATCAACCATATCACGCGAATGGATTGCCCACAATGGTATAGGGTGAGGCAGAAGGAAGTATAAATTTAAATAATTTATCAATTATGGACACACATTTCACTTGAGGCAAATTTCAATTGACTACCGTGAACGTTACTTAACAAAGAGTGGGATCTTTCGATAAAAAGTGACGATTGAATAGACGAAGAGTCCATTGAATTGTAATTGACATTGAATTATTGCCAACATACTATATACCTGTCAACGATAGTCTATTCTTTGGACAATTGGTGGGAATTATACTATTGATGAGAAAATTAAAAACGAGTGGAATCACCGTTGGCCAGTGATTGGAAATAGCCACCTTGCATACGGAATATCCCGAGTTTAGGCTGAGATGGATACGAAGGAATATTTAATAGAGTCGTACATAGGGTTTGCAATCAGGATAACAATCTGAAACGAACGAAATCCTCTCTCTTGTGGCAATAAAATGGCTGGAGATCTGAAAATAATTATAAATAATTATTCCGAAGAAAAAATTAAAATTGAAAGAATTGCTGAGACTTCGCGAAATTGATCAATATACGATTAAGAGGGATGTCCTTTATATTTGAAAATAGTTTTGTTGTTTTTCAAAATATTCCCCATTAAGATCTACACATTTTTGGATGAGTTTGAACCAATATTCAAGACACTTTTGCCACCTCGATTGAGGTATCTTCAAAACATGAATTTCGAATGCATCCACCGCTTCTTCAGGTGTCGAATAGTGGACTGCTGTTTACTTTCGGGCTCATCCTCGTAAATCTACGAATTATCAACTGCCATGATGTTATAGGAGTGTTTCGAAGAACTGCGATCCTATTTTTAAGCATTTTTTTCGACTTTTTTACTGATTGAAAAATTGTATAGGATATAATGCGAATAAATCCTTTTGACGTGAAATTTTTCATGCAATATTGAATGTATGCTGGTTGTCTCAATTTCACTATAGGTCACATGATGATCTTACAATATCAGCATCAATGGTTTCCGGAACAAAATCTGATTTTGGACGATCTTTACGATATTCGTCTTGCAGTGAACTACGACCTCGGTTGAATTCACCATACCATCGATAAATACTGGTCATTGACGAAGCCTCATAGTCAAAAATTGAATTAAGTTCATCGATGCCTTGTTTTTGAGTTAATCCACGTCGAAAGTGGTAAAAAATAATCGCACAAAAATGTTCATGATTTAATTCCATTTCTTGGCCGAGATGAATCTTTAAGGTTGATATAAACAACACAAATACTGCTGGTATCAAAACGTTCTGAGCACGTATAACCTTAAAAATGTCAAGCTTTACGATAGAGCTGTCAGTTGACAGATTGCAAATCTAGGGTTGCCCAATTCTGTCAAAAAAAAGGCAACACTCGTAACGTGTTTCCTCAAGAGGAAATTTCCAGTTTGAGCAATTGTACGTTCCTTAAATGCGCGCATGGTTTAAAACTTTAGCCTCGAACGGCCACCCAAAATTATGTCCCATCTTTCATCTTATGGCAGCTGATGATCACTTTCCAATGGTTTTGATCGATCTTGTCGTAAATGCGGTTTACCATCGGAAAAATATTTTGCTTAGGAACCGGGAAAAAGAAACCATTTAGTTCGTAGGCTATGGACTTGCCTACAATACTTCACACATATTGTAAACCTAGAAAGCTAAAAATCATGGTCATCATTTCATCTACACAGTGACTGTCCAATTCGTCAGATTCCAATCCATTGGGGTTTTCTATTTATGCTATTTTAGAAAGCAGCCCAACGAAAACTTGATAAGAAGTTGCGATGAAAACCTGTTTATCAAAAGCATTTTCACCATACCCCCCAACAATTCCGTATGCTTGGGAATAAAGGCTTACTATCACTGGATGATTTCGGTTACCATACTGAAAAAAAATCTCGTTACCACATAATACATTCTAATAGGTAAGATGACGGATAAGGTATTAGACTGGCTTGGTCACTTGCATTCGGTGTTTTGGTGGAAGACGTTGAGAGTTTGGCTATCCGACTTATAATGGGTTAAGGTAGAATTACATACCATGCGTTCAATGCATACAATGCGTCCGATGATTGAAGAGTTGAAATTTGTCTTTGAAATCAAAAGCTCGAATAGTCTGCCTCAAACAGAAAAAATCAACCCTTCCATCAACGCACGGATTGACGCATGGTGTGTAATTCAACCTTTAGGATCTTTGTACATGCTTTGCGTCATAGTACTTGGATTCGTGCATGAACTTGAGAACGGTTAGGTGCCACGGGATGATTTGCTGGGTTCGTGACTTGTCTCTGAGTGAGTAGGGATGACGTTAGTTTTAGTTTTAGAAAGAGCGGACGGGTCTTGAAGTGTAGGTGGTAGTAGATTAACAGACGGATGGACAGAAGGTGTGTTGTACAGCTTGGGGGCATTAAAGATTCTACCAATAGTTGCATGACACCTTTGAATAGGATAATTACGGCCATGATGATTAGTGTCAACAGTGGTAGGGATAACAGGGACATATGGGAAATGGTTTAGATTAGGTATAGTGGCAACCCGAAATTTCAGGCTCACTTAGACTATTCAGTCCATTGTGATAGCACAGTTGTGCACTTCTATTTTACCACTGACTGCTCCCCGATTCTAAGTTTAGCTCAATGACAAAGGACCTACTGTTTTATAGCCGAGTCCGAATGGCGTCCCACATTGAGGTGAAACCGCTTAGAGAAGCTTTGAAACATTCATAGAAGTCACCAGTAAATATTACTGACAGGGGATAATCCACCGCTGAACAATTTTTTGTTTTTCGGTCTAAACTGGGGCTGAACCCACGACCTTGTGTATGCAAGGCGGGCATGCTAAACATTGCACCAGCTTAGCAATATGGGAAATAAATGACAGGATGGTTGGGCACCACATACCTCTACATAGGAGGGGAGGTGTGGGTTGAGACATGGGAATATTTTTTCAATAGTCTGTTTGTCTGGACTGTTAAGCGTGAGAGTCTGCCCAACAACGTGGTCCAAGTGATTTAGGAAATCCATGGACTTTACTTTAATTAGCAGTATAATGTGCCCCTGGCAGAATAATCATAGGAGTCCTACTGTGACTTCTATACATAGGATTCATGGGTATCCGCATAGTGGGGGCGAGACTGGGATTTAATTACGATCTATATAAGGTATACATCGTACGTGGAAGTCTGGAGATTCCATAGAAAGATTGTGTTGACTCCTGGGAATCCAACGTCTATATTACGATGACTAGTGGGGGTCGGACGATAGACGGAGTTGGTGTCTTATGTGGCGTGAGAGAGTGGCCAAATGTTAGACCTATTGATTGACGGACGTAGGAGTCTAGGTATTCCGCACAGTATTTGTTTTTTGTACGTGGGAGTTTGAAGATTCCACAGAAAGGTTTCGTTGACTCCTGGGAATCCAGGACTTGGCGTCATCTTACCTACACGTCCCATGAGGAAGTAATTCTCTGCTCTGCGTATATCGCTATATGAAATATTTGTCTGCCCCGTTAACAATACAGTTTTCAGGATATTTTCCCGATAATATTCGGCATTTATTTTGACTCCATGGTCGATGAATATGAGCTGGGAGCGATCATCGGTCTTTACAGTGACCCATACTGTTACCATAGAGTTCTGGTGGCCAAAAGAAAGCGAATTTTCAGCTGACCTCTTTGCAAATAAATCCGATCATTTTGTTTCTTCACAAACGGCTTAATTTAGAATAGCTTCTCATCGGAGAAAACCAAATTCGATGACTGGCCATTTCCATGTGAGCCAAGAAACTCCTTGGGACTTTTTTGAAATTCAATGGCTTTCGTTCGAGTTCACTTTTCAATATATGTTGCTACCGTTTGATATGTTAAACTTCGAAAAATCAGGCCTTCACTTTCGGATCATTTCTGGTTTTTTGTCCAATTTTTGGCCGCAATGGAATATTGTACCGGTACCGAGGAATGGTACACAGAAATGTTGTTTTCTGATTCAATCACGAAATTAAATGATCCAATTAGTTTTTATACCCACCACCATAGAATGGTGATGGGGATATAATAAGTTTGTCATTCCGTATGTAACACATCGAAATACCGATTTCCGACTATATAAAGTATATATATTCTTGATCAGGGAGAAATTCTAAGACGATATAAGCATGTCTGTCCGTCTGTCTGTCTGTCTGTTGTAATCACGCTACAGCCTTCAATAATGGCGCTATCGTCCTGAACTTTGGCACAGATTCGTGTTTTGTTTGCAGGCAGGTCAAGTTCGAAGATGGGCTATATCGGTCCAAGTTTTGATATAGTCCCCATATAAACCGACTTTTCGATTTGGGGTCTTGGGCTTATAAAAACTGTAGTTTTTATCCAATTTGCCTGAAATTGAAAATCTAGAGGTACTTGAGGGCCATAAAAAGGTGTGCGAAAATGGCGCCCATCGGTCCATGTTTTAGTATAGCCCCCATATAGACCGATCGCCCGATTTTGCTTCTTGGGCTTCTAGAAACTGTATTTACTATCCGATTTGCCTGAAATTGGAAATCTAGAGGTATTTTGGGACCATAAAGAGGTGTGTCGAAAATGGTCCGTATCGGTCCATGTTTTGGTATAGCCCCCATATAGACAGATCTCCCGATTTTGCTTCTTGAGCGTCTAGAAACTGTATTTTGTATCAGATTCGCCTCAAATTGAAAATCTAGAGGTAGTTTAGGTCCATAAAGTGGTGTGTCGAAAATGGTCCGCATCGGTCCATGTTTTGGTATAGCCCTTATATAGACCGATCTCCCGATTTTGATTCTTTGGCGTCTAGAAACTGTATTTTCTATCCGATTTGAAAATCTAGAGGTCCATATGGTCCGTATCGGTCCATGTTTTGGTATAGCCCCCATATAGACCGATCTCCCGATTTTGATTCTTTGGCGTCTAGAAACTGTATTTTCTATCCGATTTGAAAATCTAGGGGTATTTTAGGACCATAAATAGGTGTGTCGAAAATGGGGTTGTATCGGTGCATGTTTTGGTATAGCCCCCATATAGACCGATCTCCCGATATTGCTTCTTGATCGTCTAGAAACTGTATTTTCTATTCGATTTGCCTGAAATTGAAAATCTATAAATATTTTAGGACCATAAAGTGGTGTGTTGAAAATGGTCCGTATCGGTCCATGTTTTGGTATAGCCGCCATATAGACCGATCTCCCGATTTTTATTCTTGGGCTTCTATAAACTGTATTTATTAACCGATTTGCCTAAAATTGGAAATCTAGAGGTATTTTGGGACCCCAAATAGGTGTGCCGAAATTGAGGTGTATCGGTCCATTTTTTTGTATAACCCCCATATAGACCGATCTCCCAATTTTACTTCTTGAGCGTCTAGAGATTATATTTTTTAGCCGATGTGTTTGAAATTGAAAATCTAGAGGTATTTTAAGATCACAAATAGGTGTGTCGCAAATGGTGCCCGACTTTATTTCTGGGGCTTCTAGAATCCGTAGTTTTTATCCAATTTGCCAGAAATTAGAAATCTAGAGGTATTTTAGGACTATAAAGAGGTGTGTCGAAAATGGTTCGTATCGGTTCATGTTTTGTCATAGCCCCCATATAGACATAACTCCCGAATTTATTTCCAGGACTTCTGGAATCCGGCTGACCACAAATAGGTCAGCCGAATATGGTGTGTGTCGACCCATGTTTTAGTATAGCCTCCACATAGACCGATCTCAAGATTTAACTCCTTGGGCTTCTAGAAACCATAGTTTTTATCCGATTTGCACAAAAATGTAAATATACTGGAATTTTAGACCCTCAAAATTCTGTATCGCATTTATTTTTACCGGTCCGTTTGGTAAGGCATCGATATAGACCGATTTCTCTTCTTGAGGGTACACCCAAAGAAAATATATTTTCCTCCGGAATGAAATTTTAGACAATGATCATGAAAATTGCTTGAAACTGAAAGTAAAATTTCCAGATTTTAGTCATCGTATTCATTTAAGTAATGGCGGAAAAAATCAACAGATTTAAGATTTCAAATCAAGGCGTTATTTCATCATATACACCATATGTTCATGATTTCTCTAAAGGTCAAATAAAATTGGTTCTCATAAATCCTGAATCTGATCTAGTCTTCATAGGTAGAATCTGGTTGAACTAATTTGCTTGGGAGAAAATTTGTTATCAAACCCCCTAAAATTCTATACATTATCAAGAAACCCGCTACAACGAAGAGTTTTCAATGTAAACTATTATATTTGATTCATGGTGGCAGGTATTTAAGATTCGGCCCGACCGAACTTACTGCTGTATATACTTGTTTTAATAGAAATGTTTTCAATCACGAAAATGATAGTATCAATCAGAGTTTTAGTTGGGCACAAAAAATTAATTGATTTCATTAGCAAATTTCAATTAATTTTTTAATTGATACAATTAAAAATTTAATTGATGTTGATTACAAAATTCAATTAAGTATTTAATTATAAATTTATCAATAAACTTTTTTGTTGGAAATATTTCGGTGATATTTTTTTGTGTATATGATAAACAAAAGATTTATTCAATTCACTTGTGAATTTCTATCTAAATATAAAACTATCACGCTTGAGTTCCATTACGAATAACTTTACTTCTGAATGCAATAGATCAAAATGATTTGTAAGCTTTTAAACAATATTTAAAATGAACTGTCCCTGAAGCGGTTTAGGAACGATAGCAACCTGAAGTTAGTTGCGATACATACCAGCTGCCCTGTAGATATTAAATTGAACGTTTAACTTTCACGACATCACTTTACGTTATCATCCCACTCTACTTCCCTAAAATTAAAACGACTCAATAAATGATGTGCTCTTTCACTAATATAATCTTTAAATAAAATATCATGTATGATGGTTCTATGCTCTAATATGCCATGTCCCCATATTACTATTCGCTATTTGTTTTAACAATCACACCAATGAAACTAATTAATTTTGCCAATATATGAATGTGCGGCTATTGAAAAATAAAATCATGTATCCGGCAAATAATGGTCCAAATACTAAATTAAGTGTTAATTAATTTATCAAATACAAAATGAAATTATTGAGTAAATAAATCGCGCAAAGTGACAGTCTATTTAGATGTCGTGTTTTTCGCCACAGATTTAATATTGTATTGACGATTTTGTAATCGTAATCTAATTTCACATATACATTTCTTTTTTTTTTTTTTTGATTTTAAAATCTTCCTCAAAGTTTTTTTTTTTTTTTAAGAAAAGGTTAAAGTGGCAGCCCGATTTGTTTCAGGCTCACTTAGACTATTCAGCCCATTGTGATATATTTCTATAGAAAATTTTTTCAAATTTTTATTTCTATAGAAAATTTTGTTAACATTTTATTTCTATAGAAAATTTTTTCAAAATTTTATTTCTATAGAAAATTTTGTCAAAAATTTTATTTCTATATAGAAAATTTTCTCAAAATTTTATTTCTATGTAGAAAATTTTACATTTACATACCAACAGACAGTGTTGCCAGCATTGGGGATTTTCCACCAAATTGCGACTTGGGGATTTGGTGTGGAATTTCCAAAAATTTGGGGATTTTGTGTGGATTTTTTTGAAAAAACGGTTTAATCTTTTTTAATAAAAATTTTATTTCTCTAGAAAATTTTGTCAAAATTTTATTTCTACAAAAATTTCCCTAAATTTTATTTCTATAGACAATTTTGCCAAAAATTTTATTTCTATAGAAAATTTTGTCAACATTTTATTTCTATTGAAGATTTTGTCTAAATTTTATTTCTATAGAAAAATTTGTCACAATTTTATTTCGTCAAAATTTTATTTTTTTATTATTATTATTCTTTATTCATAATAAATTCATATACCATTCAAGAATTAAATGACCCCGCGAAGTTTATAAACTTGTATGCAAGGGAAAAGAAAACTAAATATTATTATATATACAAATAATTACAAATGATTATTCTGAATAATATTGGATTCCAATCAAAATGTAATAATTATTAAATAGTAGAATATCACAAAAAACTTTTGATTACGGTATATATAATTTCTATAGAAAACTTTGTCACAATTTTATTTCTATGGAAAATTTTGTCAAAATTTTATTTCTTTAGAAAATTTTGTCGAAATTTTATTTCTATAGAAAATTTTCTCAAAATTTTATTTCTATAGAAAATGTTGTCAAAATTTTTGTTCTATAGAAAATTTTGTCAAAATTTTATTTCTATAGAAAATTTTGTCAACATTTTATTTCTTTGAAAATTCTTGCTAAAATTTTATTTCTATAGAATAATTTGTCAGAATTTTATTTCTATAGAAAATTTTGTCAGAATTTTATTTCTGTAGGAAATTGTGTCAAAATTTTATTTCTATGCAAATTTTTATCAAAATTTTATTTCTATAGAAAATTTTGTCAAAATTCTATTTCTAAAGAAAATTTTGTCAAAATTTTATTTCTTTGGAAAAACTTTCCATTTTATTTCTATAGAAAATTTTTTCATAATTTTATTTCTATAGAAAATTTTGTCAAAATTTTTGTTCTATAGAAAATTTTGTCAAAATTTTATTTCTATGGAAAATCTTCTTAAAATTTTATTTCTATAGAAAATTTGCTCAAAATTTTATTTCTATAGAAAATTTTCTCTAAATTTTATTTCTATAGAAAATTTTGTCAGAAGTTTATTTCTATGGAAAAACTTTCCAAAATTTTATTTCTATAGAAAATTTTGGCAAATTTTTATTTCCATAGAAAATTTTGTCAAAATTTTATTTCTATAGAAAATTTTGCCGAAATTTTGTTTCTATAGGAAATTTTGTCAAAATTTTATTTTTAAGAAAATTTTGTCAACATTTTATTTAATTTTGTCAAAATTGTATTTCTATAGAAAATTTTGTCAAAAAATTAATTTCTGTATAGAAAATTATCTCAAATTTTTTTTTCAAAAATTTATTAAAATTTTTTCTATATAGAAAATTTTGTCAGAAGTTTATTTCTATAGAAAATTTATGCAGTACCTCTTTGCAAAATCTACCAAAAAAATCAAAACTGCTACCAATCTACGAAACAATAAAAATCTACTATTTCTGGTAGAATTCTACCAAGTTTGCCAAGGTATCTACCACATAATTTTACTAGTTACTTGAATATTTAGAAGTAAATATTCGTACATAAATACAAGGTGACCGAACTTCCATTTTCATACCTCCAGCATTTAGAAGACGATCACCAGTGTCTTGGTGTTGTGGTTCGAAATCTTGATCTTATTGCAGCTTGTTGCATTTGATAAAATTTTAATTTTCTACAGTTGAGCCTTTTGCTTTATTTTTTTTTTTCAAAAAAACTTGTCGATAGCGGTTTTCGAGTTAAGCAACGCAGAGTCCGAGAATTGTATTGCCGGTTGACTCTCTGAGTATATATTAACCCTCTCATATCCCAATTTTTTGCCAGCTGATTAAATATTCAATGTTAACAAAACAAAAACAAGAAAAATTCATACGGTAAAATTCGTTAAAAGCTGCAAAGCCTCCTGAACTAGTTGAAACTGTTCAGAAGTTTTCTTTATATTTTACTCATGTTTGATGTCTTAAGGTGTGTTGTACTAAAAGCTTCTTTACTTAATGACGCTTGCCTAAAGGCGGGATTGGGCATTAGAGGATTGATGCCAACATTTGCTGGAATATTATTTCTCAGGCAATTTTCGACCTCTTTTATTGCTAATACAGTCGTATGTCAAAAGATTTTTTAAAAAGTCTTTTCTCCACGTGCCTAAACTCTAAATTTCACCACGGGCCAAAATACAACTCTGATATCTTTAACGTTGCAGCAACATTGGAATATAAGCTGTTTGCAAGGAATTCCCCAAAAAAAGTTTTGAAACAATATGAATGACTAAACTATTCCAAGTGAATGGGAATAGCAAATCTACGATTGTCACTAGTTTGTTTTTACTACATTCTTTTTAGTAGCTTATAAAAATACCATATAAATGTTTAGATATTAAAATGATAAATATCCCATAAAAGACAAATAAACCATAATAGCCACACTGTCGATATCCATAAAATTCACTTTTTTTATACGAAAAGAAAATGAAACAAAATCAAAAATTGAGACGTAAATAAATTAGTTGACATAGAGACACAAATTCCTTTGAATTAAAAAAGAGAATCGCTTCATACCTATCTCAAAGATAAACATCGAAGAAATGTTAGGAAACGAAAAATATAACAAAGCAAACCAAATGAAAAACATGAACCGGGAAGAAGAGCAAGCCGTAGATGAATATTGAATAGAAAGAGCATTGGCCAGCTGTATAAAAGTTAACCACTTGTTGATAATATGAGAGAGGCGCAATTTTTTCAAGTAAAATTCACCACGGTGAGAATAACAAAATAGAGATAATGAAAATTTGGCTTGCCAAAGAGCAAGAGTGAGAGAGAGAGAGAGTCGATAACTTTATAACGTGTGTGCGTGTGAATTCTACAAACACCGACAATGAATTTACATTGTCGGTGTTTGTAGAATCGATTTTTATGACCAAACATAATCGTTTTGTACACCTCCTCCACCCCACCACATTAGTGTGGTACACAAAGTCTTCTTCGTTTATACCCTTAATGTTTGTTGTTGCTTTTCTTTCTTACCGATTGTCATAGGCCTGTGTGCTAGCCCCCATTACCCCCTCTTGTGTAAAATTGTTGCGTGCAACTTTTCACTTAGCTGTATAGCTGTGTTTTCCTATATGCCTGCAGTGTTGGTATGTTTGTCTGTTTTGATTGCTAAACCCTCGTTGTGTTAATCCCCTCTTGCACAATTCTAGGGGGCGCTGCCATGATACGAACGTTGTTCTTGAGTGCTCTCCGGAGGTGTGTTTAAATGGGATGTATGGGAAAACCAACCCGTTTTTTACGTTTTTTTATGGATTCTTTTTCCTTACTTCAACTATTTTTGTGTGTGGTTATGTTTGCTACCATTCCAATTTATTTTATACGCATATACATTTTGCTGCACATTGGAAAATTTCCCCTTCCCCTTTGGCGTTTTTGTAGTTTTATTTGTTCATGACTTTGCTATGATGATATACTTTTTCTTGTTGTTTTTGTTATTCTATGAACCATGGCGTTGGGTTCTTTATCAAGGTCGTTGTTGGAATGTTGGTTGTTGTTATTGCTACATCACACAGTGTGTTGCGACCACGCACTCAAAAAAAAGTGAACTCTCTATTTCACTAAAGCCATATTAACTTTATATTAGTTCATAGAATCATTATGTTTGGAAAAAGTTTATTTGAGTCAAATAATTTTTTGCGTATGTTAGTTAAATGAACTAAAAAACGGGAAAAAGTTATACACAAATAAAGCATAAAGATTTCCTAATTTCGTATTTCTTACAAAATAGTTCATTATTTCTTTAAATTTGTAAATTTTACCAAAAATGTGTCCGTCATGAACTTCGTATGTCACTAAAGACATTCTTGCAATTTTGAACTCCAAGATTTCTCTTAAAACTACAAAATTTTCTTTAACTACTGAAAAAATTTAGTTATGTCTAATAAATTTTCTTGAATTTGTCGAAAAATATTTACTTATTTTTGCCATATCGGAGTGATGCCAGCGCTTGTAATACCGTTTAGTTAAAATTTTCTAAAAAAGTTCCAAATTTTCTAAAATTAATCGAAAGTTATCTTTCCTGGTGGGTTCACTGTTTTTTCAGTGCGGTGGCCACTCGTGGCAAAAGAAATTTGAAGAAAATTTTACCACAAATCTACCAAATTTAAAAAAGCCTTTTTATGAAGCTTTTTTGCGGATTTCCATAGAAAATTTTGTCAACATTTTATTTCTAAAGAAAATTTTGTCAAAATTTTATTTCTATAGAAAATTTTGTCAACATTTTAGTTCTATAGAAAATTTTGTCAAAATTTTAGTTCTATAGAAAATTTTGTCAAATTTTGAGTGGGATATTGTAATCGAACATAGCTTCTCAGATGGTTGCTAAATCATTTTTCAGATAGCTAAAACCAAATGTTAGAGCCAGTATATCCCAGATAAATATGGTACCCATAGAAAATTTTCAAAAACACCAAAAATTCAGAAAAGTTGATGAAATCTCTATTTTGATCTATGGTGCATTTGCCAGTACACCATTACATACTATTAGCAACATTTCGGTCGGTATCGCACGAATAAAGGCTTAAATGTTTTCTTCCATGCGCGTCAATTGAAGCGGGTTTCTGTGCATAGACATGAGCCTTAACATAGCCCCACAAAAAAAATAAGCAAATAGTCTAAAGGCGTTAAATCGCACGAACTAGGCGACCAATTGACTGGTCTCGAAAGTGCAAGTAATCTTTCACCGAACTCGCCTCCCAATAACTTCATTGTTACGCGTGCTGTTTGGCATGCGGCACCGTCTTGTTGAAACCACATGTCATGCAAAATAAGCTCTTGCATTTTGGACAAAAAAGTTGAATATCATCTCGCGGTAGCGCTCACCATTCATAGTTAAGATTCGTATGATTTTTGAAGAAGAACGGTTTAATGATGCCACCAGCCCATAAATCATACCTTGGATGCATACGTAGCTTTTGCAATCATGATTGCCACTCTTGGTAGAATTCTACCAAAAATGCTAGAATTTGTACTGTTTTGTAGATTGCTAGAATTCTTGATGTTATGGTAAATTTTGCACAACATTCCTCTCCAATTTATATGTACTTCGCAATTATTTTTATAGAAATAAAATTTTGACCAAGTTTTGTATAGAAATAAAATTTTCGACAAAATTTTCTATAGAAATAAAATTTTGTGAAAACTTTCCTTAGAAATGCAATTTTTAGAAAAAATCTATAGAACTAAAATTTCGACAAAATTTTCTATAGAAATAAAATTTTGACTAAATTTTCTATAGAAATAAAATTTTGGACAAAATATTCTATAGAAATAACATTTTGACAAAATTTTCTATAGAAATAAAATTTTGACAAAATTTTCTATAGAAATAAAATTTTGACAAAATTTTCTATAGAAATAAAATTTTGACAAAATTTTCTATAGAAATAAAATTTTGACAAAATTTTCTAACGAAATAAAATTTTGACAAAATTTTCTTTAGAAATGCAATTTTTAGAAAAAAATCTAAGAAATAAAATTTCGACAAAATTTTCTATAGAAATAAAATTTCGACAAAATGTTCTATAGAAATAAAATTTTGGCAAAATTTTTTATAGAAATGAAATTTTGACAAAATTTTCAATAGAAATGAAATTGTGACAAAATTTTCTATAGAAATATAATTTTGACAAAATTTTCTAAAGAAATAAATTTTTGACTAAATTTTCTACCAAAATAAATTTTTAACAAAATTTTCTATAGAAATTAAATTTTGACAGAATTTTCTATAAAAATAAAATTTTGAGAAACTATTCTACAGAAATAAAATTTTGAGAAAATTTTCTATAGAAATAAACTTTTGAGAAAATTTTCTCTAGAAATAAAATTTTGAGAACATTTTCTATAGAAATAAAATTTTCGGCAAAATTTTCTATAGAAATAAAATTTTGACAAAATTTTCTATAGAAATAAAATTTTGACAAAATTTTCTATGGAAATAAAATTGTGACCAAATTTTCTAAAGAAATAAAATTTTGACAAAATTTTTTATAGAAATAAAATTTTGACAAAATTTTCTTTAGAAATGCAATTTTTCGAAAAAAATCTAAGAAATAAAATTTCGACAAAATTTTCTATAGAAATAAAATTTTGACAAAATTTTCTAAAGAAATAAAATTTTGACAAAATTTTCTATAGAAATTAAATTTTGACAAAGTATAAAAATAAAATTTTGAGAAAATTTTCTGTAGAAATAAAATTTTGACAAAATTTTCTATAGAAATGGAGCCACCGTGGTGCAATGGTTAGCATGTCCGACTTGCATACACAAGGACGTGGGTTCGATTCCTGCCTCGACCAAACACCAAAAAGAAAATTTTCTATTGAAATAGAATTTTGGACAACATTTTCTATAGAAATAAAATTTTCGGCAAAATTTTCTATAGAAATAAAATTTTGACAAAATTTTCTATAGAAATAAAATTTTGACAAAATTTTCTATGGAAATAAAATTGTGACCAAATTTTCTAAAGAAATAAAATTTTGACAAAATTTTTTATAGAAATAAAATTTTGTGAAAATTTTCTTTAGAAATGCAATTTTTAGAAAAAAATCTAAGAAATAAAATTTCGACAAAATTTTCTATAGAAATAAAATTTTGACAAAATTTTCTAAAGAAATAAAATTTTGACAAAATTTTTTATAGAAATGAAATTTTGACAAAATTTTTTATAGAAATGAAATTGTGACAAAATCTTCTATAGAAATGAAATTGTGACAAAATTTTCTATAGAAATTAAATTTTGACAAAATTTTCTAAAGAAATAAATTTTTGACTAAATTTTCTACAAAAATAAAATTTTAACAAAATTTTCTATAGAAATTAAATTTTGACAGAATTTTCTATAAAAATAAAATTTTGAGAAACTATTCTACAGAAATAAAATTTTGAGAAAATTTTCTATAGAAATAAACTTTTGAGAAAATTTCCTGTAGAAATAAAATTTTGAGAACATTTTCTATAGAAATAAAACTTTGGGAAAATGTTCCGTAGAAATAAAATTTTGACGAAATTTTCTAGAGAAAAAATATTTTGACAAAATTTAGTATAGAAATAAAATTTTGACAAAGTTTTCTATTGAAATAACATTTTGACAAAAGTTTGTGTAAAAATAAAATTTTGACGAAATTTTCAACAGAAATAATATTTTTACAAAATTTTCTATAGAACTTAAATTTTGACAAAGTATAAAAATAAAATTTTGAGAAAATTTTCTATAGAAATAAAATTTTGAGAAAATTTTCTATAGAAATAAAATTTTGAGAAAATTTTCTATAGAAATAAAATTTTGAGAAAATTTTCTACAAAAAAAATAGAAATAAAATTTTGACAACATTTTCCATAAAAATAAAATTTTGACAAAATTTTCTATAGAAATAAAACTTTGAGAAAATTTTCTGTAGAAATAAAATTTTGACAAAATTTTCTATAGAAATGGAGCCACCGTGGTGCAATGGTTAGCATGCCCGCCTTGCATACACTAGGACGTGGTTTCGATTCCTGCTTCGACCAAACACCAAAAAGTTTTTTCAGAGGTGCACTATCCCACCTCAGTAATGCTGGTGACATTTCTGAGGGTTTCAAAGCTTCTCTAAGTGGTTTCACTGCAATGTGAAACGCCGTTCGGACTCGGCTGTAAAAAGGAGGTCCTTTGTCATTGACCTTAACATAGAATCGGGCAGCACTCAGTGATAAGAGAGAAGTTCACCAATGTGGTATCACAATGGACTGAATAGTCTAAGTGAGCCTGATACATCGGGTTGCCACCTAAAAATTTAACAAAATTGTCTATAGAAATTAAATTTTGACAGAATTTTCTATAGAAATAAACTTTTGAGAAAATTTTCTATAGAAATAAACTTTTGAGAAAATTTTCTGTAGAAATAAAATTTTGAGAACATTTTCTATAGAAATAAAATTTTGGGAAAATGTTCCGTAGAAATAAAATTTTGACGAAATTTTCTAGAGAAAAAATATTTTGACAAAATTTAGTATAGAAATAAAATTTTGACAAAGTTTTCTATTGAAATAACATTTTGACAAAAGTTTGTGTAAAAATAAAATTTTGACGAAATTTTCTACAGAAATAATATTTTTACAAAATTTTCTATAGAAATTAAATTTTGACAAAGTATAAAAATAAACTTTTGAGAAAATTTTCTATAGAAATCACATTTTGAGAAAATTTTCTACAAAAATAATAGAAATAAAATTTTGACAAAATTTTCCATAAAAATAAAATTTTGACAAAATTTTCTATAGAAATAAAATTTTGAGAAAATTTTCTGTAGAAATAAAATTTTGACAAAACTTTCTATAGAAATGGAGCCACCGTGGTGCAATGGTTAGCATGCCCGCCTTGCATACACAAGGACGTGGGTTCGATTCCTGCCTCGACCAAACACCAAAAAGAAAATTTTCTATTGAAATAAAATTTTGGACAACATTTTCTATAGAAATAAAATTTTCGGCAAAATTTTCTATAGAAATAAAATTTTGACAAAATATTCTATAGGAATAAAATTTTGACAAAATTTTCTATGGAAATAAAATTGTGACCAAATTTTCTAAAGAAATAAAATTTTGACAACATTTTTTATAGAAATAAAATTTTGTGAAAATTTTCTTTAGAAATGCAATTTTTAGAAAAAATCTAAGAAATAAAATTTCGACAAAATTTTCTATAGAAATAAAATTTCGACAAAATTTTCTAAAGAAATAAAATTTTGACAAAATTTTCTATAGAAATAAAATTTTGACAAAATTTTCTAAAGAAATAAATTTTTGACTAAATTTTCTACAAAAATAAAATTTTAACAAAATTTTCTATAGAAATTAAATTTTGACAGAATTTTCTATAAAAATAAAATTTTGAGAAGCTATTCTAAAGAAATAAAATTTTGACAAATTTTTCTATAGAAATAAAATTTTGGGAATATTTTGTATAGAAATAAAAATTTGACGAAATTTTTTAGAGAAATACTATTTTGACAAAATTTAGTATAGAAATAAAATTTAGACAAAGGTTCCCAGTGAAATAATATTTTGACAAAAGTTTCTGTAAAAATAAAATGTTGACGAAATTTTCTACAGAAATAATATTTTTACAAAATTTTCTATAGAAATTTAATTTTGACTAGGTATAAAAATAAAATTTTCTGTAGAAATAAAATTTTGAGAAATTTTCTATAGAAATAAAATTTTTAGAAAATTTTCTATAGAAATAAACTTGTGACAAAATAATAGAAATAAAATTTTGACAAAATTTTCCATAAAAATAAAATTTTGACAAAATTTTCTATAGAAATAAAATTTTGAGAAAATTTTCTGTAGAAATAAAATTTTGCCATAATTTTCTATAGAAATACAATTTTGACAAAATTTTCTATAAAAATAAAATTTTGGGAAATTTTTCTATTGAAATAAAATTTTGAGAAAATTTTCTATTGAAATGAAACTGTGAAAAAATTTTCTATAGAAATTAAATTTTGACAAAAATTTCTAAAGAACTAAAAGTTTGACAAAATTTTCTACAGAAATAATATTTTTACAAAATTTTCTATAGAAATAAAATTTTGCGAAAACTTTCCTTAGAAATACAATTTTTAGAAAAAATCTATAGAAATAAAACATTGACAAAATTTTCTATAGAAATAAAATTTTGTCAAAATTTTCTATAGAAATAAAATTTTGAGAAAATTTTCTGTAGAAATAAAATTTTGCCATAATTTTCTATCGAAATACAATTTTGACAAAATTTTCTATAGAAATAAAATTTTGAGAAAATTTTCTATAGAAATAAAATTTTAATAAATTGTCTATAAATTCAATATAAAATATTTCTTTCGAATAAATTATACTAACCACAAAAATTTTACCAACATCTTCAAATTAAGATTTTTTAATTTGGTAGATTTTTGGTAAAATATTCTTAAAATTTTGGTAGATTATTTTTTGCACGAGTGGCAACCGTGATCTAGGATTTCATTCTCCCATTATGATCTTATTGGCGTCAAAATGTCACACTAGGCAGCAATGGCCACCTCAGATAAACGATTATGGATTGTTGCGACATCCGTCATTACAACCACCGTCTCCGACACCGACAGATCATCATGTTACGTGCTTCCGTTCATGCTCTCCGTTTTCAATCTCACCGCAGTCATGGGGATTTTTGTAATAGCGTCTTTGTAACGAACTTTTTCGTTTTTTTTTTACGAAGGAACATTTTATTATATTGAAAATACATATGCACATATGCTAACCTCTATGGAAGATAGCATATTTGATGTTCCTAAATAATTTTCATGTATTTCATACTGCATTTCATCACCTTTTTGATTTTGTAGCAAAACCGCCTTTCCGTCATTACTCTAGCATATTAGTTCGATGTTCATTTAAATAAAGTTCCATTTATGTTTTTTTTTAATTTTCTTTTTGAAATAATTTGTTTACATTTCATAAAGTATCCTTAAATGAAGACATTCTAAGGTTTCACTGAATGCTTAGGGGCTTGTTTTTTGAACTTTTATGTGATATTTTTAGGTATAGTCCACCTGCCCGTAACTGTAGTCACCATCATTATTTTCTATACTTTTGATACTTCCTTTACAGAAGGTCATTGCAAGCTGTTTTCTTGTTATTCCAGGCGATTACATCGATAACGTTTCTTTCCCTATCAATTGCCATGGTACAAAAGCTTAATAAAATTTCGAAGAATAAAGGTTGTTAAGCATTTTAATGAAGTAATTAATTTTGCGAATGAGTCTGTAGGTGCTGTAAGAAAATTCGATCAAAGTAAGAAAAACAAAAATATTCTTTCGATATTCATTAGCTGGCGTACAGAAGAGTATTCACAGATGAGTAGTACTTCTAAATGCGTAAACATGTAAAGCAAAGGAAAAACACAAAAACCAACAAATTTTCCGTGACTTAGGTTAGGTTATAGGAGCGATCTGTTTAGTTACAGGTTCCTCTGGCAATGTAAGTGTATTAGGAGAATATTGAACTGTCCAGTCATCTCGGTGACAGATATGCGGCCACTTTCGAGATAAAACACATAGAGTCCAAGGATTTTATTGCAGGATGCATGTTTTAAACGAATAAAAAAAATGCGTGACATAGGTTAGATTATAGGAGCGATCTGTTTTAGGTTCCTCTGACAATGCAGCCACAGTTGCCACTCGTGCCAAAAGTATTCTACCGAAATTTTAAGAAAATTTTACCACTAAGCTACCAAATAAAATTATATTTCCCACTAAATTTAACAGCTTAAAACCATGCGTTGACTAAACTACAAGGAAAGCTTAACCAACAGAGAGAAAATGTTTTATAAAAATGTTATTTTTATAGGAAATGTTGTCCAAATTTTATTTCTGTAGAACATTTTATTTCTATAGAAAATATTGTCAAAATTTTATTTCTGTAGAAAATTTGTCAAAATTTTATTTTTCGATAGAAAATTTGTCAAAATTTTATTTAGCATAGAACATTTTGTCAATATTTTATTCCTATAGACAATTTATTCAAAATTTTATTTCTATAGAGAATTTTGTCAAAATTTTATTTGTAACGAAAATTTTATCAAAATTTTATTTCTATAGAAAATTTTGTCAAAATGTTTTATTTAGTATAGAAAATTTTGTCAACATTTTATTTCTGTAGAAAAATGTTGTCAAAATTATATATCTAAAGAAAATTTGTCACAATTTTATTTCTATAGAAAATTTTGTCGAAATTTTATTTCTATAGAGAATTTTGTCTACAAAAAATTTTGTCAATATTTTATATCCATAGAAAATTTTGTCGAAATTTTATTTCTATAGAAAATTTTGTCAAAATTGTATTTCCATAGAAAATTTTGTCAAAATTTTATTTCTATAGAAAATTTAGTCAACACTTTATTTCTATAGACATTTTTGTCAAAATTTCGTTTCTATAGACAATTTTGTCAAAATGTTATTTCTATAGTAAATTTTTGTCAAAATTTTATTTCTATAGACAATTTTGTAAAAATTTTATTTCTATAGAAAATCTTGCCAAAATTTTATTTCTATAGACATTCTTTCAAAATTTCATTTCTATAGACAATTTTGTCAAAATTTTATTTCTATAGAATGCTGGTGACATTTCTGAGGGTTTCAAAGCTTCTCTAAGTGGTTTCACTGGAATGTGGAACGCCGTTCGGACTCGGCTATAAAAAGGAGGTCCCTTGTCATTGAGCTTAACATGGAATCGGGCAGCACTCAGTGATAAGAGAGAAGTTCACCACTGTGGTATCACAATGGACTGAATAGTCTAAGTGAGCCTGATACATCGGGCTGCCACATAACCTAACCTAACCTTCTATAGAAAATTTTGTCAACATTTTATTTCTATAGAAAATTTTGTCAAAATTTTATTTCTATAGAAAATTCTGTCAAATTTTTATTTCTATAGAAAATGTTGTCAAAATTTTATTTTATAGTAAATTTTTGTCAAAATTTTCTTTCTATAGAAAATCTTGTCAAAATTTTGTTTCTATAGAAAATTTTGTCAACATTTTAATTCAATAGAAAAGTTTGTCAACATTTTATTTCTATAGTAAATTTTTGTCAAAATTTTCTTTCTATAGAAAATCTTGTCAAAATTTTATTTCTATAGAAAATTTTGTCAACATTTTATTTCTATAGAAAATTTTGTCAAAATTTTATTTCTATAGAAATTTTTGTCAAAATTTTATTTCTATAGAAAATTTTGTCAAAATTTTATTTCTATAGAAAATCTTGCCAAAATTTTATTTCTATAGTAAATTTTTGTCAAAATTTTCTTTATATAGAAAATCTTGTCAAAATTTTGTCAACATTTTAATTCTATAGAAAATTTTGTCAACATTTTATTTCTACAGAAAATTTTGTCAAAATTTTATTTCTATAGTAAATTTTTGTCAAAATTTTGTTGCTTTAGAAAATTTTGTCAAAATTTAATTGCTATAGAAAGTTGTTTCAATATTTTATTTCAATAGAAAATTTTGTCAAAATTTTATTTCTATAGACAATTTTGTCAAATTTTATTTCTATAGAAAATTTTGTCAAAATTTTATTTCTATAGAAAATTTTGTCAAAATTCTATTTCTATAGAAAATTTTGTCAAAATTTTATTTCTATAGAAAATTTTGTCAAAATTTTATTTCTATAGAAAATTTTGTCAAAATTTTATTTCTATAAAAAATTTTATCAAAATTTTATTTCTTTAGGAAATTGTTTCAAAATGTTATTGCTATTGAAAATTTTCTCAAAATTTTATTTCTATAGGAAATTTTGTCACAATTTTATTTCTATAGAAAATTTTTTCAAAATTTTATTTCTATAGAAAATTTTGTCAAAATTTTATTTCTATAGAAAATTTTTTTGAAAATTTTATTTCTGTAGAAAATTGTGTCAAAATTTTATTTCTATAGAAAATTGTGTCAACATTTTATTTCTATAGATTTTTTTTTAAGTTTCGTTGCTATAAAAAATTTTGTCAACATTTTATTTCTATAGAAAATTATGTTTAAATTTTATTTTTTTAGGAAATTTTTTCAAAGTGTTATTGCTATTGAAAATGTTGTCAAAATTTTATTTCTGTAGAAAATTTTGTCAAAATGTTATTTCTATTGAAAATTTTGTTCATATTTTATTTCTATAGACAATTCTGTCAAAATTTTATTTCTATAGAAAATTTTGTCAACATTTGATTTCTACAGAAAATTTTGTCAAAATTTTATTTCTATAGTAAATTTTTGTCAAAATTGTATTGCTATAGAAAATTTTGTAAAAATTTTATTTCTATAGAATATCTTGTCAAAATTTTATTTCTATAGAAAAATTTGTCAACATTTTAATTCTATAGAAAATTTTGTCAACATTTTATTTCTACAGAAAATTTTGTCAAAATTTTATTTCTATAGTAAATTTTTGTCAAATTTTTATTGCTTTAGAAAGTTTTGTCAATATTTTATTTCTATAGAAATTTTTGTCAAAATTTTATTTTTCGATAGCAAATATGTCAAAATGTAATTTAGTATAAAAATTTTTGTTAATATTTTATTTCTAAAGAAAATTTTGTCAAAAGTTTATTTCTATAGTAAATTTTGTCAAAATTTTATTTCTGTAGGTAAATCTCATTTCTATAGATAATTGTGTTATTCGATAGAAAATTTGTCAAAATTTTATTTTTCGATAGAAAATTTGTCAAAATTTAATTTAACATAGAAAATTTTGTTAATATTTTATTTCTATAGACAATTTTTTTCGACATTTTATTTGTATAGAAAATTTTGTCAAAATTTTATTTCTATAGGAAATTTTGTAAAAATTTTATTTCTATAGAAAATTTTGTCAAAATTATATTTCCATAGAAAATTTTGTCAAGATTTTATTTCTATAGAAAATTTTCTCGAAATTTTATTTCTATATAATTTTTTTTTTAATTTCGTATCTATAGACAATTTTGTCAAAATTTTATATCTATAGAAAATTTTGTCAAAACTTTATTTCTATAGAACTTGTTGTCAAAATTTTATTTCTACAGAAAATTGTGTCAAAATTTTATTTCCATAGAATTTTTTTAAAAGTTTCGTTTCTATAAAAAATTTTGTCAACATTTTATTTCTATAGAAAATTATGTTAAAATTTTATTTCTTTAGGAAATTTTTTCAAAATGTTATTGCTATTGAAAATTTTATTTCTATTTTTTTTTTATTTCAAAAGTTTATTTCTATAGTAAATTTTGTCAAAATTTTATTTCTGTAGGTAAATCTCATTTCTATAGATAATTGTGTTATTCGATAGAAAATTTGTCAAAATTTTATTTTTCGATAGAAAATTTGTCAAAATTTAATTTAACATAGAAAATTTTGTTAATATTTTATTTCTATAGACAATTTTTTTTCAACATTTTATTTGTATAGAAAATTTTGTCAAAATTTTATTTCTATAGGAAATTTTGTAAAAATTTTATTTCTATAGAAAATTTTGTCAAAATTATATTTCCATAGAAAATTTTGTCAAGATTTTATTTCATTCGTTTTGTTTGTTATTGTTGGCTTCTCTTCAATCGTTATTGCCAAATACATACAAATCGATGATTTGAGTTTGGCAAAGGAAAAGAGATATGCTGGCAAATTTGTTTAGGCAGTAGCCGACTATCAAACCCTTTTTCGGGAGGTTCAAGTGTAGTTCACGTTGGGTTGAGTGAATTACCCGAATTTATTCTGATAATTGGTTGATAGTTTTGCTGCAAGTAGAGGATGCTGATGAGGAATGTGGTAATTCCGAAACAGCTGTACATCCAACCATCTTGCAGTCTATAGGGCTTTGCCCAAATAAATTTGACAAGCATACTTTTCCTCTGTTGGTTAAGCTACTCTTGTAGTTTAGTCAATGCATGGCTTTAAGCTGAGATCAAAAAACAAAAAAACAACAATAACGATTGAAGAGAAGCCAACAATAACAAACAAAACGAATGAAGATAGAGGAAGCACGCTCAAAAACAAACCCAGCCAAATACATACAAATCGATGATTTGAGTTTGGCAAAGGAAAAGAGATATGCTGGCAAATTTGTTTAGGCAGTAGCCGACTATCAAACCCTTTTTCGGGAGGTTCAAGTGTAGTTCACGTTGGGTTGAGTGAATTACCCGAATTTATTCTGATAATTGGTTGATAGTTTTGCTGCAAGTAGAGGATGCTGATGAGGAATGTGGTAATTCCGAAACAGCTGTACATCCAACCATCTTGCAGTCTATAGGGCTTTGCCCAAATAAATTTGACAAGCATACTTTTCCTCTGTTGGTTAAGCTACTCTTGTAGTTTAGTCAATGCATGGCTTTAAGCTGAGATCAAAAAACAAAAAAACAACAATAAAGATTTTATTTCTATAGAAAATTTTCTCGAAATTTTATTTCTATATAATTTTTTTTTTAATTTCGTATCTATAGACAATTTTGTCAAAATTTTATATCTATAGAAAATTTTGTCAAAATTTTATTTCTATAGAACTTGTTGTCAAAATTTTATTTCTACAGAAAATTGTGTCAAAATTTTATTTCCATAGAATTTTTTTAAAAGTTTCGTTTCTATAAAAAATTTTGTCAACATTTTATTTCTATAGAAAATTATATTAAAATTTTATTTCTTTAGGAAATTTTTTCAAAATGTTATTGCCATTTTATCAAAATTTTATTTCTATAGAAAATTTTGTCAAAATTTTATTTCTATAGAAAATCTTGTCAAGATTTTTTTCTACAGAAATTTGTGTCAAAATTTTAATTCCATAGAAAATTTTGTCAAAGTTTATTCCTATAGAAAATTTTGTCAAAATTTTATTTCTATAGAAAATTTTTCCAAAATGTTGTTTGTTTGGAAAATTTTTGTTTCTATAGATAATTTTGCCAAACTTTAATTTCTGTAGAAAGTTTTGTCAAATCCAATGCGATAACCTCAAAAGGTTTACGATAGACCTGTAAGGCAACCTTAACCCTTGCACTACCGATGTCCACATAGAAGGACATTCGAAAAAGACACCAAATTCTATTTTCCCACATAGTTTCGATTTATTTTTTGATGTTATCTTAAAGTAGAGGCTTTAATCTAAATAATTTATAATTACTTTCCATGTTGGTGAGCACTGAGATACATTTTTATAAACTTCTTTAACAATTAACGAAAAATATGAAAATTTGAGACAATTTTTCTACTGTATGTTTCTAGTAAATGAACATTTATACAAAAACTATAGCCGATACTTTTTCAAGTTCTTTTTTGTATTTTTTCTCACACTTTGAAATATATTATAAGCCAAATAACGCTTATTTTCGTAATGCCATTTGGTCACAATTCAAGAATCAAGTTTTCAGAACAAGCTCATATAGCTTTTGAAGTAATTGAGGTAGGATCTCAAAATGACAATTTTTGTTTTACATGCTATTAGTACTAGTAAAAACAGAAGAAAAATTAAAGTTTTTAACATGAGGTTTATTTCGGTAGTGAAAGGGTTAATATTAATGATAACCATTTTAGGAACACCACATCTTGGCTGATTAGACTTTTCGTTTGTTAGCCTGAAAACTCTACAGCCAATAAGTAATCATTGCTCAGTTGTTAAGTTCCAGACCTTTTCACTAAAATAGCAGCTTCTTTATCACTTGACCTATGAGGTCGATAGGAGAAATTGCTCTAACATAGTGAATTCTTATACCAGAACTTGAGTGTAAGAACTTCTGAGAACACCCTCGTATATATGTAGACTGCAAAATATGACAAACAATAAATCTGGAAACAAGAATACAAAAAATTCCACGATGTTACAGTAATTGTTGTTTATGATTTTGTTGTATCCAACGATCAATTTAAAGTGTATCAGCGAAACTATGGCAACAAACAGGCAATTGTCTCCATAGCCACATACACTTCGAGAGGAACAAACGACAGTCATTCTGGTTTAGTCAAAAGCATAACAAAGCTACAAAACAGCTAGAATTCATGCAAACTTCTGTTACAAACAAACGTGTAGGCATCCTCATGGTTTTCTAGAATAGTTAGGTCAATAAGGTCCATCAGTACTGCAACGGTATGCATGACAACTTCAGTCTTTGCAGGATTTTCCCTCAAATCATTCTCTTTCACCCATTTTGCAGTCACCCGGAGGGCGCTCAGTATGGGATGGGAATTTCCCCCTCATCTACGTAAAGGGTGATACGGTCAAAATTTGGTCAAGGGAAAACGCGTGTAAATCGGTGAAATCGTTTATTTAAAAAATCAAATTAAATTTCTTTTTCAAGTTCAATTAGTATAAAATTCAGGAAAAATATTCAGTTAGGCTTTCGCTTTTCCAAATCCGAATTGCCGGGCCTCACGCTTGACACCTGCCATCAGATTTTGTACAGCCACCTTGTCCACCTTCTTCGCCGCAGAAAGCCAGTTTCCCTTGAACTGCTGCTCGTCCTTAGCAGTTTTTTGGTCTTCTTTAGGTTCCGCTTGACAATAGCCCAGTATTTCTCAATTGGGCGGAGCTCTGGCGTGTTGGGAGGGTTCTTGTCCTTGGGAACCACCTGCACGTTGTTGGCGGCGTACCACTCCATGGCCTTTTTACCGTAATGGCAAGATGCCAAATCCGGCCAAAACAGTACGGAACAACCGTGTTTCTTCAGGAAAGGCAGCAGACGTTTATTCAAACACTCTTTCACGTAAATTTCTTGGTTGACAGTCCCGGAAGCTATGAAAATGCTGCTTTTCAAGCCACAGGTACAGATGGCTTGCCAAACCAGATATTTCTTTGCGAACATTGACAGTTTTACTGCTTGAAAAAATCTGCTACCTTTCCCCTTCCTTTTGCCGTATAAAACTCCTGTCCCGGAAGTTGCTTGTAGTCGGCTTTGACGTAGGTTTCGTCATCCATTACCACGCAGTCAAACTTCGTCAGCATCGTCGTGTACAGCCTCCGGGATCGCGCTTTGGCCGTCGTATTTTGTTTATCATCGCCATTTGGAGTCACTACCTTCTTGTAAGTCGATAGCTCGGATTTTCGCGATGCGCGAGCAAAATTTTGATATGCTGCTCTTCTTGCTTGGACGGCATTTTGACAACTGAAGAGTGAATTCCAAAATCAAAATAGGAGCAACATTCTACACACACACACCTTCAAAATGAGAGGTGTTCAGGTTTTTTATTGACCGTATCCAAATTTTGACCGTAACACCCTTTATGCCACCACTTATCGATTCCTTTTCTAATAAAACCAGAAGGTTTTTATAGCAACTTTGCTAAGAAGAGGTGATAGAACTCTTTCTTGGGAATTGCCTCTGTTCGCATACCTAAGCCTCATTATCCAGTGATCAATATTCAGAGTTAACAATGCGTTTACTATTGAACTCGGGTGGACGTTATTGAATGTCCCTTCGATGTTTAAAAAAGCCACAATTGTGTATTCATTGATAGAGAGCTGCACTTCGAGTAAGTATGTTAACCTATAGAAACAATTATGAACAACGTGCACGTTTCAAAACGATCCGTACATGAAATTGAATCAACACACATGTTGTGTCAAACGGAGAACAGACGGTGTCAATCTGACAACGATAAAATGATACCATGCGTTGTCAAAACAACAATAACACAACGGTAACGATTTTGTAAAAAATGCCGCTACCGTGACTAGTATCTGGATTGTCTGCTCCAAACGCGTTAACAGTCGCCTTAGCAAATTGCACCACCGACGGAGTTGCCATAATAACGTGTAACGAATATTTGTTTCATGGCCAAAGAAAATGGAAAGCCGTTCATGAAACGCCCGTCGACGAAACCGTGAACATTCAGTTTTGACTTTTCGTTAACGTTTCCGTTTTATTTTGTTACCATCCGTTCACGACTTTGGAACGTAATTTTTTCTATTAGTGTTGTCGTTTCGAGAACAATGTTGAATCGATGCTAGTTCTAAGATAAATATCTATCAGACTATGAAGGACTTAGGATATGAGGAAGCTGATTGGTCGGAAATCGTTCGGATTGTTTTCATATATCGCCGACAACATCGAGATAATTCTGTCAGTCATTGTTTGTAATCCGGAGTAATTCCATCGGGTCCGGAGGTTTTAAAAATTCCAATACTATTAAAAGTCCACTTTATTCTAGATTCCGACACAATTTCCCCGATAGAAAATTACCGTTGAGTCTCTATGCTACTGCCAGGAGACGGTGGTTCAGCTGTCTGATTTCCAAGAAAATTTATGTCAAATACTACCTCTAACATCTCCTCACTGGACGTTGTCCAATGCCCCTCTGATATTTTAATGAAATCCAGAGAGGAGTTAGTGGATGCTAATACCTCCCGTAGTCTGGAAGCCTCGGACGTGTTTTCAATACTGCTACAGTAATAACTCCAAGAGTTTTGCTGAGCCCTTCATAATTCTCGCTTATACTCTGTCAAATTCATCTTTTAAAGATTCCAGTCCATCGAAGCTCTGGTAGACATCGCCCTTTTACAGAGCTCTCTGGGGAATTTTCTTATATTACTTAACTCCGTAGACTACCATGACGATCGAGATTTCTCCTTTGGCTTTCCTCCAAGGTATGCATCTTCCAATGAGATATTGAAAGTCTTTGTAATCAGTTCCACCACGTGTTCGCTACCTAGCACAGTGCTCATATTTGTCTGGTATTTCCAGTATCACCATATTGAACGAAACTATTTACCGCTTTCCTCACATTGGAGCCGAATGAATAGCAAATTTTAAACTGAAGTATCTTTAATCCTGTCACTCAGATATCTTATCATTTAATTCCCGAGAGGATAGGGCGACGTCCAACACCTATTGCCTTGTTTTCGCTCGTCCACTCGTCGATTTGTAGGTAATCGGGAAGTGGTATCTTCGCTTAGATGAAGAAGGTATTAGGTTCGTAGATAATCGGAAGGTTGTAAGTACTTCGATTCTTCGGTTGCTTGAAGATCGGCATTTGATGAGAAATTCCGTTCGTTGATGAGTGAGTCGGTTCTTTGATGACCGGTAGTTGTTGAGAAGTTCGGTTTGTTTATAATCGGTAGTGGAGGAAAACGTCGGTTCACCGATGATCGGTAATTGATGGTTCATTGATAGTTGGAGGCTGTTGCATTCGTTAAAACGTCGATGATTGATCGTTGCTGAGTAGTTTGGTTCGTTGGCGATTGGGAAGTTGTGTATTCTGTGATTTATAGTTGATCGGGAACTTGTTTATTCGTCGATTTGTAGGTGATCGGGAACTGTTGATGAGATCTTCGGTTTTCTAACGGTTGCTAGTGTTGCTACAATTGATGATGGTAGAAGTGGTGTGGCATTAGCTGCGGTATCGGCAAACTTATACTACGAAGGTTTCGAAGGTGAAACAGTAGGCTACAGGGTCCAGTGGTGTAACAGCGCTGTTACACCACTAGTATGTCCGAAGGTCTCTGGGGGGACAGAAGGTCTCTTTGGGTAACAGTAGGCTCGAAGGTATCTGTGGGGAACACTAGGCCCGAAAGCCTCTGTTAGGAACAGTAGGCCCGAAGTTATCAGAGGTATAACATTCGGGCCGAAGGTCTCTGTGGAGAGCAATAGGTCCTAAGGTCTCTGGAGGGAATAGTAGGCCCGAAGGTCTATGTGGGGAACAGTAGGCGCGAAGGTATCTGTTGGGAACACTAGGTCCGTAGATCTCTATGTGGGGCCGTAGGCCCATAAGTTTCTGTGTGAAACAGTAACCCCGAAAGTCTCTGGGGGGACAGTAGGCTCGAAGGTATCTGTGGGGACCACTAGGCCCGAAAGCCTCTGTGAGGAACAGTAGGCCCGAAGGTCTCTGTGGGGATCAGAAGGCCCGAAGGTCTCTGTTTAGAACAGCAGGCTCGAAGGTCTATGTGGCAATCAGTAGGCGCGAAGGTATCTGTGGGGAACACTAGGTCCGAAAGCCTCTGTGAGGAACAGTAGGCCCAAAGGTCTCTGTGGGAAACATTAGGCCCGAATGTCTCTGTCGGGAGCAGTAGGCCCGAAGTTATCAGAGGTATAACATTCGGGCCGAAGGTCTCTGTGGAGAGCAGTAGGTCCTAAGGTTTCTGGAGGGAATAGTAGGTAGGGAACAATAGGTCCGAAGATTTCTGTGTGGAACTGTTGACCCATAGGTTTCTGTGTAAAACAGTAACCTCGAAAAGTCTCTGGGGGGACAGTAGGTCTGAAGGTCTCTCTGGGTAACAGTAGGCTCGAAGGTATCTGTGGGGAACACTAGGCCCGAAAGCCTCTGTTATGAACAGTAGGCCCGAAGTTATCATAGGTATAACATTCGGGCCGAAGGTCTCTGTGGAGAGCTGTAGGTAGTTTTCTGGAGGGAATAGTAGGCCCGAAGGTCTATGTGGGGAACAGTAGGCACGAAGGTATCTGTTGGGAACACTAGGTCCGCAGATTTCTGTGTGAAACAGTAACCCCGAAAGTCTCTGGGGGGACAGTAGGCCCGAAGGTATCTGTGGGGACCACTAGGCCCGAAAGCCTCTGTGAGGAACAGTAGGCCCAAAGGTCTCTGTGGGGAACATTAGGCCCGAAGGTCTCTGTCGGGAGCAGTAGGCCTGAAGGTCTCTGTCGGGAGCAGTAGACCCGAAGTTATCAGGGGTATAACATTCGGGCCGAAGGTCTCTGTGGAGAGCAGTAGGTCCTAAGGTCTCTGGAGGGAATAGTAGGTAGGGAACAATAGGATTTCTGTGTGGAAATGTTGACCCATAGGTTTCCGTGTGAAACAGTATCCCCGAAGGTCTCTGGGGGGACAGAAGGTCTGAAGGTCTCTCTGGGTAACAGTAGGCTCGAAGGTATCTGTGGGGAACACTAGGCCCGAAAGCCTCTGTTAGGAACAGTAGGCCCGAAGTTATCAGATGTATAACATTCGGGCCGAAGGTCTCCGTGGAGAGCTGTAGGTCCTAAGGTCTCTGGAGGGAATAGTAGGCCCACAGGTGTATGTGGGGAACAGTAGGCGCGAAGGTATCTGTTGGGAACACTAGGTCCGTAGATCTCTGTGTGGGGCCGTAGGCCCATAGGTTTCTGTGTGAAACAGTAACCCCGAATTTCTCTGGGGGGACAGTAGGCCCGAAGGTATCTGTGGGGACCACTAGGCCCGAAAGCCTCTGTGAGGAACAGTAGGCCCGAAGGTTTCTGTGGGGATCAGAAGGCCCGAAGGTCTCTGTGAGGAATAGGTCTCAGCGGTGGAACAGTATGCTAAAAGTCTTTGTGGGGAACAGTAGCCCCGAATATCTCTGTGGGGAACAGTACACCCGAAGGTCTCTGTTTAGTACAGCAGGCTCGAAGGTCTATATGACACTCAGCAGGCCCGAAGGTCTCTGTTGGTAACAGTAGGTCCGAAGGTCTCTGTATGGAAAAGTAGCCCCCAAGGTCTTAGTCGAAAACAGTACGCACGAATGTCTCTGGGGAACATTATGCCCGAAGGTCTCTGTGTTGAACAGTAGGCCGCGTCTGCGAATAAATTCCTCAGACGATGCCAAAATATACTCGAACTATGCGCAGAATGAGCCGCCCGTGGAAGGAGGTTGTTTATAGCAACATTTCAAAGGAGAGACGATTCTTCTTTAGAAGTTTGTCTATCAGTCTCAGTATCTCTTCATCATCATTCAGAGTTGACAATGTATTTACTATCGATATTGGGCGGACGTTATTGAGTGCCCCTTCGATGACTAGAAAAACCATAATATATACAGAATATATACATGGGAGCAATATTTCTATGTGTTACAAATGAAATGACATAGTGCTATCGTAAGTGAAGGTCAAAATATTTGAATTTAAACTTTTTTTTCGATTGTAATGGACATATACCTGGTTTCATATCCAATCCATGGCGATAAGAGAAGATTTTTTTATTTTACTCCTGACTTGCTGCATGAATGATTATCGGTAACAACCAGGTCGACTTCTCACTCACATACCAAAGCTAGAAATTTTCCACTGCAAAGAAACCGGTAACCGTTTTGTGTTTTTTTCTCTACGTAGAAATTGGTTTTATGATAGCCAATATCTAAAAATAGCAACCTCTCGTTAGAACGCAATTCCAAAAATAGATCTATAAATGCAAGTGGACGTACTAAAATACACGATGAACATGAAACTACAGAACTAGTTTCACACGAAGGAAGTTATACCTTTGGAGCCATAGGATAGAAGAGGGTACGTCGATATGAAGAGAGAAGCTAACTAACATGCCAAGAATGATGGTCAAGACAAAGAACAGAAAAGAAGTACACAAACAAAAAAACGCCAATGGCGAAAGGGAAAACGAAAACATTAACCGAACATCGAACAAAACATTTTTCCACTTAAAGGCGATTGCACTTTAATGATGATGGCAATGATGGTGGTGGAGGTTCACGCACATTTTCTTGGTTACAAGGCCAAGACACGACGAGGGCTTCGGGATGTACTCTGTAACAACCATAGGAAGTCAATCATTATTAGCCATTCCCTTGATACATCAAACCCTACCTACCATATACGTAGTTCTTACTACCCACCAATTTCTCCCTCCCCCCAATCACTATAGTTACTATCATTAGTGTATTCATCATCATCATCAGCATTGCCATGGACGTCAGCATAAACAAACCTCGTTGTCTTCATTGCTGGTTCAATAGTGATTGTTTTGGAGGCCAGTTTGCCAGTACATAGTTGGTCTGTGAGTGAGCGACCAAGTGCCTGTCTGTCTGTCTGTCCATCTATCCACTTGAAGATGGACAAATGGGTTTACTGAACTTCATCGAAAAAAGCTCAATTGTTGTAGTTCTATTTTATTTTCGTTTTTTTTTCTTCGTATACTTTTTATGACTTGCATTCCACAAAAACGTCATGTTATGATAAAAGGGTGGAACGATATAATCAGGTCTTGTTTTTGCTTACGGAAATACTCTGGATTGTTTTACGGCTTATAACTAAATTAATTTAAATAAATAATTTAATCTCCTGTGCCGATCAATTCGAGCCGGAGAACATTTCATCCGCGGACCATCCACTCATTTTCCAATTTTAGTAACTTAAAACATGTAAGGGAAGTCTAAAGTCGGGGGAGAGGCGCGACTATACTCTGAACTATTATTTTAAAAATTCCGAATTTAGTTAGCACAGACTCAAACAAATTTTATAGCAGAGCTCTGTTAAGTAGTTAGCAGAGCTTCAAAAAGGCGCTAACAGAGCACGGTAAAGAGTTAGCAGAGGTATATTCTACCCTAACTAATGAGAGATTTGCTGTTTTGATCACCAGGAAAAATATTAAATGATCTTACTGACCAATTTACTTGATCCAAACCATGGTATTTTCACTCACAGCTACATTCATTTGGACAATTGTCTCTCCGCAACCTATGTGCGTGAAAATAAATTTTAAAATTTAACTTTAACAGAGCAATTTTAATAGGTTAACAGAGCTTAACGGTTAACAGATCTCTGTTAAGTAAAAACGTAACAAATTTTGAATTTTATTTAAGATTGAAACCTAATAAATGCCGCCGTATGTGCATTATTATTGAAAAAAAAAATCAATAATAATAGAACACACTATATGTAACTACGTTAAACATTGTAGACATTTTGACTTAAAATTTACTTTTTAAAAATCTGATTTGGTCCACTGTGCTCTACTGAATTTAGATAGGTGATTGAAACTTCCACCAAAATTTTATATCTAAAGAATTTTTTTTTTTCGAAATATTATTCTATAAAAAATTTAGTCAAAATTGTATTTCTATAGAAAATTTTGTCAAAATTTTATATCTTTGGAATTTTTTTTTCGAAATTTTATTTTTATAAAAAATTTTCTCAAAATTTTATTTCTATAGATAATTTTGTCAAAATTTTACTTCTAACGAAAATTTTGTCAAAATTTTATTTCTATATAAAATTTTCTCAAAATTTTATTTCTATAGAAAATGTTTTTCAAAATTTTATCTCGAAAGAAAATTTTCTCAAAATTTTATTTCTATTTGCTTCTGATTGTTTTGGAGGGCCGTTTGTCTGTAGTTGGTCTGTGAGTGAACGACCAAGTGCCTGTCTGTCTGTCCGTCCATCTATCCACTTGAAGATGGACTTCATCGAAAAATTTTATTTCTATCAAAATGTTATTTCTATTAAAAACTTTGTTAAAATTTTATTTCTATGGAAAATTTTCTCAAAATTGTCAAAATTTTATTTCTATAGAAAATTTTGTTAAAATTTTATTTCTATAGAAAATTTTGTTAACATTTTATTTCTGTAGAAAATTTTGTCAAAATTTTAATTCTATAGAAACATTTTGCAAAATTTTATTTCTAAAGACCATTGTGTTAAAATTCTATTTCTATAGAAAATTTTATCAAAATTTTATTTCTATAGAAAATTTAGTCAAAATGTTATTTCTTAAGAAAATTGTTTTTTTTTATTTTATTTCTATAGAAAAATTTGTCAATTTTTTATTTCTATCGAAAATTTTGTCAAAATTTTAATTCTAACATATAAACATTTTATTTCTATAGAAAATTTTGTAAAAATTTTATTTCTATAGAAAATTTTGTCGAAATTTTATTTCTATAGATTTTTTTCTAACAATTTTATTTCTATAGAAAATTTTCTGAAATTTTTATTTCCAACGAAAATTTTGTCAAAATTTAATTTCTGTAGACTTTTTTCTAACAATTTTATTTCTATAGAAAATTTTCTGAAAATTTTATTTCCATGGAAAATTTTGTCAAAATTTAATTTCTGTAGAAATTTTTCTCAAAATTTTATTTCTATAGAAAATTTTATCAAAATTTTATTTCTATTGAAAATTTTGTTAACATTTTATTTCTATACACAATTTTGTCAAAATTTTAATTCTATAGAAAAATTTTGCAAAATTTTATTTCTATAGAAAATTTTGTCGAAATTTTATTTCAAACAATTTTATTTCTATAGAAAATTTTATCAAAATTTTATTTCTATAGAAAATTTTATCAAAATTTTATTTCTATAGAAAATTTTGTTAACTTTTTATTTCTGTAGAAAATTTTGTCAAAATTTAAATTCTATAGAAACATTGTGCAAAATTTTATTTCTAAAGAACATTTTGTTAAAATTCTATTTCTATAGAAAATTTTGTCAAAATTTTAATTCTAACATATAGAAAATTTAGTCAAAATTTTATTTCTATAAAAATTTTTTCAAAATTTTATTTCTATAGAAAATTTTGTGGAAATTTTATTTCAAACAATTTTATTTCTATAGAAAATTTTATGAAAATTTTATTTCTATAGAAAATGTTATATATTCTTATGAAAAATATTCTATATATTCTACACCCAGAAAAAAGGGGCTCTAATGCCAACGAAACTTTATTTTAGTTCATGAAGATTAGTTGATGTTAGTTAAATTTTGCACAATATGAGTAAATGTTCCTTATTTGAATAATTTTTTGCTAACTTTAATGACGTGAACTAAACATAAGAAAAAAAAGTTGTATGCAAATATAGTGTACAATTTTACTAAAAAATTAATAAATAATTCATATTTTCCTTAAAATTGCAGAAGTTTGCTAAAATTGATTTCATAAGTCTCTCAAATGAATAAATTTTACTAAAATTGTAACTGTCTTGAACTTCGCTAAAGACATTTTAATAATTTTTAAATCCATTTTTTTCTTTCAACATATGAAATTTTCTTAAAATACAGAAAATAATTAATTATTTATAATAATTTTTCTTCAATTTGACAAAAAGTATTAACTTATTTGTAACATGTTGCAATTAGAAAACTATTTTAGTTAAAATTTTCTAAAATAAACCTACATTTTCTTCCACGGTGGGTTCACTTTTTTTTTTGGGTGTATAAAAAAATTTCTTAAAATTTGATTTCTCAAAAATTTATTTCTATGGAAAATTTTGTGAAAATTTTATTATGTAGAAAATGTTGTTAAAATTGTATTTCTATAGAAATTTTTGTCAAAATTTTATTTCTATAGAAAATTTTGTCAAAATTTTGTTTCTATAGCAAATTTGACGAAATTATTTCTATAGAAAATTTTCTCACAAATGTATATCTATAGAAAATTTTGTTAACATTTTATTTCTATAGAAAATGTTGTTACAATTTTATTTCTATAGAAAATTTTGTTAAAATTTTATTTCTATAAAGGGTGATACGGTCAAAATTTGGTCAAGGGAAAACGCGTGTAAATCGGTGAAATCGTTTATTTAAAAAATCAAATTAAATTTCTTTTTCAAGTTCAATTAGTATAAAATTCAGGAAAAATATTCAGTTAGGCTTTCGCTTTTCCAAATCCGAATTGCCGGGCCTCACGCTTGACACCTGCCATCGGATTTTGTACAGCCACCTTGTTCACCTTCTTTGCCGCATAAAGCCAGTTTGCCTTGAACTGCTGCTCGTCCTTAGCAGTTTTTTTGGTCTTCTTTAGGTTCCGCTTGACAATAGCCCAGTATTTCTCAATTGGGCGGAGCTCTGGCGTGTTGGGAGGGTTCTTGTCCTTGGGAACCACCTGCACGTTGTTGGCGGCGTACCACTCCATGGCCTTTTTACCGTAATGGCAAGATGCCAAATCCGGCCAAAACAGTACGGAACAACCGTGTTTCTTCAGGAAAGGCAGCAGACGTTTATTCAAACACTCTTTCACGTAAATTTCTTGGTTGACAGTCCCGGAAGCTATGAAAATGCTGCTTTTCAAGCCACAGGTACAGATGGCTTGCCAAACCAGATATTTCTTTGCGAACTTTGTATATATAAAACTCATGTATTGTATAAAACTCCTGTCCCGGAAGCTGCTTGTAGTCGGCTTTGACGTAGGTTTCGTCGTCCATTACCACGCAGTAAAACTTCGTCAGCATCGACGTGTACAGCCCCCGGGATCGCGCTTTGGCCGTCGTATTTTGTTTATCATCGCGATTTGGAGTCACTACCTTCTTGTAAGTCGATAGTCCGGCTCGTTTTTTGGCTCGATGCACGGTTGTAAACGATACACCCAGCTTATTTGCGGCATCTCGGAGAGAGATTAGGGTTTCGCTTGAAACTACCGGCAACTCTCTTTGTCGTCTCAGCGGCTTCCGGTTTTCGATTTCCCCCCGATCCATACTTCCTGACGGTCGACAAACGTTCCCCAAACACTTTAATTACATTTGTAACGGTTGATTTGGCAACTTTTAGCGTTTTGCCAGCTTTGCGTGCGAGTAGCTCGGATTTTCGCGATGTGCGAGCAAAATTTTGATATGCTGCTCTTCTTGCTTGGACGGCATTTTGACAACTGAATAGTGAATTCCAAAATCAAAATAGGAGCAACATTCTACACACACACACCTTCAAAATGAGAGGTGTTCAGGTTTTTTAAATGCAAAATTGAAAGAAATACGTCAAGTTTATATTGACCAAATTTTGACCGTATCACCCTTTAGAAACTTTTTTTTTAATATTATTTCTATAAAAGATTTTGTCAAAATTTTATTTCTGTAGAAATTTTTCTATGGAAATTTTTGTCAAGATTTTATCCCAATAGAAATTTATGTCAAAATTTTATTTGTATAGAAAATTTGGCGAAATTTTATTTCTATAGAAATTTTTGACAAAAATTTATATGTATAGAAAATGTTGTTAAAATTTTATTTCTATAGAAAATTTTGTCAAAATTTTATTTCTGTAGAAATTTTTCTCAAAAATTTATTTCTATAGAAAATTTTGTTAAAATTTTATTTCTATAGAAATTTTTCTCAAAAATTTTTTTCTATAGAACATTTATGCAAAATTGTATTTCTATAGAAATTTTTCTCAAAAAATTTTGTTTCTATTGATTTTTTTTTAATATTTTATTTCTATAGAAAATTTTGGCAAAATTGTATTTCTATTGAAAATTTTGTCAATAGAAAAATTTTGTCAAAAGTTGATTTCTCAAAAATTTTTTCAAAAATTTATTTCTATAGAAAATTTGGTCAGTACCTCTTAGTTGGAGAGGAATGTTTTGTAACATTGATCAGAAATCTACCAATTCACCAAGCATTAGAAATTCAATCAGTTTTAGTAGAATTCTACCAACTGTGGCAACCGTGTTTATGATTCGGATTCGACTCCTCGTGAGTTGCCTCTGTCAGCACTTAGTATATACTCTCTATGCTGATATTTAGCGTTCTGGCTTTTGTAAGTTCGTAACCAATACGTTTTCAGATCATGATCAAGTTTTTTGACAACGCATGGTGTAATTTTATCGTTGTTAGATTGGCACCGTCTGTTCACCACATGTGTGTTGATTCACTTCCATGAACGGAACGTTTTGAATCATACACGCCGTTCTTGATATTTTCTATGTGTGGTTGCATCGTTTGCTTTTCCTAAAATTTAACCTCCTCCCTCGTATATAAATACTCCTACTATAGTTCAGATTCTCTAAGATACGTTAATTTGTATTTTCTGCAATTATTCCGGTGGTCATCTAAAATTCTTGCCCTCGAACACAACATCGTCATTATGTTTCTCCTTCCTCTTCTTCTTCATTACTAGTTTGCTCACTTGTGCATCAACTTAATCGGTGTTTTCTTTGTTTGAAGTCAAGTTCCTTTCATAGATGATAACCGCTCTTTTGCCCCTAGGGTCTATGTGGAAGACGATGTCTTGCTGTTTGCTATGCGGTATTGCAGAAAAATGGATGGAGTGCGTTACTACTTCATTGTGCTGCTGCTGTCTGTCATCTTCCTCCACTTTTTGCCTTTGCGCTGTTGTTTATGATCTTGTGGTGGTTTTATTTAAAATTCATGTCAAGTATGTGTGACGACTCTACAGAAGCAAAATTCGTCACTTTTAGTTTCATTGTGATTTGCAGTTTGCTCAGATGCTTGGGAATTGAAACTTAAATCAAAATGGCTATAAGAAATCGATTTTTTTGTTGAAATTTTAAGGAGAATAGTGAAAAGAATTAAATAAAGGTAGAGATCTAAATTAATCCTCGGAAACTTTTTTAATTTTTTTTTGGGTTAATAGAATTATTAAACAATTAACTGAGATATAAATAAGTGAATATTAATTTCGAATTACATGCATATATGTATTTTCAGTTAGTTATACGTTTTTATGTGAAAAAGTTTAAATTCTGCAAATTCTGGTCCTGTAGTTTTTTTTTTCAAATAAATTTGTTAATTGCAAGGCCTTATGGACTATGACATTAGTCCAACTTTAACATTGAACTTTTTCGAATTGTTCATAACTGTCATGAAGAATATGCCATTAAATGAATGCAATGACATTTACATAGCCAAGGTTTTCGTAAACGATTTTTATTTTAAAATTTCCTTGGAAATGTCAATGGTAAAATGATGATGATGATATTGGGGACAATTTTTGATGCACTGAAAAGAAATGTGATTCGTAATTTTTATCTCATTTTGATCTTCAGTTCAGTAAATCACAGAAATTGCTAGATATAAAGACTGGATATTATTCAAAAGATAATGGAATGTACAAGGTCATACACCCTAAAAAAAAACAAGTATATACGGCCGTAAGTTCGGCCAGGCCGAAGCTTATGTACCCTCCATCATGGATTGCGTAGAAACTTCTTCTAAACACTGCCATCCAGAATCGAATTACTTAAGTTGCGGTAACGCTGGCCGATGGCAAGGTATCTTAAAACCTCCTAACACCATCTTCTAAATTGTATGTAAGTCCATACGTGGTATATATTAAATCAAAAAAGATCGATCCAATACATATAATTCAGTTTGACAAAATAGACATACAATTTTGACAAAATTTTTTACAGAACTAAAATTTTAACAAAATTTTCTATAGAAATAACATTTTCACAAAATTTTCTATAGAAATAAAAATTTTGACAAAATTTTCTATAGAAAGAAAATTTTGACAAAAATTTCTACAGAAATAAAATTTTAACAAAATTTTCTATAGAAATAAACTTTTGACAAAATTTTGTATAGAAATAAAATCTTGGTAGATTATTTTTGGCTCGAGTGGCAACCATGATTATGAACCGAATAAAATTTGAACAAAATTTTCTATAGAAATAAAATTTTGACAAAATTTTCTATAGAAATAAAATGTTGACAATGATGAAAATTTTATTATGAACCGAATAAAATTTTAACAAAATTTTCTCTAGAAATAAAATGTTGGTAGATTATTTTTAGCTCTAGTGGCAACCATGATTATGAACCGATATGGACCAATTTTTGTGTGATTGGACCAATTTTGGTATGGTTGTTAGCGACCATATACTAACACCACGTTCCTAATTTGAACCGGATCGGATGAATTTTGCTCTCCAAGAGGCTCCGGAGGTCAAATCTGGAGAACGTTTTATATGGGGGCTATATATAATTATGGACCGATATGGACCAATTCTGGCAAGGTTGTTAAAGATCATATACTAACACCATGTTCCAAATTACAACCGGATTGGATGAAATTTGCTTCTCTTGGAGACTTCGCAAGCCAAATCTGGGGATCGGTTTATATGGGGGCTATACATAATTATGAACCGATGTGGACCAATTTTTGCATGGTTGTTAGAGACCATATACCAATATCATGTACCAAATTTCAGGCGGATCGGATGAAATTTGCTTCTCTTTGAGGCTCCGCAACCCAAATCTGGGGATCGGTTTATATGGGCGCTATATATAATTATGGACAGATATGGACCAATTTTTGCATGGTTGTTAGAGACCATATACCAACATCATGTATCAAATTTCAGCCGGATCGGATGAAATTTTCTTCTCTTTGAGGCTCCGCAAGCCAAATCTGGGGATCGGTTTATATGGGGGCTATATATAATTATGGACAGATGTGAACCAATTTTTGCACGGTTGTTAGAGACCATATACTAACACCATGTACCAAATTTCAGCCGGATCGGATGAAATTTGCTTCTCTTTGAGGCTCCGCAACCCAAATCTGGGGATCGGTTTATATGGGGGCTATATATAATTATGGACCGATGTGGACCAATTTTTGCATGATTGTTAAAAACCATATACCAACACCATGTACCAAATTTCAGCCGGATCGGATGAAATATGCTTCTCTTAGAGGCTCCACAAGCCAAATCTGGGGATCGGTTTATATGGGGGCTATATATAATTAAGGACCGATATGGACCAATTTTTGCATGATTGTTAGAGACCATATACCAACATCATGTACCAAATTTCAGCCGGATCGGATGAAATTTTCTTCTCTTTGAGGCTCCGCAAGCCAAATCTGGGGATCGGTTTATATGGGGGCTATATATAATTATGGACCGATGTGGACCAATTTTTGCATGATTGTTAGAGACCATATACCAACACTATGTACCAAATTTCAGCCGGATCGGATGAAATATGCTTCAGTTAGAGGCTCCACAAGCCAAATCTGAGGGTCCCTTTATATGGGGGCTATACGTAAAATTGGACCGATATGGCCCATTTTCAATACCATCCGACCTACATCGATAACAACTACTTGTGCCAAGTTTCAAGTCGATAGCTTGTTTCGTTCGAAAGTTAGCGTGATTTCAACAGACGGACGGACGGACGGACGGACGGACGGACGGACGGACGGACGGACATGCTTAGATCGACTCAGAATTTCACCACGACCCAGAATATATATACTTTATGGGGTCTTAGAGCAATATTTCGATGTGTTACAAACGGAATGACAAAGTTAATATACCCCCATCCTATGATGGAGGGTATAAAAATCTTTGACAAAATAGTATATTATAGAAACGGAGATTGGAGATAAATCATAAAAGATATAAAAAGCTTAGAATTAACTGATTAACGACCTAAGACAGGGAAATCTGTATCTCTTTCCAAAAACGTAGTGATAATGTTCTTTTTGGATTCTAAAGTTGTACAAAATTGGCGCAGAACCGATGAATTTAACATAGACTTGTCATAGGACGGATGTTTACCGCTTCAAGAGCCATTGCACTGAATTTGCATCACTTTCTTAAGGTGTGTTGCATTAATTTGCCAAATAAATAATTTTTAAAATTTTTTATGATTTTTAAAGCATTGTACCGCTTTTCTGAAACGTTTGACATCAAATATTTTAAAAAAATTGGCATTTTTTCTAGAATGGATTTAACATTTTTATACCCACCACCATAGAATGGTGACGGGGGTACAATAAGTTTGTCATTCCGTTTGTAACACATCGAAATATCGATTTCCGACTATATAAAGTATATATATATATATATATATATATATATATATATATATATATATATTCTTGATCAGGGAGAAATTCTAAGACGATATAACGATGTCCGTCTGTCCGTCTGTCTGTTGTAATCACGCTACAGTCTTTAATAATGAAGCAATCGTGCTGAAATTTTTCACAAACTCGTCTTTTGTCTGCAGGCAGGTCAAGTTCGAAGATGGGCTATATCGGTCCAAATTTTGGTATAGCCCCCATATAGACCGATCTCCCGATTTTACTTCTTGGGCTTATAGAAACCGCAGTTTTTATTCTATTTACCTGAAATTAGAAAACTAGAGGTATTGTAGGACCAAAAATACGTGTGCCAAAAATTGTGAGTATCGGTCCAAATTTTGGTATAGCCCCCATATAGACCGATCTCCCGATTTTACTTCTTGGGCTTATAGAAACCGCAGTTTTTATTCTATTTACCTGAAATTAGAAATCTAGAGGTATTGTAGGACCACAAATACGTGTGCCAAAAATTGTGTGTATCGGTCCATGTTTTGGTATGGTCCCCATATAAACCGATCTCCCGATTTGGGGTCTTGGGCTTATAGAAATCGTAGTTTTTATCCAACTTGCCTGAAATTTGAAATCTAGAGGTATTTTATGACCATAAAGAGGTGTGCCAAAAATGGTGAGTATCGGTCCATGTTTTGGTATATCCCCCATATAGGCCGATCTACCGATTTTACTTCTTGGGCTTATAGAATCCGCAGTTTTTGTTCAATTTACCTGAAATTAGAAATCTAGAGGTTTTGGCACACGTATTTGTGGTCCTAATACGTGTGCCAAAAATTGTGAGTATCGGTCCATGTTTTGGTATGGTCCCCATATAAAACGACCTCCCGATTTGGGGTCTTGGGCTTATAGAAACCGTAGTTTTTATCCAATTTGTCTGAAATTGGAAATCTAGAGGGAGTTTAGGTGTGCCAAAAATGGTGAGTATCGGTCCATATAGCCGCCAAATAGACCGATTTCCCGATTTTACTTCTTGGGCTTCTAGAATCCGAAGTTTTTATCCTATTTGCCTGAAATTAGAAATCTAGAGGTATTTTCGGGTCATAAAGAGGTGTGCCGAAAACGGTGAGTATCGGTCCATATTTTAGTATAGCCCCCATAAGAACGATCTCCCGATTTAACTCCTTGGGTTTCTAGAAACCGTAGTTTTTATCTGATTTGCCTGAAATTGTAAATATTCTGGTATTTTAGGCTCACAAAAACGTGTATCGGATTAAGTTTTTATCGGTCCATTTGGTAATGCCTCCATATAGACCGACTTCACTTCTTGAGGGTGTAGAAGGCGCACTGATCATGAAAATTGCTTGAAACTCAATGTAAAATTTCCTTTTACTTCTACAGATTTAAGATTTCAAATCAAGACGTTATTTTATAATTTTCTTGCACACTTACAAGAGATGTTAATGATTCCTCTAAAACTCAAACAAAAATGGTTCTTATAAATCCAGAATCTGATATAGTCCTCATAGGAGAAATCTTTAAATTTATCTTCGGGAAGTGTCCTCAAGTCCTCAAGCCCTCCTGAAATTTCAAAGGAAACCCTAATATTTGGTTCATGGTGGTGGGTATTTAAGATTCGGCCCGGCCGAAGTTAGTGTTGTATATACTTGTTTTCGAAATAATGTTAATAATTTGTACCATTTTGTTAATCCTTATTCTGTTTTTAACCTATTTGATACAAAAAAAGTTAAAATTTCCTTTCGAAAATATGAAAAAAAAACCGAGTTACAAAAAATTGAATTAAAAGAACTTCCTGAGCAGTTAAAATAAAGAACAGCTTTGGGAGGACATTTTTGGAAGTACTTTTAAAGTTGTGCCTTTAGAAGCACTTCCAATTTTTTTTTTGCTGGGACAATGAGTAAAATCTGGAAATTCTACTTTCAGTTTCAAGCAATTTTCATGATGAGTGCGCCTGCTATATCCTGAAAGAAGTGTTTTCTCTTCTGAGGAACGAAATTTTAGACAAGCAAAGTTTAGAGACAATCGTTGAATCGCTTATCAAAAATTCGGCTTAGTTTGCTCTAAACGAAAATACTTTATACGAAAGGGAAATTTCGTTTGTCTAAAATTTCATTCCGGAGGAAAATATTTTTCTTTGGGTGTACGCTCAAGAAGTTAAATCGGCCTATATCGATGCCTTACCAAATGGACCGGTAAAAATAAATGCGATACAGATTTTTGAGGGTCTAAAATTCCAGTATATATACATTTTGGTTGCACCATCGGATAAAAACTACGGTTTCTAGAAGCCCAAAGAGTTAAATCTGGAGATCCGTCTATGTGGAGGCTATACTAAAACATTGGTCGACACACACCATATTCGGCTGACCTATTTGTTGTCAGCTGGATTCCAGGTGGGCTATACCAAAACATGGATCTATACGGACCATTTTCGACACACCTCTTTATGGTCCCAAAATACCTCTAGATTTCCAATTTCAGGCAAAACGGTTAGTAAATACAGTTTCTAGAAGCTCAAAAAGTAAAATCGGGAGATCGGTCTATATGGAGGCTATACCAAAACATGGACCGATACACCCTATTTTCGACACACCTCATTATGGTCCCAAAATACCTCTAGATTTCCAATTTCAGGCAAATCGGTTAGTAATTACAGTTTCTAGAAGCCCAAGAAGTGAAATCGGGAGATCGGTCTATATGGGGGCTATACCAAAACATGGACCGATGGGCACCATTTTCGGCACACCTTTTTATGGTCCTCAAGTACCTCTAGATTTTCAATGACAGGCAAATTGAATAAAAACTAAGGTTTTTATAAGCCCAAGACCCCAAATCGGGAAGTCGCTTTATATGGGAACTATATCAAAACATAGAGCTCTTTAAGCTCTTTCATATGGTGTATGGGTCATAGTGGGACAATTGTCCATTTGGCCACAATGGTCACTGGAGGCATCCTCTCCAGAATTTTATAAAGAATTTTATTTTTCTCCAATACTGAACGTCGGATTTAGACAATTCTATTCAATATCGATAGAGCTCTCCAAGCTCTTTCATATGGTGTATGGGTCATAGTGGGACAATTGTCCATGTGGCCAAAATGGTCACGTGATTTCCATCCTCTCAAAAAATTGTGCCGAAAAACTCAATTTTCTGCGAAATGTAGAGACATATGTGTGAATGTAGCTGTGAGTGATAATGCCACAAGTGGGTGGTTTAATTTTAGATACAAGTAAATTGGTCAGGAAGACCATTTAATATTTTTCCTGGTGATCAAAAAATAAGTCAATCATTATTGGTTAGGGCAGAAAATATCTCTGTTAACTCATTACAGTGCTCTGTTATCTCCTTTATGAAGCTCTGTTAACTAATTAACATAGCTCTGCAAAGAAAAATGGTTTGTATCCGTGCTAACTAAATTCGGAATTTATTTTCACGCACAATTCTTACTTTTTAGCCAATGAAAATATGAAAAAGCGAGTTGTAAAAAAAATTAATTACAAGAACTTTCACACAGAAAGTTAAAATAAAGAATATATTTGGGAGTATATTTTTGGAAGTGCTTTTGAATTAACTTCCTTTAAATTAACTTCCAATTTTTTTGCCGGGCAATAAAACAGAGAACTTAAAACCTGACTGGGACTTTTATGTTTGGGAGATATTTTTGTTGTTGTTCAGAAAACTATTAATTATGGCACTATAATCCAGCTCAACTGTTATATCGACATAAATGATTATGACAAATTTACTTTATTGCATATAATATAAATAACTATTGTGTTTTTGGTATTTGATTTTATTTCTGAATTAATTGTTAATCAAGAAGAGCAAAAAAATTAACAATAGATTAAAATGAATAAAAAACAAGCAACAAAAAATTAAAAAAAATATTTATATATTAAAATATAACAAGTATATATTCGTCTTAGGTCTTATCTAACATGGATACACAATCGTTATACTACACTGAAAAAAAACCATGTTCGGTTCCAAGGATTTTGTCTTTACACTGATGGATTTGAGCCAACAAAAACGGAGAATTGAACTTTTAAGACAGAATTCTCTCTTAAATTTGATTTTTGTGTATTTGATTTTAGGAAACAAATTTTAATTCAAACATTTTTTCAGATTTTTTCTTCATCACATCTATACATTTTTACATGCGCTTGAACTAATTGTCGAAGCACTTTTGCCCCTATCCAAAACGTGCGTTCTGAACGTATCAACCGCTTCTTTAGGTGTCGAAAAACATGGACCCTTCATTTTAGTTTTTAGATACAGGAATAAAAAGAAGTCATTCTGTGCCAGGACAAGACTATAAGACGGATTACCCATCAAATCGACGTTTTAAGTGCTCAAAAATGCAGTTGTTTGAGCCGATGTGTTATCCATCTTTGGTTGTTTGTTCGTGGTGAAATGAGCACGGAGGACGGTGAACGCAGGGGACGCCCGAAAGAGGTGGTTACCGACGAAAACATCAAAAAAATCCACAAAATGATTTTGAATGACCGTAAAATGAAGTTGATCGAGATAGCAGAGGCCCTAAAGATATCAAAGGAACGTGTTGGTCATATCATTCATCAATATTTGGATATGCGGAAGCTCTGTGCAAAATGGGTGCCGCGCGAGCTCACATTTGACCAAAAACAACAACGTGTTGATGATTCTGAGCGGTGTTTGCAGCTGTTAACACGTAATACACCCGAGTTTTTCTGTCGATATGTGACAATGGATGAAACATGGCCCCATCACTACACTCCTGAGTCCAATCGACAGTCGGCTGAGTGGACAGCGATCGGTGAACCGTCTCCGAAGCGTGGAAAGACTCAAAAGTCCGCTGGCAAAGTAATGGCCTCTGTTTTTTGGGATGCGCATGGAATAATTTTTATCGATTATCTTGAGAAGGGAAAAACCATCAACAGTGACTATTATATGTCGTTATTGGAGCGTTTGAACTTTGTCATTCCGTTTGTAACACATCGAAATATTGCTCTAAGACCCCATAAAGTATATATATTCTGGGTCGTGGTGAAATTCTGAGTTGATCTGAGCATGTCCGTACGTCCGTCCGTCTGTTGAAATCACGCTAACTTCCGAACGAAACAAGCTATCGACTTGATACTTGGCACAAGTAGTTGCTATTGATGTAGGTCGGATGGTATTGCAAATGGCCTATATCGCTCCACTTTTACCTATAGCCCCCATATAAACGGACCCCCAGATTTGGCTTGCGGAGCCTCTAAGAGAAGTATATTTCATGATGCGATCCGGCTGAAATTTGGTACGTAGTGTTGGTATATGGTCTCTAATAACCATGCAAAAACTGGTCGACTTCGATCCATAATTATATATAGCCCCCATATAAACCGATCCCCAGATTTGGCTTGCGGAGCCGAAAAGAGAAGCAAATTTCATCCGATCCTGCTGAAATTTGGCACATGGTGTTGGTATATGGTCTCTAACAACTATGCAAAAATTGGTCCACATCAGTCCACAAGTATATATATTTTTATTTCTATAAAAAAATTTGTCAAAATTTTATTTCTATATAAAATTTTGTCCACATTTTATTTCTATATAAAATTTTGTTAAAATTTTATTTCTATATAAAATTTTGTTCAAATTTTATTTCTATAGAAAATTTTGTCAAAGTTTTATTTCTATAGAAAATTTTGACAAAATTTTATTTCTATAGAAAATTTTGTCAAACTGAATTATATACGTATTTAATCGGTCTTTTTTAATTTAATATATACCACGTATGGACTTACTTACAATTTAGAATACTGTGTTAGGAGGTTTTAAGATACCTTGCCAAGCTTTACCGCAACACAAGTAATTCGATTGTGGATGGCAGTGTGTAGAAGAAGTTTCTACCCAATCCATGGTGGATCAGTGTTGCCAGGTGATTTTTGATTTTCCCCCCAAATTTTAAGAAAAAACCCCTAAATTGGTCTAGACTTTATTCAAAAACCCCCAAAAAATTTAAGAATGTAAATAGTTCAAAAAGGTGTCCCAAATTTCGTTAAAAAATCATGCAGTGATATACTTTACAAATTAAATTTAACACAAATATATATACTGAAAGAATTTTTTTCTGAGGAACAACATTTCTTTTGAAGTAAATAAAAATCGGTAGATAACATCATTATACCACTTTTCACAAATTCAGGTTTATTTGTCTAAAATTTCGTTCCTGAGGAAAGTAATTTTTCTATGGGTATAATAATACAAAATGTATATCAATATAAAAAGCAGACAAAACAATATAATTCAATGTATAAATCTTTCAAATCAAATTAATTAAAACAACGGCTTATAAAGTATAAATAAAGGAATAAAAAATAAACAAAAATTAAAGTTCAGTAAATATATACATTATTCGCCATTAGGCGTGAAATTATGAGACCAATAATGTAATGTTACAATGCCATTTCTTAATTTATTTTTAATTGTATCAAATATTAAAAATGCCCCTTCAAAAGATGCGTTTAAAACAGAATGTCATTGCATACTTTCTTGTATTTAAGAACATGGATTTACTCCCCTCATTTTTTTTTCAAAATTAATGCCAGAATTTTCCAAATTTTGTTGAGAATTGCTCCACTTTATAAGGTTTAAAATATTTTTTTACCCCCAAAAATCCCTTCAAATAAATGTTACCCCTAAAAATCCCCCTAAACTTGTAAAAAACCCCTAAATTTGGGGGGAAAACCCCCAACCTTGCAACACTGTGGTGGATGGTACACAATCTTCGGCCTGGCCGAACTTAAGGCCGTATATACTTGTTTCTAACTGAATTAGTCTTCCGAATTTGATTAGAAAGTTAATTGTATCAATTAATTTTTTAATTAAATATTTTAAAATTTTCAATCATTGACCTAATTAACTTAATGTTTCTATCATGATAAAAAAGGTAATTGTATCAATTAATAGATTAATTGAAAATATTTTCAACTTCAATTAACTTTTTAATTGGAAATATTTTGGTGATATTTTTTCTGAGAAGACTCAGATATACTCGCAAATATTTCTAATGGTTCACTGCATAACCAGAGACCGAAAGTTGTCAGGATATGTTTTTATAGATCTCAGTTCGATTCCACACAAATCTAAAGGTAGTACTTGCATTGATGAAATTGGAATCTCAACATAGAGTAAATATAAGAAATACGAAGTGTTCCAAATATTTTTTTTTTTTGATTTTGGGACGTTGAAGATGTTAACAACTTTGCGACAATCCCAAACCTAAAAATGTTTGATACATACCATCTCTGGCGTGATGTCTATAGACAAACGGACAGAGCTACATCATTTTAAAATAAAATTGAATTAAAACAAAATAAAATTAAAATCGATATTTCGAAGATGGACTAAATGGATCGATTTAGTCCATCTTCTAGAAAACATAGAATTATCTCCATAATTGGAAGGGTCAGCGCAATTACAGGCATTGGCCGATTGAAGAACTCAATGATATCAAATTTGAGTAAATATCTGTTTAGTTTTTGAATTGCTAATTTGGCCGGAATGTGAGTTTACTACTTCAACTCCAAGAAAATTTTCAGACTCCCACGCCTTGACATGATGAATAAAGTCGAAATAAGAAATTTGTTTCCCAGTACTAATTATGCAAAACTCAAATTTAAAAGAGAATTGCGTCTTAAATGCATCATTAGTGCAACTCCTCGCTTTCTTTGGCTCAGAATGAATACCAAAGTCTTTACAGTAAAAACAAAATCTTTGGAACTCAACAAGCAATTTTTTTCAGTATAGCTGTAGGTGTAGTATTAACTAAATCTAAATGAGTCCTTGTAATTGAAGAAGAAGTTGCTAATTACTGTTATTATATCCCTTTCATCGCCTTCTAAATACCAGTTAATGATACAGTTGTCTTCCTTGTTGCATGAAATTGATAGAATTGTGTTTTATTGTATTTATTGATTGATTTTCGTGGAGCTATCGTCACTTCAAAGAACCTTGAATCGCCCTGAGTGTTCAGTATTAGGGTGTCATACAAAAAAAAAAAAAAAAAAACAATTACCACTGACTTTTTTGGAAAGCTATATATAAGTTATAAAAATCTAAAAATATAAATATATAAAATATTCTTAAATATTCTATAGGGTCGTAACAGCTATGGCGGGATTCTTGAAACCATATTCGTACCCCTCCACCAAACAGAACTTTATATATTCCTCGTTTTTCTTATCCTCACAATGTCCCTGATTAGGGACCAGCTAAGAGCTCTAGCAAACATTATGACGTATTGTCAACATTTCCGTATTCTATATATTTACAAAACTATTAAGAAATAATTGTAATAATAATCGAAGACACATGCAACTCAATTAACCTTTTACGCATTCATTTTCTATTGCCATGATAATGGTAATGGTCTCATCATCATCATTTCATTGAACATGTGTGACAAATAGCAGGAAATTGACATTTTAATTTTCTCACGAAATGGATACCTCAAGACCATCTCTTGGCATTGGAGTGTCGAACCTTAGACCTATTTAGGTATAATTTTAACTTACACCTTTGACAAGAAAATTGATGTCCATTACATGGAAGATTGTGGACAAGGAGAATGAGGGCTTAATAATGCCCATATTAAATATGTGGGTGTGCGGGAGTTAAAATTGATTCATTCTGACCAGTGATGCCAATTTGTTGCTTTTAACACCAAACTTAGCGCTTTTTGATTTTCAAATAACACCAAATTGCCTTTTTAGTGCCTTTTCAAAAAAAGCACCAACTTGGTGCTTTCTGGCATTTCCATTTAGGTTAGGTTACACCCTCAAAAAAATCGCTTCTTTAACATATGTTCCAAACATATTTTGCAGGAAGCACATATATTATTGGATACTGCCGAAACATTAATATGGTTGTTTTATGTGAACATATCATATGCTTGGAAGCAGTTTGAGCCCAAAAATATTATATGCTTGGAAGAATTTTTCCCAAAGACGATTGTGCTCATTGCCTAACATACTCGTAATTTTCACTTCCTCGAAATATTTTAGTTCTTGGCACCTTTTTCTGTAATACAAATAATGTTGAAGAAATTATTCACTTTTATAAATTTTTTAAATTTTACCTTTCGCCTGCACGGAGAATCGAACCGAGGACTATACAGTTTGTAGCTGTTATAGTCACCAGTAGATAATTATCGTTATAAGTTACACTTATATAGCATAGTTTGCAGCGCCCACGAGCCCAAGGAAACAACATTATTTAACAGAAACATACATTTGTTTGCCACGTGGACTCTCCCGTCAACTCTCCCGGTTTCCATCTCTATTTCTTTCTCTATACTCTCTCTGTCGCTTTGAATAAAATATCACAACATATGTGTGTTTAGTCGAAATTTGTAAATTTATATATGTTTGCATTCACACATATGATTTTTATGAAACATTCATGCCCCAAACATAATATATTCTAACATATTAACATAGATGTCCCAAACATTTAGTGTTAGTTTAGGAACATTCCTTGTTTGCACTTAAATATATTGTGTTTTAAAATTGTGCCCGAAACACATTTTGTTTATATCGGAACATATGAAAAACATATTTTTCTAAGAGTGTAGGTTATGTGGCAGTCCGATGTAAAGGCTGGTTAAATTGTAAGGGCCGATGTTGAGTGTGAACCACACCTAAGCGCCAAGTTTTTTCCGAATTTTTTTTTGACATTTCTCTATTTCAGACTTACTCAATTTGAACCATGGACGTCGTGAATGGGCAGAATGGTTCCAAGAAATGGCAACAGTGGATGATCACTTTTCGAAGAAATTGTGGGACTCGTTTTACAATATGGGCTCCGTTGACGAACAACTTACCTTCTTGGAGAATAACGTGAGACATCTTAAGGACCTCACTATCCCCTTAAGGACGAGGAATGTTAAATCTAGCTCCAAGCCCTGGTTCGACGAGGAGGTGCGTCTGGCGATATCGGAGCGCGACAGGGCATACTCCAGATGGAAGCGATTTAAGATCCCTGCTTTGAAAGACGACTTTCGCGAGAAGAGAAAGCATGCGAACGTTGCTATAAAACGCGCCAAAAGGGATTACTTTTATCACAAATTCTCGTCAGCTTTAGGGTCTAAAAAGGCATGGGATATTATACGGTCTATTGGTATTGGAAAAACTTTTGGTTGTAATGACAACGTTGATGTTGACGAATTGAACATGAAATTTGTTGATATTCCTGTCATTCCAAGAGTGGACAACTTCTACAACTTCGACGTTGATATCACGGACCTTATAAGTAATATCGATGGATTTCAGTTTTCCTGTGTCGATTTCACTGATGTGATTTTTAGCATCTCATCTGTGAAATCGAATTCTGTTTGCCACGATGGTACTGATCCGCGGTTTTTGAAGATTTTATTACCACTCACTGAAAAACAGTGAACCCACCAGGAAAGATAACTTTCGATTAATTTTAGAAAATTTGGAACTTTTTTAGAAAATTTTAACTAAACGGTATTACAAGCGCTGGCATCACTCCGATATGGCAAAAATAAGTAAATATTTTTCGACAAATTCAAGAAAATTTATTAGACATAACTAAATTTTTTCAGTAGTTAAAGAAAATTTTGTAGTTTTAAGAGAAATCTTGGAGTTCAAAATTGCAAGAATGTCTTTAGTGACATACGAAGTTCATGATGGACACATTTTTGGTAAAATTTACAAATTTAAATAAATAATGAACTATTTTGTAAGAAATACGAAATTAGGAAATCTTTATGCTTTATTTGTGTATAACTTTTTCCCGTTTTTTAGTTCATTTAACTAACATACGCAAAAAATTATTTGACTAAAATAAACTTTTTCCAAACATAATGATTCTATGAACTAATATAAAGTTAATATGGCTTTAGTGAAATAGAGAGTTCACTTTTTTTTGAGTGCTTCTACTGCCCTATATAACCAGTCTTTTCAACAGAATTATAACGACTAGCACTTTTCCTTCTGCATGGAAACATAGTAAGGTTATCCCTATACCAAAAAGTGGCGGTGAATACCGCCCAATCTCCATTTTGTGTTTTCTTTCCAAGGCTTTCGAGAAGATAATCCACAGGCAGTTATCTGATTATCTTTCTAACAATTCGATGTTGTTTGGCAGACAATCCGGTTTCCGGCCTAAACATAATTGCATCACCGCCTTGGCAGACGTATCTGAGGATATAAGACTCAACTTGGAGAGGAATGGGGTTACTTGCCTGGTCCTTCTTGATCACTCTAAGGCCTTCGATTCGGTTGATCACAACATATTGTGTGCTAAATTGATAAATATATTTAATTTTTCGTCGTCCGCAACACATCTTGTTTGGTTTTATTTATGTCATCGTTCACAATCTGTTAGTGTAAATGGTTTATTGTCAAATTCTTTGTTCGTTAACAGAGGTGTCCCACAGGGGTCAATTTTGGGCCCACTGTTCTTCGCTATCTATTCTAACGACCTTCCTCGTCATGTCTCATACACCAAGGTGCATTTATATGCCGACGACGTACAGGTGTATATCTCACGTCCCTTATCCGAGCTCGATAATTGTGTTCGCAGATTGAACCATGACCTGTCGAGAATTCATACCTGGGCGAGTGCTAACGGTCTTTGCTTAAACCCATTGAAATCGAAGTGTCTTATCATAGGTAAGAGAAGATCGGATCCGATCCGATATAATGTTGATGTAAGGATCAAAAACATCGGTATATCGCTTGTAAAGTCGGCAAAGAATCTTGGGGTTATTTTTAATGATACTCTGACATGGTCGAATCATATTTGCTACGCCATAGGGCAGAGCTATGCGAAACTACGAACACTCTGGTCGACGCATTCTTATACTCCCCTGGCAATCAGATGTCTTTTAGCTAAGACTTACATTTTACCGGGTCTACTGTATGGTACGGAATTATTCGCTAGCTGTGATTCTGCAAGTCGAAGAAGACTGAATGTTCTTTTTAATAGTATAACGTGCTATATTTTCGGTTTGAATAGTCGGGATTCCGTTTCCCAATATGCACGGAGATTATATGGTGTACCTTTTGATGGTTTGATGTCAATCAGGAGCCTTCTCTTTCTCCACAAAATTGTTTCCTCCGGTGCACCCGAGTATTTATTTGAGAGACTTCGTTTCACTCGCTCTAGTAGGGGTAAGAAAATTATACCATTAGTGCAACGCAGCCCTGTTTCCGACTGGCAATTCTTCATATCGTCCGTTCGAACTGTTAGTGACACCAAAAAATTTAAGGCGAAATTGTTTAATCACTTCGCTATCTCCTGAACGTCTTTGAATCATTAATTTGTTTACTGAATGTTGTGTATTCTACCATTTTTAATATTTTCATAATCATGGTAGTAAACATATAGTTTAATTGTTAATCTCTATCTCTTTTAAAATTTACATTTCTGTAATATTTATTTATTTATTTTTTTATGATTGTACCTATGTCGGTTAACTTAAATTATCTTTAACTTCATTGATATCTTATACGCTCTTATTCAATCAGTTCTGAAGTTTCCTTTACTTTGTTTGCTTCATCTTTTTATACCCTAAACCACATAGTGGTCAGGGTATAATAAGATTGATCGGCCAAAAAATGTGTCTACCAGAAATATCGATTTTAGACCCCATAAAATATATACCGATCGACTCAGAATCACCTCCTGAGTAGATCTAGCGCTTGGTGTCCGTCCGTCCGTCCGTCTGTCTGTCCATGTATTTGTTGTTCACAGGATTCTGGTCGCAATTATTAACCGATTTTGATGAAATTTGGTACAGGGAGTTTTTTGGGCACAAGGACGAACGCTATTGAATTTGGAAAAAATCGGATCAAATTTAGATATAGCTCCCATATATATGTATCGCCCGATTTCGACAAATGGGGTCACGTTGCGCGTTTTTTCAAACGGATCGTCACCAAATTTGGCAAAATGTAATCTTTTCCATCGCCCTTCAAGTCTGCAAAATTTCATCCAAATCGTTTCAGATTTAGATATAGCTCTCATATATATGTATCGCCCGATTTTCCCAAATTTGGCCACAAAACCTTTATTTATCAACCGATTTTACTCAAATTTGGCTAAATGTAGTCTTCTATTGCACTAACTATATGTGCTAAAAATCATCGAAATCGGTTCAGATTTAGCTATAGCTCCCATATATATGTACCGCCCGATTTTTCTAAATTTGGCTATAAAACCCTTATTTATCAACCGATCTTACCCAAATTTGGCTAAATGTAGTCTTCTATAGCACTAACTATATGTGCAAAAAATCATCGAAATCGGTTCAGATTTAGATATAGCTCCCATATATATGTATAGCCCGATTTTCCCAAATTTGGCCATAGAACCCTTATTTATTAACCGATCATAATAAAAGTTGGCTAGATCCAGTCCTCTATAGTACTAACTATATGTGGAAAATTTCATCGAAATCGGTTCAGATGTAGATATAGCTCCCATATATGTATCGCCCGATTTTGAAAAATTCGCCCCTAATAACCTTATGTTTGACCATACAGGCCTCATTTCTTAACTGATCTTACTCAAATCTTGCACGAGGTAACCTTTTGTGGTATTAATCAAACCCGCAAAATATTATGCAAATTGGTTCAGATTTAGATATAGCTTCCATATATATGCATCGCTCGATTTTCCCAAATTTGGCCATACTACTCATATTTATTAACCAATGTTACTCAAATTTCAAATTTTGATCGTACTTATACGTACTTGTAGCTCTTACGTAAGAATATTGCTCGATTTTTACAAATTTGTATTTATTACCCACACCAATTTAACGATTTTCTCTTTTTTAATAATGGGCTCAATATTAGTGGCTTACTAACTCCGTAGGCGCAATATCAACACAGCCAGTAGGGGAAATTCCCTATATGTAGGGTTTTTCTAATATTTAGCGTCTTGTAGGGACCTAGGACCACAATGTAGGGACATTTTCACTCAACACAATTTGTAATAATTTTTACATTTTGGTGGCTCTATAGGAGGAAATTAGAAGCCGGCAAAGGCTTGATCTTTAACAATGTGTGGTAAACTTTATTCCTGTAGAAAATTTTGTCAACATTTTATTTCTATAGAACATTTTGTCAAAATTGTATTTCTATAGAAATTTTTTTCAAAATATTATTTCTATAAAAAATTTTATTTCTGTGGAATTTTTTTTCTAAAGAATTTATTGTCAAAATTTTATTTCTATAGAAAAATTTCTCACAAAAATTTGTTTATAGAAACTTTTCCAAAATTTTATTTTTATAGAGATTTAACAAAAAAGATTAATAATTTGGGTAGAATTCTACCAACTGTGGCAACCGTGGTGGTAATACAAATTTATATTCTAAGTTATATACGTTGCATATTCATGTTTTAAGATAATAAAGTACTTAGAACCATTTTTGTTTTGTAAATTTTTTTTTAAATTTAGCGAAAAATATAGTAGGGAAAATGGTTTGGGAATGTATGGGAAAGTAGGGAACTTTTTTTGTCTTTGTAGGGTAAACCGAACATTTTCCCTGGCAACATTGACTATGAGCTATAGTCAGATTGACACAAAGCACCCATAGACATGTACCCCTTAATTTTCTTAAATATGCAACTGCGGTTTATCTCCCAGACCTATATGTTACCCCATAAATGCTTATGATTACTAATTCTGTAATGGTGGTTTAGGGTATGATATAGTCGGCCCCGCCCGACTTTAGACTTTCCTTACTTGTTTGTTAGTCACTTTAACTTTTGTTTTTTAACTTCGAAATTATGTTATTACGGCCATTTTCATGTAGCTCCGTTAGGCTTTAACTCCCAGTTAACAAAAAGTAAATTGCAAATATCTTCTCTCCGGTTAACTTAAACTGACAATTTTTCGGCAGTTAAGTTCCTAACTGGCATATGGAATATATAGGCAAGATGGCAGCTATGTTCATAATACGGTTTAAAAGTTCGTTAGTTAACGGATCAATAACGGAGCTTCATGAAAATGGGGGTTAGTATTATTATTTTCCAACTACTTTTAAGTTTCTTTCTATGTAATTATACAAATATGGGAAAATCTTTCCTGTACTCTAATTATAAGAATTTACTATTCTTGTTGTACAGGTCTTTAAAATAAATAAATCAAATCAAATCAAAATCATCTTCAGTGATGAGGCTCATTTTCACCTTAGTGGATTCGTCAATAAACAGAATTGCCGCATTTGGGCGAATGAGAATCCAAGAGTGATTGTCGAAAAAGCAATGCACCCACAAAGAGTGACTGTTTGGTTTGGGCTGGCGGCATCATCGGGCCGTATATTTTTCAAAATGAGGCCGGTCAGGCAGTTACTATGAATGGTGTTCGCTATCGTGAGATGATAACGAACTTTTTATGGCCCGAATTGGAAGATATGGATGTGGACGATATGTGGTTTCAGCAGGACGGTGCCACTTGCCACACAGCTAAGGAAACAATGGCTCTTTTGCGCAACAAATTCAATGGCCGTGTTATCTCACGTAATGGCGATGTCAATTGGCCGCCAAGATCATGTGATTTGACACCGTTACAATAATTTCCTAAATAGTTTGTGTTTTATTCAAAATCAACATCGGCCCTTGAAATTTTAACCACCCTTTATCAGGCTCACTTAGACTATTCAGTCCATTGTGATACCACAGTGGTGAACTTCTCTCTTATCACTGAGTGCTGCCCGATTCCATGTTAAGCTCAATGACAAGGGACCCCCTTTTTATAGTCGAGTCTGAATGGCGTTTCACATTACAGTGAACCCACGTAGAGAAGCTTTGAAACACTCAGAAATGTCACCAGCATTACTGAGGTGGGATAATCCACCGCTGAAAAGCTTTTGGTGTTCGGTCGAAGCAGAAGCATTTGAATGTAAGGGGGGAATGCTGTCCATTGCACCACGGCAGCTCCCATATAAACCGACCTCCCTATTTGGGGTTTTATAGGAACCGTAGTTTTTATCCAATTGGCCGCCAAGATCATGTGATTTGACACCGTTACAATAATTTCCTAAATAGTTTGTGTTTTATTCAAAATCAACATCGGCCCTTGAAATTTTAACCACCCTTTATCAGGCTCACTTAGACTATTCAGTCCATTGTGATACCACAGTGGTGAACTTCTCTCTTATCACTGAGTGCTGCCCGATTCCATGTTAAGCTCAATGACAAGGGACCCCCTTTTTATAGTCGAGTCTGAATGGCGTTTCACATTACAGTGAACCCACGTAGAGAAGCTTTGAAACACTCAGAAATGTCACCAGCATTACTGAGGTGGGATAATCCACCGCTGAAAAGCTTTTGGTGTTCGGTCGAAGCAGAAGCATTTGAATGTAAGGGGGGAATGCTGTCCATTGCACCACGGCAGCTCCCATATAAACCGACCTCCCTATTTGGGGTTTTATAGGAACCTTAGTTTTTATCCAATTTGCCTTAAATCGGAAATATAAATTAGGACTATAAAGAGGTGTGCCGAAAGTGGTGAGCATCGGTCCATGTTTTGATATAGCCCCCTTATAAAACGATCTCCCGATTTTACTTCTTGGGCTCCTGCACACCGTAGTCTTTATATGATTTTCCTGAAATTAGAAATCTGGAGGTATCTCAAATAGGTGTGCCGAATATGGTGTGTATCGGTCCATGTTTTGGTATAGCCCCCATATAGACCGATCTACTGAATTTTACTTCTTGGACTTCTGGAAACCGTAGTTTTTATCCGACTTGCCTGAAATCAGAAATCTAGAGGTATTTTAGGACCATAAAGAGGAGTGCCGAAAATGGTTAGCATCGGTCCATGTTTTGGTATAGTCCCCAATAACTCTTTGTCTAGCTGGTATGTACATACTTCTTCTCCGCAAATGCGTATACCATACAATCCAACCAGCATTGTGATATCTACTCTAATCTTAATATTTATATCTATTTTAGGCAACATCTAAAGCCTATTATTCGTTATGAAAAAAAAAATTGAAAACATCAACCGTTGATTGGTCAATTTTGAATATTACAAAAAAACAAATCCACATTTAAATCTCTATCAACTGACCATTAAAGACCATATCTCTTTATCAATTTCTATCATCAAACTGTCAAATCTTTCCATAAACAAATTTAAATGTCTATACCAATAAAAATTTTTGTTAAATCATTGCGATGATTATTCGTAGATTGGCCTAATGACACTCTGGCAGTCGTTTGTCATTTCATTTGGTGGTGAATGAGTTTGATGACGATTAACCATAAAATCATAAAAAAAACTCCGAGTTATTTACTTTAGCTCTCTCACTGTTTTGGGATGACTCTAGACAAGATGAAACAGACTATGAATAAAATGCAAATATTAATATAAAGTTAAAGCCCAACCAAAAACAATAATAAATCTGGACAAAAACCTAAATTAGCCGGTTTGTGAGAGAGTAAGAGAGAGAGATACAGAGAGTAGGTTTGTTTATAAAAACCAATGCCGATTTTGTAAAACGCTTCATTAAACACTCATTATCATCACCCATTTGCACCTTCGCCGGCATGCCATTATGGTATAGCACGAGTGATTTACCCTCCATCCCACTGTCCCCACAAATCGTAATATTTTCAGTCTAAACAATGGGGCTGATGTCATCATATTTATCTCTGATCATGCAGACCTAACGACTGAAAATCACACATACATACATCAATAGACTCACGAGTACGGACCCAGAGGAAAACAAATCTGCCACAGCTCTCCCTATTGATTTAGGCATTTTGGAGAGAATATGATTATCTGCTATTGTGTAGTATGGTGTAATGTGTTGTTATTGTTTTGTCTTTACTTAATATATTTGTTGTTGTTGTTGTTATCAGTGTTGATAAATTATGACGACATACTACCTTTGTAATATATTTTGCGAGGGAAATTTGTTTTGCTTGTAATTCCTAAGTAAACAATCCTTCAGTGTGGTAAAAATGAGAGTTTGAGAAAAACTTCATTGAATCTTTAATAGTTACGAAGAGTGTGGCATAGATCTAATCAATGACTTCAATCCTAGTCAACACTGGTTAAAGTTCTTTCTTCTGATAACATTAAAATTGAAGAAAAAATGTTGATTTCTAGAATTGTTTTAAGCATGAAAGGGTTTCTATACTAGAATACCAGTAAAAGATTGCACAATGGGTCTTGTTATATCCCCACACTTCAAAAAAAAAAGTTTACTTGGATCCAAAGATTTTGACCTTTCCTTAAGGATTTCGGGTTTGATTCCGAGTCAAAGTTGCGGCTTCATTAAAATAAAGCCATATTTTAGGAACCTATCTAGCTTTAAATCTACATTCAAAAAAAGTTGACCAAAAACCAATGATTTTAACCTTCTCTTAAGGATTTTGGTATTGATTCCGAGATATGGAATTGATTCCGGCTTCTTTAAAATAAGGATATTTTTTATCTTTACAATTTTTTGCCAGTGTGACATTTTCATTCCATTTGCCAGAATTTGGGATCCCTTTCCTAATATGAATCCCGTCGGTCCAGATTTTGATATAGCCTTACATAAACTTATTCTTGAGCGCATAGAAGCCTCCTCATTCATTCGATTTGACTAAAATGTGGATCGTACACACAAAAAAAAATTTTTTCTGATTCACGAAATTAATTGATCCAATTAATTGTTTAATTGAAATGTCTTCAATCAAAATAAAATATGAAAATTATTATAGTAATATAATTTTAATTTTATAGAGCTTCCTTAAACATGTCTGTATTTTAAAACAAACCACGTCTTTGCATGGGAATTAATAACAACATTTTTAAGTGAAGATAAAAATTTTGGACCTAATAATCTTTTTTTTTTTTTTTGAGTGCAGTCACCTCCATTGAGTTAATTTTTCACCTCAATTAAATATGTTTATTCAAATTCCAATTCCAATTCCATTTCATTATGCTGAGTCATCATAACTATGCTAAATTCTCTGAAAGATGAGTTTTCATTTCTGAGGAAGGAAATTGTTGCAAAGCTCGTCATACATTCAGGTTCATTTACTCTCAAAGAAAATACTTTACAACAAAGTGCAATTTGGTTTCTCTAAAATTTCGTTCCGAAGGAAAGTAGGCTTTTTTCAGTGTAGTAGATGTGATTTTATTGGCCACTCGATTAAAAGATTACAGAGGATTATTGTAAATTTTTCATAGTAATAAAAATTTCCATAATATTTGCATTAAGAAACGTGAAAGATATATTAGCAATTACTATATTTCATGTTAGCCTGATAACGAAACAGGCAATTGACGTCCAAATGCATTATATCTAATTATACAATTATTTTTCGAGCTTTATGGACAGATATAGATTAAGGAACATGGTTAATAGAGCCATTGAAAAGAAAACGCCAGATACCAATCTATACACGCCTGGACTGTACATGTTTCGGTTCGGGCGAATGAACCTTTCCACAGCCTTTAGTATAGATCTGGCTGGGAGAGATAACTCAATTTTGGGCCCTTTATGCTAACTCCTTATGGAGAAAACATTTGGGAAATTTCCTCTTACAAATTGAATCATCTTTTCTCCCACTGTACATCATCTTTTCATATAACTTACAAGTCCCTTAATCTTATTTTTATTTCGTTTTGTTACATAGTAATGCAACAACACGAAATTTATTTTTAGAAAGCTAATTTTTTATTTAGAAAACACGACTAATGTACGCGTTAGAATTGTTGTTGTATCCTGGAAACCAGTTTCTGTTAATCGTCATATGTTGTAGTTGACTGTAGAAACAATAAGCATTGTTCGACTGTTCACCACTTAGGTGAATTCTAACAAATTAGCTTTCTAAAAATAAATTTCGTGTTGTTGCATTACTATGTAACAAAACGAAATAAAAATAAGATTAAGGGACTTGTAAGTTATATGAAAAGATGATGTACAGTGGGAGAAAAGATGATTCAATTTGTAAGAGGAAATTTCCCAAATGTTTTCTCCATAAGGAGTTAGCATAAAGGGCCCAAAATTGAGTTATCTCTCCCAGCCAGATCTATACTAAAGGCTGTGGAAAGGTTCATTCGCCCGAACCGAAACATGTACAGTCCAGGCGTGTATAGATTGGTATCTGGCGTTTTCTTTTCAATGGCTCTATTAACCATGTTCCTTAATCTATATCTGTCCATAAAGCTCGAAAAATAATTGTATAATTAGATATTAGCAATTACGCTAATATTTGTGTCTACCGCAAATCAAAATTACACTTAAAAAAAATGTATGTAGTACAACGAATGTTTCAAAAATATATTATCGATAAAAACTATAGAGGATTATTGTAAATTTTTAATAGTAATAAATAATTTCCATAATAGTTATTTGCATTAAGAAACGTGAAAACTATATTAGCAATTACGCTAGTATTTCCGTCTACCGCAAAATCGAAATAACACTTAAAAAAATGTATGTAGAATGCCCTCAGAAAAAAGTCAAAGGAATTTCTATATATTTTCTATATATTTTAGTTCGACTAAATTTGTTGATTTTAGTTAAATTTTTCCAAAAGCAAGAAAATTTTACTTCTTTTAATTAAGTTTCGCTTTAATGACATAAATTAAAAAAATGACAAAAAAAAAAAGAATTTCCATAAATTTGGGGATTTTTTCGATAAATCGATTTAATCTTTTTTAACAAATTTTTATTTCTATAAAAAATTTTCTCAAAATTTTATTTCTATAGAAAATTTTCTCAAGATTTTATTTTTTATAGAAAATTTTGTCAAAATTTTATTTCTATAGAATTTTTTTGTTCAAAATTCACAAATGGTCCATATTTTTCTAAAAGAAGTAAATTTTACTTGAATTTTATCTGTTTGTGAACTTAGGATAGTTATTAGAATGCTAATGAAAAACATTTTTAAAGCAATGTATCTGTTAATTAAAATTTCCTTTTTTAAGAAATTAGTGCAGAATAAATATATTTTATTAAATATTTTTTATGTTATACATCGTTTTTATTTTGTTTTTTTTTTCGTCATATATTTTTGTATAAATATATTTTTTCCATTAAAAATCAACAAAAAATTTAAAATTATCGTAATTTGCAAAACTTTCTCAAAAGAACTTCCATGAAAGTGAAAAAGTCAAACGACACAGATTCGAATCCCATCGGGGATGTATTTTTATTTTTTGTTTTACTTTTTTATTGATTTTCTATTTTTTTTTTGTTTTTGCGAAATTTAATTGTCCAAAACTTAAATTTTCACTTAAAACGGCCCAATTTCGTATTTTCTAACTTATCCAAAATGACTGTATCAGAAGTGGAAAAACATTGATGGGGAATTCCGGGATGCGCTTTAAAAGAAATGTTTGTGGAACAACTTTCAAATTTTTTGCTGCAATTTTATACGAAGTTAAATTAATCTTAGTTTTTGGTAATATTTTATTTGGATATTCTTTTTTTTGCCTATTTTTTCAAGTGTAATATTTAAATAAATTATTTACATGGCACGACTTTTTTTATTATTCTGATGTTTTTGCCATCAGTGTTGCTAGTATTGGGTATTTTTCCTCAAATTGGGGATATTATTTCGTGAATGGGGACGAAATTTCTGAGTAGGGGACTTGGGGAATTTCCATAAATTTGGGGATTTTTTCGAGAAATCGATTTAATCTTTTTTAAAAAATTTTTATTTCTATAAAAACTTTTTCTCAAAATTTTATTTCTATAGAAAATTTTCTCAAGATTTTATTTTTTATAGAAAATTTTGTCAAAATTTTATTTCTATAGAAAATTTTTTCAAAATTTTATTTCTATAGAAAATTATGTTAAAATTTTATTTCTATAAAAAATTTTGTCAAAATTTTATTTCTATAGAACATTTTCTTAAAAACTTATTTCTGTAGCAAATTTTGCCAAAAAATTATTTCTATTGAAATTTTGTCAAAATTTTTTTCTATAGAAAATTTTGTCAAAATTTTTTTTCTATAGAAAATTTTTTCAAAATTTTATTTCTATAGAAAATTTTGTTAAAATTTTATTTCTGTAGAAAATTTTGTTAAAATTTTATTTCTATAGAAAATTTTGTCAAAATTTTATTTCTATAGAACATTTTCTTCAAACAAATTTATTTCTGCACACAAAAAATGTTTCTCTGATTCAATCACCAAATTAATTGATCCAATTAATTTTTTAATTGAAATGTCTTCAATCACGAAAATGATAGTATCAATCACAGTTTTAATTGGGCATAGAAAAAATTCTTGATTAAAAAATTAATTGATTTTTTCAGCAAAATTCAATTAATTTTTTAATTGATTCAATTAAAAATTTAATTGATGTTGATTGCAAAACGCAATTAATTTATTAATTAAAAAAGGTAACTATTTTTAATTACTTAGTTAGATTGGCTTAGAGTTTTTATTTGGATTAACAAATGATTGTTTGAAATACATTTTTAATTAAAAAAGTAAAAAAAAATCAGCACTTTTTTAACTGAATTAGTCTTCCGAATTTGATTAAAAAGTTAATTGTATCAATTAATTTTTTAATTAAACGTTTTAAAAATTTCAATCATTGACTTAATTAACTTAATGTTTCTATCATGATTAAAAAGTTAATTGTATCAATTAATTTATTAATGGAAAAAATTTTCAACTTCAATTAACTTTTTAATTGGAAATATTTTGGTGATATTTTTTTCTGTGTGTAGAAAATTTTGCCAAAAAATTATTTCTATTGAAAATTTTGTCAAAATTTTATTTCTATGTAGAAAATTTTATCAAAATTTTATTTCCATAGAAAATTTTGTTAAAATTTTATTTCTATAGAAAATTTTGTCAAAATTTTATTTCTATGTAGAAAATTTTGTCAAAATTTTATTTCTATGTAGAAAATTTTTCTACCAAACAATAAAAAATCTACCATTTCTGGTAGAATTCTACCAACTTTGGCAACGTGTTACCACCCAATTTTACAAGTAAAGTAATATTTCGTTCATAAATACAAGGTGACCGAACTCCCATTTTCATATCTCCAGCATTTGGTGTTGTGGTTCGAAATCTTGATCTTATTGCAGCTTGCTGGATTTGACAAAATTTTAATTTTTAAAGTATTACTGATTTTCTACAGAAGAGTCTTTTGCTTTATTTGTGTTTTTTTTTTCAAAAAAAAACCTGTCAAAAATGTACACTGAAAAAAATATTGTCGTGAGGTCAAAGATTTCATGTCTTTAAAATACGAATACAAATTTTGCTTAGCATAGAAGACGCATTTCTCTAAAATAAAGTTATTTTCCTTGTCCAAAAGTCGATAAACTTTTCAATGAAGTCGTATTGTCCTTATAATTAAGTGATTTGACTTAAAAATGGGTATCTTAACATGAAAGAAAAAATTTATAGGCTAAGGTTAACTTGACTTTAATAATTCAGAAAAATTCTTTAAATTTAATGAAATTATCTTTAAATTTGTTGTCTTTTGGCATCTTGACTACAAAGCAAAAAATCGTTCAAATATGGGACATGTTTTTCAACACTTTATTTTAAAGAAGATTTTTACTTCAAACATAGCATAATTTCTACTGGAAGTCGAGTCCTAATTTGGAAAATAAAGTTGCCGTTAACTCGTTTTTAAAGGACTTTGATAGCATATGAAGAAAAAAAGCTGAGAAAGCGAAAAATTTTAATTTGCTTCCTAGAAGCAAGTACACAAAACCTAAATTTAAAAGAGAATTGTGTCTTAAAAGTATCCTTACTTGTATTCTCCGCTTCTTTGGCTCGGAATCAATACCAAATTTTTTAAAGTAAAGACAAAATCTTTGGAACCGAGTATGCTTTTTTTCAGTGTATTGGGGATTTTTGTTTAAGTTTAAATTGGGGATTTTTGGGGACGAAAACATCATAATTTGGGGACAAGAGCCAGAAAAATACTGGCAACACTGTTTACCATTACTCATTTTCTCACTTGAGTTTGGTGTTGATCTACCCTAACTCAGACTCATTTTGTCTCATTGAGTTTTATTGCCATTGAAAATGTCACGACTTGGCCCATCGTAGTTGCACACATTCAAATACATACACACAGCCACATATCCAAACTCCATACTACTATTCATGGGGATATTAGGCAGCAAATATCTCAATTACATGAGAATTCTTAAGAGTGGATGCGTAGTGGATGTGATTGTGGGTGCTCTCTTTTCTAATACTCATATAAATGATTAATTGAGATTAAATTGTTTCAGTTTGCAAACTCATTTATAAAGAGAGCATAAAATTAAGTACATTTGAATATAATACGAAGAGCAAAGTAAAAAAAAAACTATTTAAATTGAACAAGACATATGGTGGTTATTTATTTTCCCTTCCGAATATCATTTTTGTTTAGAATGAAGACAAATTTCTTTGATAACGATCTTTTTACTTACTGATCTACATCAATAGCAACTACAATGATAAAAAAACATGCCCGGTTCCAAAGATTTTGTCTTTTCACTTAAAGATTTTGATATTGATTCCGAGCCAAAGAAGCGGATAATTTAAGTAAAGATACATTTAAGACATAATTATCTTTTAAATTAGAGTTTCGAGTACTCAAAACCAGAGATGGTCTGTATCAAAGTTTTTAAGATTTGTGACTGTCGCAAAGTTGTAAACGTCACATAAACCTCGTAAATGTAGAAAAAGTAGCAATCGTCGCAAACTCAAAATACTTTAATCCCTTCAGCTAGGCAGCGAATGATATCCAGGACGATGATACGTGCGAAGAAGTTTCAATTTTCATGAATGCTCATATTAACAAGTTTAAAAAACTTGCTAATAGAGTTATTTCAATTAGAAACTCGAAGCCAAAATTACTACACGGATGAAAAATACTGTTTTCATATGTTTGGCTATAAACATTATATGTTTGGAACACAAATTTTTAAACACAATATTTTTGAGTGCAAGCATATAATGTTCATAAACTAGCATAACATGTTTGGGACATATATGTTAATATGTTAGAACATATTATGTTTGGGACATAAAATGTTTGTAAATATAATATGCTTGGATGCAAACATATATTAATTTAGAAATAGCCTATAAACATATATGTGTTTAGTAGCTTGGAGCGCTATTTAACAGGGAGCGATATTGAATTAAGTTGGTGGTTGTTGCTTGTTATTACAAAATTAACATTTTATTTTTCCTTGGGCAATTGATCAGCTACATCTTTGATCCTTACAAACTGTGTGGTCCGCTGTTCGAATCCCCGTCCGGCAGAAGGTAAAATTAAAATAAAAAAAATCATACAATTGAATAATTTCTTCTACAATGTTTGTATTACAGAAAAAGGTGCTAAGAACTAAAAAAACCCGTGGAAGTGAGAAAGATGTGGGGAATATACAATTGAGCAGAAACAAAATTTTGAGCATTCAGGTCGAAAACCTATGTTGTTAGCACCTATATAACCTGTTTATTTTCATAATTCATTATGATTGTAAATATATAAATAAATAAATAAAATTTTGAGCACAATATTGTTTGGTAGAATTTTTTAAGCATATAATATTTTTGGGTGCAAAATGCTTCCAAACATATTATATGGTCACATAATAACATATTGTTTTTTGGAAGACAACATTATTGAATTTGGATGCAAAAATACAAAATGTTTGGAACTTAGACTACCCAAACATATATTGTTTAGACCAATATGCTTTCAAACATATATATTGGAAGAGATCAAACATATAAATGTTTGGGCAATACCCAAAAATGTATATGCTTGAAGCAAAATATGTTTGGGACTATATGTTACAGAAGCGATTTTTTGTGAGCGTGTATGAACTACTCTATAGTGCAGTAAACGTGACGGTCGGTACTCGCTTTAATTAACATTTCACAAATTTCTGCAAAAACTGGAAGGAAGGGAAACTACTTAAGTCTTGAATAAGTGAATTGTTGTTTAGAGAGACTTTTATAAAATCACTTTTTGGCTTATTAGAGCCAATTTCCATACTAATTAAATTTTTTTCAAAATTTTAGCTAGTCATTCGCTGATGCAACTAAAGCTTGGAAGGACATTATGGACCATGAAAACCAATAATAGTTTGAAGTTGCGAATGGCAGATGTAAATCTAGTAGAGTTTTGAATAAATAAAATATAAAGCATTTTTTTGCATACCTTTCGGTAAGCCTAACTAAATAAGATTAAAAAATATTCACAATTTCTTTAATTCAAAATTAGCTTTTCTACGCCAGGTTTACGACTTTTGCGACATACGTATTATACCATCATAAACGTATGTCGCAAAGGTCACAGTTTGCGACAGGTCAACCCTGCCCAATACTAGGAAACAAATTTAAATTTATTAGTTTTTTCATCTTTTTTCTTCAAGTGCTATCAGACTCCTTTAGCGACAACTTAAATTTCCAAATTCGGACTCGACTACAAGTAGAAACTATGTTTTGTTTCAAGTAAAAAAGTCTTTAATATAAAGTGTTGAAAAAATCTCATATTTTTAAACTTTTTTGCTTTGTAGTTGAGATGCAAAGAGGCAAAGGTAAAAACGATTTCATTAATTTTGAAGAATTTTTCACAAATATTAAAGCCAAGTTGACCTTAGTCAAAAAAAAAAAAACTTTCATTTTAGGATAATCAATTTTAAGTCGAATCACTTATTAAAACGTCTTCATTGATAAGGAAAAAACTTTATATCACAGAAATGCGTCTTCTATGCTAAGCAAAATTCGTAGTCGTATTTAAAGGACACGAAATCTTTTTGGCCTTACGACAATATATTTTTCAATATATAATTGTGAACCTGCACTGAAAAAATATTGTCGTGAGGCCAAAGATTTCATGTCCTTAAAATATGAATGAAATTTTTGCTTAGCGTAGAAGACGCATTTCTCTAATATAAAGTTTTTTTCCTTGTCCAAAAGCCCATCAATTTTTCAATGAAGTCGTATTGTCCTTATAATTAAGTGATTTGACTTCAAAATGGGTATCATAACATGAAAGAAAACATATTTGGGCTAAGGTCAACTTGACATGCTTTTTTTCAGTGTATATGGACAAAATTTTGCATGGAAGTTAGAAGGCACATACAGACATCGTACACCAACCACCAACCCAATTTCATATAATAATGGACCTTATTGGTATGGACCAATTTTTTGAATGGGTATATACTGACATCACATAACAAATTTCTGATTAACTTTGCCCCTCCAAGAGGCTTCAGAATTCAAATCTGGGGGCCATATACAATTATGGACCGAAGTGGACCAGGAGACATTGTTCAATATTGTATGGAATTATTTCAGCTAAATTAATTGCCTGTGGCTTTTTTATATAATCGCAAATAATTGTTTTCTATTGTTTCAGGTAAGACGATTTCTTTGTGTCATAGTATTCTTTCATGGTGAGTATACTGAAAAAAATATTGATGTAATATGAACGATTATGCATTCAAAGTTTTAGGATACAAAATTGTACATAATGGTAAGACATATACATATTTTGTTTTTAAATAAGTTCATAATCCTCATTTTATTTTTATACCCTGCGCCACACTGTGGAACAGGGTATTATAAGATAATGCATATGTTTGCAACACCCAGAAGGAGATGAGATAGACTCATGATGTCTTCGGCAAAAATGCTCAGAGTGGGCTTCTGAGTCGATATAGCCATGTCCGTCTGTCCATCTGTTCGTCTGTCCGTGAACACATTTTTGTAAGCAAAGTCTAGGTCGCAGTTTTAGTCCAATCGACTTCAAATTTGGCACAAGTATGTGTTATGGCTCAGAATAGAACCCTATTGAAATCGGTTCAGATTTAGATATAGCTCCCATATATATTTCGCCCGATATGGACTTAACAGGTTGGCTGATATGACTTGGTTTCGTCGAATAAACATCTTAAATGAAAACACGGAGTTTTATTTCACAAGGCTCTCGGTACGATAAGCAAACTCCATAAATTTCCCATAATAAAATCAAATTATTATGCGAATTGGATGCTGGCCGTCTGCTCAAGCCTCGTACTATAAAAATAAAAGTTAATTATTTAGGTGACGACTTGGACAAATGTCTGGTTTTGACCCTAACTAATATAAAGTATAATAAACTAGGAGTCTCATCCCTTTACATTGGTCTAACAAAGAAAAACACATTTTTTTTGTCAAAATTCGTTTTTATACCCTCCACCATAGGATGGGGGTATATTAACTTTGTCATTCCGTTTGTAACACATCGAAATATTGCTCTAAGACCCCATAAAGTATATATATTCTGGGTCGTGGTGAAATTCTGAGTCGATCTAAGCATGTCCGTCCGTCCGTCCGTCTGTCCGTCCGTCCGTCTGTCCGGCTGTCCGTCCGTCCGTCTGTCCGGCTGTCCGTCCGTCTGTGGAAATCACGCTAACTTCCGAACGAAACAAGCTATCGACTTGAAACTTGGCACAAGTAGTTGTTATTGATGTAGGTCGGATGGTATTGAAAATGGGCCATATCGGACCACGTTTACGTATAGCCCCCATATAAACCGATCCCCAAATTTGGCTTGGGGAGCCTCCCGGAGCAGCAAAATTCATCCGATCCGGTTGAAATTTGGTACGTGGTCTTAGTTTACGGTCTCTAACAACCATGGAAAAATTGGTCCATATCGGTCCATAATTATATATAGCCCCCATATAAACCGATCCCCAGATTTGACCTCCGGAGCCTCTTGGAGGGGCAAAATTCATCCGATCCGATTGAAATTTGGTACCTGATGTTAGTATATGGTCTTTAACAACCATGCAAAAATTGGTCCATATCGGTCCATAATTATATATAGCCCCCATATATACTGATCCCCAGATTTGACCTCCGGAGACTTTTGGAGGGGCAAAATTCATCCGATCCGGTTGAAATTTGGTACCTGATGTTAGTATACGGCCTCTAACAACCATGCAAAAATTGGTCCATATCGGTCCAAAATTATATATAGCTCCCATATAAACCGATCCCCAGATTTGACCACCGGAGCCTCTTGGAGGAGCAAAATTCATCCGATCCGGTTGAAATTTAGTACGTGGTCTTAGTATACGGTTTTTAACAACCATGCAAAAATTGGTCCATATCGGTCCATAATTATATATAGCCCCCATATAAACCGAACCCCAGATTTGACCTCCGGAGCCTCTTGGAGGGGCAAAATTCATCCGATCCGGTTGAAATTTGGTACCTGATGTTAGTTTACGGGCTCTAATAACCATGCAAAAATTGGTCCATATCGGTCCATAATTATATATAGCCCCCATATAAACCGATCCCCAGATTTGACCTCCGGAGGTATATGGTCTTTAACAACCATGCAAAAATTGGTCCATATCGGTCCATAATTATATATAGCCCCCATATATACTGATCCCCAGATTTGACCTCCGGAGACTTTTGGAGGGGCAAAATTCATCCGATCCGGTTGAAATTTGGTACCTGATGTTAGTATACGGCCTCTAACAACCATGCAAAAATTGGTCCATATCGGTCCAAAATTATATATAGCTCCCATATAAACCGATCCCCAGATTTGACCACCGGAGCCTCTTGGAGGAGCAAAATTCATCCGATCCGGTTGAAATTTAGTACGTGGTCTTAGTATACGGTTTTTAACAACCATGCAAAAATTGGTCCATATCGGTCCATAATTATATATAGCCCCCATATAAACCGAACCCCAGATTTGACCTCCGGAGCCTCTTGGAAGAGCAAAATTCATCCGATCCAGTTGAAATTTGGTACATGGTGTTAGTATATGGTCTCTAACAACCATGCAAAAATTGGTCCATATCGGTCCATAATTATATATAGTTCCCATATAAACCGTCCCCAGATTTGACGTCCGGAACCTCTTGGAGGAGCAAAAGTCATCCGATACGGTTGAAATTTGGTACATTTTGTCAATATATGGCCTCTAACAGCCATGTAAATATTGGTCCATATCGGTCTTTAGTTATATATAGCCGATGACTTATTACACAAAAATTGGTCCATATCGCCAAAAATAATCTACCAAAACTTTATTTCCATAGAAAATTTTGTCAAATTTTATTACTATAGAAAGTTTTGTCAAAATTTCATTTCTATAGAAAGTTTTGTCAAAAGTTTATTTCTATACAAATGTTTGTCAAAATTTTATTTCCATAGAAAATTTTGTCAAAATTTTATTTCTATAGAAAATTTTGTAATCTACCAAAACTTTATTTCCATAGAAAATTTTGTCAAATTTTATTACTATAGAAAGTTTTGTTAAAATTTCATTTCTATAGAAAGTTTTGTCAAAAGTTTATTTCTATAGAAATGTTTGTCAAAATTTTATTTCTATAGAAAATTTTGTAAAAAATTTATTTCTGTAGAAAATTTTGTCAACATTTTATTTCTATACAAAATTTTGTCAAAATTTCATTTCTATACAAAATTTTGTCAACATTTTATTTCTATAGAAATTTTTGTCAAAATTGTATTGCTGTAGAAAATTTTGTCAACATTTTACTTCCATAGAAAATTTTGTCAACATTTTATTTCTATAGAAAATTTTGTCAAGTTTTTATTTCGATAGAAAATTTTGTCAAATTTTTATTTCTATAGATAATTTTGTCAAAATTTTATTTCTATAGAAAATTTTGTCAAGGTTTCATTTCTATAGAAAATTTTGTCAAAATTTTATTTCTATAGAAAATTTTGTCAAACTAGATTATATACGTATTTAATCGGCCTTTTTTTGTTTAATATATACCCCGTATGGGCTAACTTACAATTTAGAAGACAGTGTTAAAAAGTCTTACGATACCTTGCCATCGGCAAGTGTTATCGCAACCCAAGTAATTCGATTGTGGATGACAGCCTTTAGTAGAAGTTCCTACGCAATCCATGGTGGAGGGTACATAAGATTCGGCCTGGCCGAACTTACGGCCGTGTATACTTGTTATTATTCAACATAGTTCCCTTCAAGAGCGATACAACGATTATAACGACCTTCCAATTTTTTGATACTATTTTGGTAGAACTCCTTCGGTTTTGCCTCAAAGTAGGCCTCAGTTTCGGCGATCACCTTTTCATTGCAGCCAAATTTTTTCCCTGCGAGCATCTTTTTGAGGTCTGAGAACTAGAAAAAGTCGCTGGGGCCAGATCTGGAGAATACGGTGGGTGGGAAAGCAATTCGAAGCCCAATTCATACATTTTTGCCATCGTCCTTAATGACTTGTGGCACGGTACGTTGTCTTGGTGGAACAACACTTTTTTCTTCTTCATATGGGGCCGGTTTGACGCGATTTCGACCTTCAAACACTCCAATAACGCCATATAATAGTCACTGTTGATAGTTTTTCCCTTCTCAAGATAATCGATAAAAATTATTCCATGCGCATCCCAAAAAACAGAGGCCATTACTTTGCCAGCGGACTTTTGAGTCTTTCCACGCTTCGGAGACGGTTCACCGGTCGCTGTCCACTCAGCCGACTGTCGATTGGACTCAGGAGTGTAGTGATGGAGCCATGTTTCATCCATTGTCACATATCGACGGAAAAACTCGGGAGTATTACGAGTTAACAGCTGCAAACACCGCTCAGAATCATCAACACGTTGTTGTTTTTGGTCAAATGTGAGCTTGCGCGGCACCCATTTTGCACAGAGCTTCCGCATATCCAAATATTGATGAATGATATGACCAACACGTTCCTTTGATATCTTTAACGCCTCTGCTATCTCGATCAACTTCATTTTACGGTCATTCAAAATCATTTTGTGGATTTTTTTTGATGTTTTCGTCGGTAACCACCTCTTTCGGGCGTCCACTGCGTTCACCGTCCTCCGTGCTCATTTCACCACGCTTGAATTTTGCATACCAATAAATTATTGTTGATTTCCCTGGGGCAGAGTCCGGAAGCCAAGTTTTTGCTTCCACCGTATTTTTCCCTTCAGAAAGCAGTATTTTATCAAAACAAGAAATTCCTTTTTTCAATTTTTTTCCATAATAACAAAAGTTGCTTCACAAAAGACGCTCTATCTCACAAACTAATTGACTTACAGACGTTAAATTTTGACACGAATCATTTGATGGTTGGTACTATATAAAAATAATATACATTTAATACTAGCGACGCCATCTATGTGTCAGACCGGGGACTTATCAGCCAAACTATTGTAACATATGGCCCCAGAAGCCAGAGTTTTACCCTAATTTGCTTAAAATTTTGCACAAGAAGAACAGTTAGTATTATAGTCAAGTGTGCCAAATTTTATTGAAATCGGTTCAGATTTAGATATAGCTCCCATATATATCGTTCGCCCGATTTACACTCATATGACCACAGTGGCCAATATTTTACCCCGATTTAATTAAAATTTCGCACAGGGAGCAGAATTAGCATTGTAGCTCTATGCGTGCTAAAGTTGGTTGAAATCGGTTCAGATTTAGATATAGCACCCATATATATGTTTTTCTGATTTCGACAAAAATGGTCAAAATACCAACATTTTCCTTGTAAAATCGCCACTGCTTAGTCGAAATTTTGTAAAAATGACTATAATTTTCCTAAATTTCTAATACATATATATCGAGCGATAAATCATAAATAAACTTTTGCGAAGTTTCCTTAAAATTGCTTCAGATTGAAATGTTTCCCATATTTTTATACCCTCCACCATAGGATGGGGGTATATTAACTTTGTCATTCCGTTTGTAACACATCGAAATATTGCTCTAAGACCCCATAAAGTATATATATTCTGGGTCGTGGTGAAATTCTGAGTCGATCTGAGTATGTCGGTCCGTCCGTCCGTCTGTTGAAATCACACTAACTTCCGAACGAAACAAGCTGTCGACTTGAAACTTGGCACAAGTAGTTGTTATTGATGTAGGTCGGATGGTATTGAAAATGGGCCATATCGGTCCATTTTTACGTATAGCCCCCATATAAACGGACCCCCAAATTTGGCTTGCGATTGCTCTAAGAGAAGCAAATTTCATCCGATCCGGCAGAAATTTGGTACATGGTGTTAGTACAACCATGCAAAAATTGGTCCACATCGGTCCATAATTATATATAGCCCCCATATAAACCGATCCCCCGATTTGGCTTTCGGAGCCTCAAAGAGAAGCAAATTTCATCCGATCGGGCTGAAATTTGGTACATGGTCTTTGTATATGGTATCTAACAACTATGCAAAAGTGATCCGCATCGGTCCATAATTGTATATAGCCCCCATATAAACCGATCCTCAGATTTGGCTTGCGGAGCCTCTAAGAGAAGAAAATTTCATCCGATATGGCTGAAATTTGGTACATGGTGTAAGTATACGGTCTCTAACAACTATGCAAAAATTGGTCCACATCGGTGCATAATTATATATAGCCCCCATATAAACCGATCACCAGATTTGACCTCCGGAGCCTCTTGGACGACCAAAATTCATCTGCTTCAGTTGATATTTGGTACGTGGTGTTAATATATGGCCTCAAACACCCATGCAAAAATTTGTCGAAATCGGTCCATAATTATATATAGCCCTTATATAAACCGATCCCCGGATTTGACCTCCGGAGCCCCTTGGAAGAGCAAAATTCATCCGATTCGGTTAAACTTTGGTATGTGATGTTTGTATATAGTATCCAACAACCATCCAGAAATTGGTTCATATCAGTCCATAATTATATATAGCCCCCATATAAACCGATCCCCAGATTTGACTTCCGGTGCCTTTTGGAGAAGCAAAATTCATCCGATCTGGGTGAAATTTGGTACGTGGTGGTAGTATATGATATTTAACAACCATGCCAAAAGTGGTCCATATCAGTTCATAATCACATATAGCCCACATATAAACCGATCCCGATATTTGGTCTTGGAGCCTCTTGGAGGAGCAAATTTCATCCGAGTCAGTTGAAATTTGGTACATTGTGCTAGTATATGGCCGTTAACAAACATGCCTAACTAGGTCCATATCGGTCTATAGTTAGCAATTTTCATCCGAGTCAGTTGAAATTTGGTACATTGTGCTAGTACACGCAAAGAAAAAAAAAAAACGTTTGGAAAACGTGTACCGAAAACGTTTTTCTTTTGTTAGAGTTTTTTTGAATTGCTTCGAAAATTTTAAACTTTTATCACCAAAAAAATTCGTTTGTTACAAAATTTTTATTTTTTCAATAAAAAAAGTTATTTTTGAAACAACAACATTTCGTTTATATCAAACACTGTTCTTTTCTGACTTTAGGTCTTTAATAAGACACATTTTACAGTTCAAAATTTAATATACTACAATGTAATGTTGAACATTTTTTCGGAATCTTCCTAACATATCTGGAATATATGTAAAAAAAAAACTTTGGTCGAAGCAGGGATCGAACCCACGACCCTTGGCATGCAAGTCGGACGTAGCAACCACTGTTCCACGGTGCCAAACTAAATGTTTGTTTCTGTTAAATAAACTTTGTTTATTCGGTTCGTGGGCGCCGCAAGCTATGCTATATAAATATAACTTATATGGATATTTATCTATTGATGACCATAACAGGTACATAGCTCAGTGGTTAGTGTGTTGGCTTACAATGTGCATGGTCCGCGGTTCGATTCTCCGTCCAGGCGAAAGGTAAAAAAAATTTAAAAATTTATAAAATCGTATAATTTCTTCTACATTGTTAGTATTACAGGAAAAGGTGTTAAGAACTAAAAAACCTCGTGGATGTGAGAAAAATGTGAGGGAAAATGCTATTAGCAAGAAAACAATGTTTTTTTTTAGTTTGTCTTTATGAATTTACTTTTACATCCTGGAAAAGAATAAACGTTTATCACAAAAAGTATATACTTTTCTTCCAAATACACTTCCTTACAGCGAAAAGCAAATGAGAAACGAACTTTGTTTGTCTAAAATTTCGTTTGGGAGGAAAGAATTTTTTTTTGCGTGTATATGGCCGTTAACAAACATGCCTAACTAGGTCCATATCGGTCTATAGTTATATATAGTCCTCAGATAAATCGATTCCCAATCACACAAAAATTGGTCCATACACACAAACATTTTTTTTCTCATTCAATCACGAAATTAATTGATCCAATTAATTTTTTAATTGAAATGTCTTCAATCACAGAAATGATAGTATCAATTAAAGAATTAATTGAAGGTCAATTAAAAAATTAATTGATACTATTAATTTTTGTGATTGATTTTTGTTTCAATTAAAAAATTTGTTGATTCAATTAAATTTTTAATTGAATATTTTTTGAAACTCAATTAAAATTTTAATTGGAAAATTTTTCGTGAAATTTTTGTCTGTGTATCAAGTTCATAAATGTATAGAGCCCCCATATTTCACTTCTGGCTCTCTACGTACCGTGCAAAAGTCCGTATCGATTCGTAATTATTTGTAGACTTACCTATACATACCTTTTTTGTCCAATATATACCACGTATGGACTAACTAACAATTTAGAAAACTATGTTACGAAGTTTTAAGATACCACAACCCAAGTAATTCGATTGTGGATGACAGTCTTTCGTAGAAGTTTCTACGCAATCCATGGTGGAGGGTACATAAGATTCGGCCTGGCCGAACTTACGGCCGTATATACTTGTTTTTACTAACATTGTGTTCCACCCTAGTGCATTAGCCGACTTAAATTTTGAGTCTATAGATTTTGTACAAGTCTATCAAATTCTGTCCAGATCGAGTGATATATAAATGTATATATTTGGGACAAGTCTTTATATATAGCACCCAATACATTTGACGGATGTGATATGGTATCGAAAATTTAGATCTACAAAGTGGTGCAGGGTATAATATAGTCGGCCCCGCCCGACTTTAGACTTTCCTTACTTGTTTTTTTTTTTTTTAATTTAGGTTATTCATTTTTGAAATTTACGTTCCATTCATTTTCATTTTTTAAATTTGCAAATTTTCTTGAATACAAAGAAATTTGAAGAATTACTCGCATATTCCGAAAAGTTAAATTGAATTTTAAATCAATAGGTTTAAGTGGAAGCCCTCGTTATTTCAGCCTCCCTTAGACCACTCAGTCAGTTCATAGTGATACCACATTAACTAAAAATACCTGTTGGACCAATTAATATTTTACACAACCGTTAGTAATCGAAAGCTATACTCTGCCCCTAAAATTCGTTTACGCTCTACACCAAATGCAAGACACTCACACAAGAGGTGTGTCCTTATCCTTCGCATTATGACAGCTCAAGCAATATAGGTGTAAATACACAAGTGTATAAATCTAATTAGAAATTACAATAACGAATATACACTTTGTTTATTGACATTTGACCTTTGCACCTTTTCAATATTTGATAATCCCTTTGCAATCTTGAAGTTTACCCAAAGTGCATGGCTTGATAATCTTTACGCATTTTCATTTTGTCTCTTATAAATATACCATATATACGAGGCAATACGAGTAAAAACTCTTTATGTTTCTTATTTCCATACAGAATATTATTCTTCTACTTGGGGAAACATCCTTTATGTCGTCGTATTTATTGGATTTCCATTGTGACGTTAAACATATTCTACGAATATACTGGGATATTAATAAACTGTACATTGTGGTGTAGATGTACTTTTTGTTGTTGCTGTTGGGCTTTTTTAAAAATAGATGCAAATAAATGTTTCATGCATTTGCTGGAAATATTTATAGTCATAGCTCTACTTCCCTGGCAATTCACTTTTTTTTGTCGTTTTTCTCTATCGAGGAAACGGAAATTGTTCATGTGTGAATGCAATTTTATCCTGCCCTCATGCATTTTTCTACATAAACGCACAAGCACAAGACATATACCAACGTAATATGAACTGCTCTCCTCTGAATGTGAAAGTATGGATTAGTATGCATGCATAGAGTAGCCATAGCAACACTTGCTCTCCTAATACATATTCATTTGTTTTTGTTGTTTCTTCTCTAATAAATATGTAAGCTCTGGAATCCATGGAGAATGTTGATTGTGTTGGCCGAAATGAATGTTGGTAGTATGAATATATAGGATTTAACATAATTAAACTTGACATTGATTCAAAAAATCATAATAATATTAAATATCCAAATTAAATTAAAAGTTTTTGTTTATTAATTTAATTTTTTAATATACATTTAAATTACTTACATATTGCCACATTTAAAAATTTTCTGTAAATGTGGCAAATCGCTTTAAATTTTCAATTTGATTAAGTTTATTTGGAGAAATTAGGATACTTTGAAATTTTGTTAGTTTGAGTTGCTGTTGCTTAGTTTGTTGAGAGAACAGTTTTAAAATTGATTGGGAGAGAATTGATACAAGAGAGTGAATTTATTATAGCAATGACAATGATAGGATTGACCTCTATGGGACCATATGTAAAGCATAGTATTATACAATTTTGGGAGCCACCGTGGTGCAATGGTTAGCATTGCACCATCTTGCATACACAAGGTCGTGGGTTCGATTCCTGCTTCGACCGAACACCAAAAAGTTTTTCAGCGATGGATTATCCCACCTCAGTAATGCTGGTGACATTTCTGAGGGTTTCAAAGCTTCTCTAAGTGGTTTCACTGTAATGTGGAACGCCGTTCGGACTCGGCTATAAAAAGGAGGTCCCTTGTCATTGAGCTTAACATCGAATCGGCCAGCACTCAGTGATAAGAGAGAAGTTCACCAATGTGGTATCACAATGGACTGAATAGTCTAAGTGAGCCTGATACTTCGGACTGCCACCTAACCTAACCTATAGTATTATACAAGTTATCCTACAGGGTCTTCGCCAAAGCTGCCAATAAAATTTCAAGAAAAATCGTCACAAAAAACCCGTAGTCGGCACTTGCTTTTTAAAAATCGTCAAACAATCAGATTTAACATAACAATAAAATAAAACATATTTTTAGGATAAAAACAAAAGAAAAGCATTTATTTCATATAAAAAATCGAAAACTAATATGCACAGCAATGCATTAAAAAAAAAAAAAAAAAAAAAAAAAAAAAAAAAAAAAAAAAACATAACGAAGCATTAAAACTTTAAAAATTATAAACAAATTCAGTTTTATACCGTAAACCACATAGAGCTTAGGGTATAATATTTTTGATTTAATATATTAATTTTATAAAAATATATAGCGATCGACTCAGTATCACCTCCTGATTCGATCTAGTCCTTCGTGTCTGTCCGTCTGTCCATGTATTTGTTGTTCGCAATTACATACAGGTTTTTATGAAATTATGATTAGGGAATACATGAATGCACGCTTTCGAAGTTGAGAAAATCGGATAAATTTTTTAGCCACCATATATGTGTATCGCCCGATTTCAACAAATGGGGTCGTTCCACTGGTTGCCACTTGAGCCAAAAATAATCTGCAAAAAATTTGGAGAAAATTGTACAAAAAACTACCAATTTTTTAAAAACTTTATTTATATAGAAAATTTTGTCAAAAATTTATTTCCACAGAAAATTTTTTAAAAAATTTATTTCCACAGACAATTTTTTCAAAAATTTATTTCCACAGACAATTTTTTCAAAATTTTATATCTAAGAACATTTTGTCAAAATTTTATTTCTATTGAAAAGTTTGTCGAAATTTTATTTCTATATAAATTTTTGAAAAATATTTCTATAGAAATAAAATTTTGACAAAATTTTCTATAGAGATAAAATTTTGATAACATTTTCTATGGAAATAAAATTTTGACAAAATTTTCTATAAACATAAAATTGTGAAAAAAAAACATTCTATAGAATTAAAAATTTTACAAAATTTTCTACAGAAATGAAAATTTTGAGAAAATTTTCTATAGAAATAAAATTTTGGCAAAATTTTCTATAGAAATAAATTTTGGCAAAATTTTCTATAGAAATAAAATTTTGGCAAAATTTTCTATAGAAATAAAATTTTGCAAACTAAGATTTTATGTTTGGTAATTTTTTGTTAAAATGACAGTTTTTATACCCTAAACCACATAGAGCTTAGGGTATAATATTTTTGATTTAATATATTAATTTCATAAAAATATATAGCGATCGACTCAGTATCACCTCCTGAGTCGATCTAGTCCTTCGTGTCTGTCCATGTATTTATTCTTCGCAATTATTAACCAATTTTTATGAAATTAGGATTAGGGAATACAAGAATGCACGCTTTTAAAGTTGAGAAAATCGGATCAAATTTTTAGCCACCATATATGTGTATCGCCCGATTTCAACAAATGAGGTCGTTTCAGTGGTTGCCACTTGAGCCAAAAATAATATACCAAAATTTGGAGAAAACTATACCAAAAAACTAGCAAGTAAAAAAAATCTTATTTTGCAAAATTTATTTCCATAATTTTTTTTTTCAAAATTTTATTTCTATAGAAAATTTTGTCAAAATTTTATTTCTATAGAAAATTTTGCAAAAAATGTATTTCCACAGAAAATTTTTTCAAAATTTTATATCTATAGAACATTTCGCCAAAATTTTATTTCTATAGAAATCTTTAGTTCTATAGAAAATTTTGTCAATTTTATTTCTATAGAAACTTTTATGAAAATTTTATTTCTATAGAAAAATTTTAAAATTTCGTAAAAATTTTATTTCTATAGAAATCTTTAGTTCTATAGAAAATTTTGTCAAAATTTTATTTCTATAGAAAATTTTATGAAAATTTTATTTCTATAGAAAAATTTTAAAATTTGGCAAAATTTTCTTTAGAACTAAAATTTTGTGAAAATTTTCTATAGAAATTAAAATTTTACAAAATTTTCTATAGAAATAAAAATTTTGACAAAATTTTCTATAGAAATAATATATGTGTTTGCAGCTTAAAACCATACATTGACTAAACTACAAGTGTAGCTTAACACAGAGGAAAAGAATTCCGAAACGTGCGTCCATCCAACCATCTTGCAGTCTATAGGGCTTTGCCCAAATAAATTTGACAAACATTCTTTTCCTCTGTTGGTTAAGCTACACTTGTAGCTTAGTCAATGTATGGTTTTAAGCTGCAATAAAAAACAACAACAATGCTTAAATAACAAAACCAACAACAACTAAACAAATCGAATGAACAAATTTTATTTCTATAGAAAATTTTGTCAAAATTTTATTTCTATCGAAAAATTTTAAAATTTTGACAATATTATCTTTAGAAATAACATTTTGCAAAATTTTATGTCTATAGAACATTTTGTCCAAATTTTATTTCTATCGAAAATTTTGTCAAAATTTTATTTCCTTAGAAAATTTTATCAAAATTTTATTTCTATAGAAAATTATGTCAAAATTTTATTTCTATGGAAAAATTTTGACAAAATTTTCTTTAGAAATAAAATTTTGACAAAATTTTCTATAGAAATAAAAATTTTACAAAATTTTCTATAGAAATAAAATTTTTACAGAAGAAATAAACATCTTGACAAAATTTTCTATAGAAATAAAAATTTTGAGAAAATATTCTATAGAAATAAACATTTTGACAAAATTTTCTATAGAAATAAATTTTTTTGCCTATAGAACATTTTGTCAAAATTTTATTTCTATAGAACATTTTGTCAAAATTTTTTTTCATAGAAAATTTTATTTCTATAGGAAATTTTGTCAAGATTTTATTTCTATAGAAAATTTTGTCAGAATTTTATTTCTATAGAAAATTTTTAAAACTTTGACAAAATTTTCTTTAGAAATAAAATTTTGACAACATTTTCATAGAAATAAAAATTTTACAAACTTTTCTATAGAAATAAACATTTTGACAAAATTTTCTACAGAAATAAAAATTTTGAGAAAATGTTCTATAGAAATAAACATTTTGACAAAATTTTCTATAGAAATAAAATTTTTACAGAATTTCGATAGAAATAAAAATTTTACAAAATGTTCTATAGAAATAAACATCTTGACAAATTTTTCTATAGAAATAAAAAAGTTGAGAAAATTTTCTATAGAAATAAAATTTTATGCCTATAGAAGATTTTGTCAAAATTTTATTTCTATAGAACATTTTGTCAAAATTTTTTTCCATAGAAAATTTTATCAAAATTTTATTTCTATAGAAAATTTTGTCAAGATTTTATTTCTATAGAAAATTTTGTCAGAATTTTATTTCTATAGAAAATAAATTTTCTTTAGAAATAAAATTTTGACAACATTTTCTATAGAAATAAAAATTTTACAAACTTTTCTATAGAAATAAACATTTTGAGAAAATTTTCTATAGAAATAAAAATTTTGAGAAAATTTTCTATAGAAATAAACATTTTGACAAAATGTTCTATAGAAGTATGGGAAAATTTTCTATAGAAATAAACATTTTGACAAAATTGTCTATACAAATAAAATTTTTGCAAAATTTTCTATAGAAATAAAATTTTGACAAAATTTTCTATAAAAATAAATTGTTATGCCTATAGAATATTTTGTCAAAATTTTATTTCGATAGAAAATTTCGTCTAAATTTTTTTCCATAGAAAATTTTATAAAAATTTTATTTCTATAGAACATTTTTTCAAAATGTTATTTCTATAGAAAATTTTGTCAGATTTTCATTTCTATAGAAAATTTTTAAAACTTTGACAAAATTTTCATTAGAAATAAAATTTTGACAAAATTTTCTATAGAAATTAAAATTTTTCAAAATTTTCTGTAGAAATTAAAATTTTTCAAAATTTTCTGTAGAAATAAACATTTTCACAAAATTTTCTATAGAAATAAAAATTTTGAGAAAATTTTCTATAGAAATAAACATTTTGACAAAATTTTCTATAGAAATAAAATTGTTGCAAAATTTTCTAGAAAAATAAAATTTTGACTAAATTTTCTATAGAAATAAAATTTTGCAAAATAAGATTTATGTTTGGTAATTTTTTTGTAAAATTTCCTGCAATTTTGGTAGATTTTTTTGGCTCGAGTGGCAACCGTGGTTGCAAAACCAGCAAACAAATCGAAGACTCAAATGGGGAGTCCTACCTCACCAACAGTATATCCCTGATATTGCTCCTTCTGATTACCACTTGTTTCGATCGATAATGCATGACCTGGCTGATCAGCATTTTCGTTCTTATGAGGAAGCAAACAAATGGGTCTATTCGCAGATTGAGTCAAATGACTCATTTTTTTCGTTGCGCTATGTTGCCAGAAAGATAGAAAATGTAGTGGCTAGCGATGGACTGCCTGTGAAATTTTCCCCCAAAAATATCGCATTTTTAATTTGCTTTCCAAAAATATTTTTTATTTAGTTTTAAATTTAATTGTTATAATTAGTGCTTTAATTAAAAATGTTTATTGGTTTTCTGAACTGACCTCCTTTTTATACCCTCCATCACAGGATGGGGGTATATTAACTTTGTCATTCCGTTTGTAACACATCGAAATATTGATCTAAGACCCCATAAAGTATATATATTCTGGGTCGTGGTGAAATTCTAAGTCGATCTAAGCATGTCCGTCCGTCTGTTGAAATCACACTAACTTCCGAACGAAACAAGCTATCGACTTGAAACTTGGCACAAGTAGTTGTTATCGATGTAGGTCGGATGGTATTGAAAATGGGCCATATCGGTCCAATTTTACGTATAGCCCCCATATAAAGGGACCCTCAGATTTGGCTTGTGGAGCTTCTAACAGAAGCATATTTCATCCGATCCGGCTGAAATTTGGTATATGGTGTTGGTATATGGTCTCTAACAACCATGCAAAAATTGGTCCACATCGGTCCATAATTATATATAGCCCCCATATAAACCGATCCCCAGATTTGGCTTGCGGAGCCTCAAAGAGAAGAAAATTTCATCCGATCCGGCTGAAATTTGGTACATGATGTTGGTATATGGTCTCTAACAACCATGCAAAAATTGGTCCATATCGGTCCATAATTATATATAGCCCCCATATAAACCGATCCCCAGATTTGGCTTGTGGAGCCTCTAAGAGAAGCATATTTCATTCCATCCGGCTGAAATTTGGTATATGGTGTTGGTATATGGTCTCTAACAACCATGCAAAAATTGGTCCACATCGGTCCATAATTATATATAGCCCCCATATAAACCGATCCCCAGATTTGGCTTGCGGAGCCTCAAAGAGAAGAAAATTTCATCCGATCCGGCTGAAATTTGGTACATGATGTTGGTATATGGTCTCTAACAACCATGCAAAAATTGGTCCATATCGGTCCATAATTATATATAGCCCCCATATAAACCGATCCCCAGATTTGGCTTGTGGAGCCTCTAAGAGAAGCATATTTCATTCCATCCGGCTGAAATTTGGTATATGGTGTTGGTATATGGACTCTAACAACCATGCAAAAATTGGTCCACATCGGTCCATAATTATATATAGCCCCCATATAAACCGATCCCCAGATTTGGCTTGCGGAGCCTCAAAGAGTAGCAAATTTCATACGATCCGGCTGAAATTTGGTACATGATGTTGATATATGGTCTCTAACAACCATGCAAAAATTGGTCCACATCGGTCCATAATTATATATAGACCCCATATAAACCGATCTCCAGATTTGGTTTGCGAAGCCTCAAAGAGAAGCAAATTGCATCCGATCCGGCTGAAATTTGGTACATGGTTTTGGTATATGGTCTCTAACAACCGTGCAAAAATTGGTCCACATCGGTCCATAATTATATATAGCGCCATATAAACCGATCCCCAGATTTGGCTTGCGAAGTCTCCAAGAGAAGCAAATTTCATCCAATCCGGTTGTAATTTGGAACATGGTGTTAGTATATGATCTTTAACAACCGTGCCAGAATTGGTCCATATCGGTCCATAATTATATATAGCCCCCATATAAACCGATCCCCAGATTTGGCTTGCGGAGCCTCAAAGAGTAGCAAATTTCATACGATCCGGCTGAAATTTGGTACATGATGTTGATATATGGTCTCTAACAACCATACCAAAATTGGTCCAATCACACAAAAATTGGTCCATATCGGTTCATAATCATGGTTGCCACTAGAGCCAAAAATAATCTACCAAAATTTTATTTCTATAGAAAATTTTGTCAAAATTTTATTTCTAGATAAAATTTTGTTAAATTTTTATTCGGTTCATAACAAAATTTTCATCATTGTCAAAATTTTATTTCTATAGAAAATTGTGTCAAAATTTTATTTCTATAGAAAATTTTGTTCAAATTTAATCGGTTCATAATCATGGTTGCCACTCGAGCCAAAAATAATCTACCAAGATTTTATTTCTATAGAAAATTTTGTCAAAAGTTTATTTCTATAGAAAATTTTGTTAAAATTTTATTTCCGTAGAAAGTTTTGTCAAAATTTTCTTTCTATATCAAATTTTGTCAAAATTTTTATTTCTATAGAAAATTTTGTGAAAATTTTATTTCTATAGAAAATTTTGTTAAAATTTTATTTCTGTAGAAAATTTTGTCAAAATTTTATGTCTACTTTGTCAAACTGAATATATACGTATTGGATGGATCTTTTTTGATTTAATATATACCACGTATGGACTTACATACAATTTAGAAGATGGTGTTAGGAGGTTTTAAGATACTTTGCCATCGGCAAGCGTTACCGCAACTTAAGTAATTCGATTCTGGATGGCAGTGTTTAGAAGAAGTTTCTACGCAATCCATGATGGAGGGTTCATAAGCTTCGGCCTGGCCGAACTTACGGCCGTATATAAAGGGTGATTTGTTAAGAGCTTGATAACGTTTTTAAAAAAAAAAAAACGCATAAAATTTGCAAAATCTCATCGGTTCTTTATTTGAAACGTTAGATTGGTCCATGACATTTACTTTTTGAAGATAATTTCATTTAAATGTTGACCGCGGCTGCGTCTTAGGTGGTCCATTCGGAAAGTCCAATTTTGGGCAACTTTTTCGAGCATTTCGGCCGGAATAGCCCGAATTTCTTCGGAAATGTTGTCTTCCAAAGCTGGAATAGTTGCTGACTTATTTCTGTAGACTTTAGACTTGACGTAGCCCCACAAAAAATAGTCTAAAGGCGTCAAATCGCATGATCTTGGTGGCCAACTTACCGGTCCATTTCTTGAGATGAATTGTTCTCCGAAGTTTTCCCTCAAAATGGCCATAGAATCGCGAGCTGTGTGGCATGTAGCGCCATCTTGTTGAAACCACATGTCAACCAAGTTCAGTTCTTCCATTTTTGGCAACAAAAAGTTTGTTAGCATCGAACGATAGCGATCGCCATTCACCGTAACGTTGCGTCCAACAGCATCTTTGAAAAAATACGGTCCAATGATTCCACCAGCTTACAAACCACACCAAACAGTGCATTTTTCGGGATGCATGGGCAGTTCTTGAACGGCTTCTGGTTGCTCTTCACTCCAAATGCGGCAATTTTGCTTATTTACGTAGCCATTCAACCAGAAATGAGCCTCATCGCTGAACAAAATTTGTCGATAAAAAAAGCGGATTTTCTGCCACTGATTTTGGTAATAAAATTCAATGATTTGCAAGCGTTGCTCGTTAGTAAGTCTATTCATGATGAAATGTCAAAGCATACTGAGCATCTTTCTCTTTGACACCATGTCTGAAATCCCACGTGATCTGTCAAATACTAATGCATGAAAATCCTAACCTCAAAAGAATCACCCTTTACTTGTTTATTTTGAATAAAAAGTTAATTGTATCAGTTAATAGTTTTATTTAATGTGTTTTCAACTTCTGTCAATTTTCTAATTGGTTAAAATTTGTAGTTTGGTTTATACACTCTTAGAAAAATATGTTTTTCATATGTTCCGATATAAACAAAGTGTGTTTCGGGCACAATTTTAAAACACAATATATTTAAGTGCAAACATGTAATGTTCCTAAACTAACACTAAATGTTTGGGACATCTATGTTAATATGTTAGAATATATTATGTTTGGGGCATGAATGTTTCATAAAAATCATATGTGTGAATACAAACATATATAAATTTACAAATTTCAACTAAACATACATATGTTGTGATATTTTATTCAAAGCGACAAAATTTTGTAAAAAAATGTTTATCAAAATTTTATATCTATAGTACATTTTGTCAAAATTTTATTTCCATAGAAAATTAAAAAAAACGGTTTAAATCAAACAGAAAATTTAATTAAAATTAAATTTCTTTATTAACAGATCAGTTAAATTAAATCCCCTTTGCTATACTCTAGATTCACAAACAGTTTTAAGTCTTTCACACTAAATCACTTGCAATTCCTAGTGTGGAAATGCCAGTGCTGTTTTGAACTTCCGGTACATGTTTCTCCGCCCCACACATCATTTCCTATTAAATCAATTATACCATTTGCATTCGTTTTTCGTTAGTTTTTTTTCAATATCTATTTTGGGTTTTTTCCTACATATCCATAAATCCTATAAAATCCTAATCCTTAAACTTGGCTAAAATAAAAAATAATTTTTGGTTGCACGGACACGTACATTGCATAGTCATAGTGTGTAGTAGTTAGCCCAACTAGCCCACCCATCCAATTGTCAGACGCGTTTATAAATTGCATTAAAAATTCTGAAAATGTTTCTATGTTGGTAAAATTCAAATGTTAGCATTTCCTGTTTGCTGGCAGAACCTTTGCCCTTGTGCTATGTATGTAAATGCATATGAGAGTGCGGAGTGTATGACTGAGTGTGTGTGAGAGAGTGAGTATGGGGAGTTATAGTGTAAACTTCTATGCATGTTCTATATGGGAATTGTACAGCTATAATGGTGTAATATGTGTTGTGTGGTGACTATTGCGATTTTCGAAATTACCTGTTAAATGTTTACAAATAAATTTCTGTTTTTGCCGCATAACGAAAAAATCATGGTCGCTGCAAAAAAATTTGTTTTGGGGACCTAGTAAAAATGTCGGAAGATTATTATTTTTAATGTTGTTTTTATCTGTGTTTTATTTTTTCTTTTTTTTGTGGAGAAATCTCTTCTATATCTATATCTTTTGCATACGCTTGAACCAATTGACGAATCACTTTGGCCACTCTGATTATGGTATCTCCAAAAAATGCATCAACCGCTTCTTCAGGTGTCGAAAAGCGTTAATTTCTCAATATATTTTTTAAGTACGGGAATTCGGTGCCAAGTCAGAACTATACGACGGACGACCCATCAAGTCGATATTTTGAGTGTTTAAAAACTTGTTTAAGCCGATGTATGAGAGCTCACATTATCGTGGTGCATTGTTGCCAGGTTAGGGGTTTTCCCCCCAAATTTAGGGTGTTTTTCACGTTTAGGGGGATTTTTAGGGGTAACATTTATTTAGGGGGATTTTTAGGGGTAAAAAAATATCTTAGACCTTATAAAGTGGACCTATTCTCAAGCAAATTCGTAACAATTCTTGCATGAATTATGAGAAAAAAGATGAGGGAAGTCAACAAGAAGATCCTAAATACAAACAAGTATGCAATAGCATTATTTTCGTTATATTTTTTAAACGCTTCAGTTGAAAAGGCATTTTTAATATTTGACACAATTAAAAACAATCTTATTTTAACTTAGCAGCTGAAAGCAATTTAAGAGTAAGCCTGCTTTTTAAATTGATATATTGTATTATTACATCCAAAGAAAAAATAATTTCTTCAGGGACGAAATTCTAAACTAACGAAATTGTCTGTTGTTATAAAGTATTTTCTAAGAGAGCAAATTTTATTTTTTATTTACTTCAGAAGAATTTTTGTTGAAGAAATAATTTCTTCAGGTACGAAATTCTAAACAAACGAAATTGTCTTTTGTTATAAAGTATTTTCTAAAAAAACAAATTTTATTTTTTATTTACTTCAAAAGAATTTTTTTAGCATCAAAAGAAAACTTAGTTTGTCTAAAATTTCGTTTCTCAGAAAAGAAAACTCTTCTTTCAGTGTTAAATTTAATTTTTAAAGCGTATCACTACAGGATTTTTTCACGGAATTTGGGACCCGTTTTGTACTTTTTACATTCTTAAATTTTTTTGGGGTTTTTTGAAAAAAAGCCTAGACCAATTTAGGGTTTTTTTTTTCTTAAGATTTGGGAGGAAGAATCAAAAATCGCCTGGCAACACTGTCGTGGTGAAAAGTGATCCGTCTTCGGCAGTTGGTTTTTCTGATGGCAAACAAATGGTTGTGTACCACTCAGAATTGACTGTTCTGAGTTGTTTTAGGGATCTATAAATCCAATAATCGATTATTCGAATTTTTGTATGAAAATCTAAAAATATTCGCAAAGTCGATTTTAGATTCTCAGCTAGTTTTTAATTTTGACTATCAAAAATCGAATCTAATGGTTTGTTTTTTTTGTATTCATTGGTTTCAATTGAATTGAAATATTCTTCGATGTAAAGAAAATCGCACATATTTCTTAATTTTATTAATAGACTAGCGTAACTCGGACCGCTTCGCTGCGCCTCCCGAAGCATATTTTCGTTAACTTAGTAAACCATATCCTTCAATCTGAAAACAAATTCGAAAAGATTTGAACTCTTTAAAGGGTCACAAAAACTGAAGTACTGATTAATCACTCCATGGTTTCCACACACGTGTCCCGAACATTTAAAAAAAATCGAACTTCTTGCTTTTTCGTTTATATACAGAAATAGGGCGGTTATGCAGATGTAAAACGGACCGGCTAAACAAGCGTCGGGTAGGGGGTGTTCCCCTTCAACCAATTTTTTTGTTTTTTAATTGTTCTGAATTCACATCGTTGGACAATCTTCTACATTTCCTGTGAATTTCAAGCGTGGTCTGTCAAGTACTTAAAATTGATCATATTAAAATTTGTTAAAGTATTGGACACGGAGAACATGCCTTTCCCAAACATATACCGGAAAATGAAGAAACCTCTACGATGTCAACTTCATGTAAATTTAAGTTTTTTTATTAAAAAAAGTCTGGCAGAAGCTTGTGGAAAAATCATAAAATTATGTACCGAGTTTCCATTTATCAACAATCCTCTACTAATTGTGCAAAAGGGAACCCCCTTCTTCGCTCCTCCCCGACCAGATATCGTAAAATCACGTACCCTATATACATTTCACAAACTACCCAACTTCACTATTCCCCTTCCACAAGCAGACATCGAAAAATCATGTACCCTGTACAAATTTAATCATCTTTCAATTTCAGGTAAATATGAGTAGGTTATATTTTGCTCTATTTTTTGTAAAGGGACGTCACTTTCTCTGCAAATTCCAAAAAAATCTGTAAACTTTCCTTCAAATACCCAAATATCAAGTACACCATATTGATGTCATAACCTTTCCCTACGGTATTTTGTAAATTTCAAGTAAACTTGAGAATTCTAGTTATTTTCAGTTGTAGAGGAGATCTCCCTCCCCGTCCCAATATCGAAAAATGATATAGCGTTTATTTCGTAGACGTCCCAGAAAATCTCAAACACATTATACGCCCAATTTTTAAACAGCAGGACAAAGGGGAGGCCCCGCTTCCCTTCCGAATATGACAAAATCAGATATCCATTATAATAATATAACCTACCCCACATCCTCTGTAAATTTCAAGTTTAAAGTGGAAAAGTTTTATTGTTTTACGGTATGTACTTGAGGAGAAATGAGGTCTCGCTGTGCCCTTTTATTTTCCCCCGACCAAATTTTAAAAAATCATATACCTCATATAAATTTCATAATCTCCCCCAAGTTCTCCGTAAAAAATTTAATAAGTCGACAAATGTTAGTTTTTCCACTGTACTTTAAAAAAAGTCGGACAAAGGGGAGACCCCCCTCCTCGACCAAATATCGAAAAATAAAGAAGCTGTTCTTTGCCTAGACGGCCCCTTCAATCTTCCCTGAAAATTTCAAGCAAATCGGATAATTTTGTTCCAATTTTCAAAAAGTCGGGCAAGGGTGACCTCATCACCCTTCCCGCCCAAATATTAAAAAATCTCGTACCCATAATAAATTCTATGTGTATGTTCTATGTAAATCTCATGTAAATCAGAGAATTTTTTTTACTGTACTTTAAACAAAAATCGTGGACCACCCCACCTTCGCGACCAGATATCGAAATATAAAGTAGCGGGTCTTTGTCTAGACATCATCCCTAACCTTCCTTGGAAATATCACCCAAATCGGAGAACTTTGGCCCAATTTTGAAAAAGTCGGGCAAGGGGAATGTCCCCCTCCCCCACCAGATATCAAAAAATGAGGTACCCTATTTTCATCACATGATTACCCTCTACGTTCTCCGAACATTTTTCATGTGAAAAAGTAAAATTATTTTATAACAAAAGCAACTGCGATGAATTCAAATTATAATTTTTGTAATGTACTCAGTATGTAAAAAAAAAAGATTTTCCCGCTTTTCCGTTCAACTTTTCTTGAATTTTCTTTGCTATAAACTTCACACAGACCTTTCGAACGAATGGAAAACTGGGGAAATCTATTCGTGCGTTCTGGAGTTGCATCAGAGATGGCGCTGTATATAAAACACGATTTTCCCGCTTTTCCGTTGAACTTTTCTTGAATTTTCTTTGCTATAAACCTTACGGATCCCGAGACCTTTCCAACGAATACAAAACCGAGGAAATCGTGCGTTCTGGTGTTATTGCGTCAGCAAGGAAAACCCGACTTTTTTTTATATATTAGATTATTTCTGTGAAATTCGATTATGAAAAATCGAATATTCGAATTTTGATTGGTAAAAATAATCGAAAATCGGTTTTTGATTAAAAGTCAATAATCGAATAGACGAAAAATAGATTATTGGTTTGCACTACATATCGCTGGTACGATTGCGATATGTCCAGTTTTTCTGAAAACGTAGGAGATAATTTGCCTGGATGTGCTTTGTGCGTGACCAACTTTTGTTGAAGTCGGCTCATCTTGAAACATCCTTGCAGTCGACTGCTGTTTACTTTCTGGGTAATACACGCAAATCCACGATTCACCAACTGTGACGATGTCTTAGATGTGTTTGGAAGCACCGCGATCATATTTTTGGAGCATTTCTTTCGACCACTCGAACCTTGTCTTGAGCGTTTGAAAAATTGTGTGGGATCCAAAGCGAACAATTTATTGGTGTTCATGAAATATTGAATTTATGCTGGTCACTAATGCGCCAAAGATTGTCTCAATCTCACTATAGGTCATATGACGATCAGTTCAATATCAGTTGGCGCACAACATCAATGGTTTCCGGGACAACAACTGATTTGGGCGACCTTCTTGCACTGAACTAATACAACCTTGGTTGAATTCACCATACCATCGATAAACGCTGGTACTTGGTGGAGATTCATCACCACAAATTGGATTAAGTTAATCGATGCAGTGTTGTTGAGTTAATTCACGTCGAAAGTTATAAAAAATAATCGTGCGAAAATGTCCGCGATTCTCCAATCGGACATTCGCCATCATAACAGCTTTGTCACGCAGTAAGAGCTTTTAGGTAGCCAGAGGCATATCCCTGGAATATGTTAGACAGTTCTTTGCCTTGCTTACTCTTCTGCTTCGTAGTTCTCCGGTAGGTTCCAGCAACCAGACACTCATATTATGTGAATATTGTACTGCAAAGCCATCTCATTGAGAGATTTGCGGCCGTAGATGGCTGTTTTCGAATTAAGGAACAAAGAGTTCAAGGATTTTATTGCAGGTTGATTGTCTGAGTATGTATTAATGTCAACATTTGTTGGAATATTGCTTCTCAGCTAATTTGTTACGTCTTTTTATTAACTCATCATTGTAATAAAAAAAAAACATGGACACATTTTTTAAGCAATTGAACTGGCGTTGGATGCAATACGGGGCCACAAGTCAGCGCATTCCTTAGCAACGGGACCAGTGATGGCGGAACCTTTCATTTCACCCTTATTATTCACTATCACCCCCGCATTATCCTCAAAGTATATAAACACGCCATCCCTCCGCATTGTCCTCAATGTATATAAACACGCCATCCCTCCTTCTGAATGGTTTTCTTTGACGAATCACCACAGCAGGCATTACCTTTTTTCTCAATTCTGGTTTACCCTTCTTTACGGTAGCAACAAACATATCACCGAGTCCAGCAGCTGGCAGACGGTTCAAACGACCACGGATACCGTGAACAGCGATGACATACAAGTTCTTGGCACCTGTATATCAGCACAGTTCATGACGACACCGACGGGCAAGGCCAAAGAGATGCGGAATTTTCCTCACGCAGTTCCACCACATCCTCTCTTAGACATTTTGTATGGAAGTCAAAAATTATTGCTAATATTTCAGCCTGAAAAACACTACACACACAAAAAAATTTCACGAAAATTTTTCCAATTAAAATTTTAATTGAGTTTTAAAAATTATTCAATTAAAAATTTAATTGATTCAACTATTTTTTTTAATTAAAACAAAAATCAATCACACAAATAATAGTATCAATTAATTTTTTAATTTAATCAATTAACTTTTTAATTGACCTTCAATTAATTTTTTAATTGATACTATCATTTCTGTGATTGAAGACATTTCAATTAAAAATTAATTGGATCAATTAATTTCGTGATTAAATCAGAAATTTTTTTTGTGTGCAGTCTAGGTAATCTTTTCGCCATTTTAAGTTCCAGGTCTTTAGAATATACTCATAAGCGTAGGAAGGCCTCTGGGGAGGGGGCTTAGACCCCCCCAGAAAAATTTTAGCCCCCCCCCCAGAATTTGAAAACCTATTTACGATTTTCAATTTTTATAAAAAATAAACAAGCCCAGCCAAAAAAGCGTCGCCAAAAAAGTAATGAAAATGATCTTTTTGGATTCAGAAGTGGTGCAAAATTGGCGAAGAAGCGATGGATTTAGCATGGGCTTGTCATAGGACGGAAGTCCTCCATTTCAACAGCCTTTGCACTGAATTTGCATCACTTCTTTAGATGTGATCCGAATTCAATGTTTTGAATGTAAATTAAAAAATTCTGTTATATTTTGTCAAATAAATAATTTTTATAATTTTTAATGGATTCTAATGCTTGTCGGAAACGTTTGACCTCAAATATTTTCAAAAATTCACAAGTTTTTCAGATTGGATTTAGAATTTTTTTTCGACAAAATTTAAATTATTTTTACCATTTTATGAATTCTTACTTCGTTTTTAAGGTATTTGAAACAAAAAAGTTAAAATTTCCCATTAAAAGTATGAAAAAACCAAGTTATGAAAAATTTAATTAAAAGAACTTCCTGAGTAGTTAAAATAAAGAAGATCATTGGGAGTACATCTTCTGGAAGTGCTTTTAAAATTGTGCCTTTGCAAGAACTTCCAAATTTTTTGCTGGGAAATGAGTGGAACTACTTTTAGTTGCTTTATTATAAATTAATTTTCGAGTTATTTTGATGTCTAATTTTTTTTATTCATTTTTATGAAATAAAACATTAATTGAAATATAAATAAATGAAATATAAATTTTTAGCTAGGGGGGCTATAGGCTCCCCTAGGAAAATTGTCTAGCTACGCTAATGAATATACTCCGAAACCCACTTGTCCATCCAATTTAGAGCCATCGGTGGAGAAATATATATATATATATATATAACGTCGTTTATTCCCCGGAGTCTGTGTGCTCCATTCCTCACTGTTGGGAATTAGAGTTTTAAATTTTTTTTATCGAAAAACGGTTTCGTCAGAGAGTAATCTACTACGTTCACAGAAAAAAATTTCACGAAAATTTTTCCAATTAAAATCTTAATTGAGTTTTAAAAAATATTCAATAAAAAATTTAATAGATTCAACAAATTTTTTAATTGAAACAAAAATCAATCACACAAATTAATAGTATCAATTAATTTTTTAATTGGATCAATTAATTCTTTAATTGACTGTCAATTAACTTTTTAATTGATACTGTCATTTCTGTGATTGACCACATTTCAATTAAAAAATTAATTGGATCAATTAATTTCGTGATTGAATCAGAAAAAATTTTTTTCTGTGTTTGGCACATCTCGCATTATTTGGAGTACCGAACTGTGACAGGTGACGAATCGTGGATTTACGCGTATGTCCCCGAAAATTAACAACAGTCGACTGTATAGGCAGGGCTGTGGAGTCGAGCCAATTTTGCTCGACTCCGACTCCGACTCCAGCATTTTTCATCAGCTCGACTCCGACTCCGGAGTCGACTCCGGGTAATATAACTAAATCTCATTTTAATACCACAAATTTGTAGTTCTATTGTGGGGGCGCCGTTAGTGGATCGATATAAAGTATCGTATTTATTTATGTGTGCAAAAAAGGTCTTAATTTAACTTTAGATGCCAATTGAACTCTATATTTCAAATTTAGGGCAATGTTTAATAAATAAAATAGTGATATAAATACCCATCATAATATGAGAAGATACCAACAGTATATGTATTTGTGGACCAAAAATTATTGATACTATCTCAAATCCTTTAAATTTGTTGCGAACTATATGCATGAATTTGAATCTGAATCTATTTAGGCAAAATTGTATATACTTCTACAAAATCTATGTACTTAAAATTTAAAACTAACGTTATGGGACGTAACACAATTTTAACAAAAAATAAAAATGCAAGGAAAGTCTAAAGTCGGGCGGGCCGATTATAATATACTCTGCACAACTTTGTATTTAGATCTACATTTTGATAAAATCTCAAATCAGACTTCTACAAAATCTCGGGCAATATTTGGGAAATATTTATAATTGTTTAGACAATTTCGCAAAAATGCATTTATGATTCATTCATTGAAAAATTTGAAAATTTGAGTCATTTCGACAAGTTTTCGACTTAGCAGTGAGTATCAGTAAGCATACAATTTTTTGTCTAGTAAATAAAATTTTGACTAAATTTTCTATAGAAATAAAATTTTGGCAAAATTTTCTATAGAAATCCAATTTTGACCAAATATATAGAAATAAAATTTAGAATAAAATTTGGCTAAATTTGTTATAGAAATAAAAGTTTGAAAAAATTATTAATAGAAATACAATTAAAAACAAATTGTGTATTAATTTTACAAAATTTTCTATAGAAATAAAATTTTGCAAAATATTCTATAGAAACAAAATTTGACTAAATTTTATATAGAAATAAAATTTTGACTAAATTTTATATAGAAAAAAATATTTCTATAGTAATAAAATTTTGAATACATTTTTTATAGCAGTGAGTTTCAGTGAGCATCAGTAAGAAAAAAAAATTGAGAAAATTTGCTATAGAAATAAAATTTGACAATTTTTTCTTATAGAAATAAAATTTTGATAAAATGTTCAATAAAAATATGATTTAAGAAAAAATTTTGTGTAGAAAATAAAATTCTGCAAAATATTCTACAGAAACAAAATTTTGACTAATTTTCCTACAGAAACAAAATTTTGACAAAATATTCTATAGAAATAAAATTTTGACAAAATTTTCTATTGAAATAACATTTTGACCAAATTTTCTAATAAAAAAATCTATTACTATAAACTATTGGCAAAATTTTCTATAGAAATAAAATGTTGACCGAATTTTCTAATAAAAAAATCTATTATTATAAAATTTTGGCAAAATTTTCTATAGAAATAAAATTTTGATTTAAATTTTTATAGAAATAAACTTATCAATAGAAATAAAATTTTGAAAAAAAAGATTGTGTAACAAACTAAATTTTGCAAAATTTTCTATAGAAACAAAATTTTGACTCAATTTTCCATCGAAATAAAATTTTGACTAAATTTCCCATAGAAAAAAATATTTCTATAGTAATAAAATTTTTAATAAATTTTTTATAGAAATAAAATTTTGACAAAATTTGCTATAGAAATAAAATTTTGACAAAACTTTTTATAGAAATAACATTTTGACAATTTTTCTATAAAAAACAACTTTGAAAAAATTTTCTGCCAATATTCCACATATGTATATGGCCTTAAGATAAAATTAAACAAAATAATTTCGATTGTTCGAAATATTTCAAATAAATTGATATGGGCATTAAATGGATCGATCCAGCCCATCTGCTAGTCTAGCATTCTAGGAAACATAAAAAGATAGCCGTAATTGGAAGTTGATTTTCATTTACAATCATGCTGTACATTGATCGAATGAATAACGCAATGGAATCTAATTTGCGTAAAAACTTGCTTAGTTACAAAAATGTGAAGTATTTTAAAAAATTTGGTTTAGCCGGAGTCGGAGTCGAGCAAAATTTTTACGACTCCGACTCCGACTCCAGCAAAATCTTCAGACTCCGACTCCAAGACTCCGACTCCACAGCCCTGTGTATAGGTATTCCATGACGAACCTTAATCGGAGTGGCAAAAGTGCTTATGCAAAAGCGATTTTCGATTATTAATATCGTAACAGAGATCGTGAACGTCTCTCTTATCAAGGGGCCTACTTTTTATGTGGTTTCCCATCACGGGGGAATCACTTAGATTAGCTTTGCAACACTAAGATATATCACCAGCATTACTGAGATGGGATCAAACCACCATTTGAAAAACTTTTTGGTGTTTGGTTGAAAATGGGATTGAACCCATCATCTTTTGTACGTTAGGCGGACATGCTAACCAATGCACTAAGATGACTCGGAATCAATACAAAAATAATTTATGTAAAGGCAAAAATCTTTGGTACTCGGTAAGCTCTTTTTTTGCAGTGTAGTTGAAGATCTCAACAATTTTAGTGGCTGAACACTTCGGAATAATTCTATTACTGTATATTTTTGGTAGCCCACCTAAATGTACGCCTCTGGCTTTTTAACTCAGTGTCGTGACTTAAGCATTTCCTAACATTCGCATTCGCATTACACGAACACTAAGGTACACCAGTCACATCAAGAAATCTGCAGTAACTTGGTACTTATCATAAATTTTGCTAGTTTACGTTTTTATTTCTCATAGTTTTTGTTGTTGTTGTTGTTGCTTTTTTGCTTGCAAAAGCTTCTGGGTTTAGTATGTATGCCTTAAAGAAACAAATGTGCAAATGAGAATATCCAACAAATAAGGTTGGAAAATACAAAAAACAAAAGTCACGAGCATGTGGCACATTCAATTTCGCTTTCCTTTGGCTGTTATGACCAGACCCATGCCTTAGAGGTTTTTTGAGGCAGAAAGACCGGGTGTTGGTAGAGATGTCGACTTTTATGTTATTTATGAATGTATTTTCCAAAGATTGTGGGTAAGTTTGCAGTATATTTTTGCAATAGGGGATTTACAAAATGTTTGGATTTTTTATACCCTCCACCAAAGGGAGGGGGGTATATTAACATTGTCATTCCGTTGGTAACACATCGAAATATTGGGTCGTGGTGAAATTCTGAGTCGATCTACACTGATAGAAAAAGTTTCGTTATATTAATGAAATGTGTTATTAAAAGTGAGCCAATGAAACAAATTCGTTAATACAACGAAATTTTTCGTTATTATAACGAATTTTCTGTTAATCAACGTAACGTGTCGTGCAATTAACGAATATTTTCATTGTATTTATGAAAATGTTTCGTTATATCAGTGAAAAGTTTTCATTGGCTCAATTTTAATGAAATTTGCTTTGTGTGTAAGCATGTCCGTCCCGTCCGTCCGTCTGTTGAAATCACGCTAATTTCCGAATGAAAAATGCTATGGACTTGAAACTTGGTACAAGTATTTGTTATTGATATAGGTCAGATGGTATTGCAAATGGCCCATATTGGACCACTTTTACGTATAGCCCCCACATAAAGGGACCCTCAGATTTGGCTTGTGGAGCCTCTAACAGAAGCATATTTCATCCGATCCGGCTGAAATTTGGTATATGGTGTTGGTATATGGTCTCTAACAACCATGGAAAAATTGGTCCACATCGGTACATAATTATATATAGCCCCCATATAAACCGATCCCCAGATTTGGCTTGCGGAGCCTCAAAGAGAAGAGAATTTCATCCGATCCGGCTGTAATTTGGTACATGATGTTGGTATATGGTATCTAACAACCATACAAAAATTGGTCCACATCGTTCCTTAATTATATATAGGCCCCATATAAACCGACCCCCAGATTTGGCTTGCGGAGCCTCATAGAGAAGCAAATTTCATCCGATCCGGTTGAAATTTGGTACGTAGTGTTACTATATGGTCTCTAAAAACCATGCAAAAATTGGTCCATATCGGTTCATAATTATATATAGTCCCCATATAAACCGATTCCCAGATTTGACCTCCGTTGCCTCTTGGGGGAGCAAAATTCAACCGATCCGATTGAAATTTGGTACGTAGTGTTACTATATGATCTCTAACAACCATGAAAAAAAATTATCCATATCGGACCATAATTATATATAGTCCCCATAGAAACCGATCGCCAGATTTGGCCTCCTGCGGCTCTTGGAGGAGAAAATTTCATCCGATCCCGTCGAAATTTGGTACGTGGTCTAAGTATATGGTCTCTAACAACCATGAAAAAAATTATCCATATCGGTTCACAATTATATATAGTCTCCATATAAACCGGTCTCCAGATTTGACTTCCGGAGCTTTTGGAGAAGCAAAATTCCTCCGATCCGGTTGAAATTTGATACGTGGCGTTCGTATATGGTCTTTAATAAACATGCTAAAATTGGTCCTATCGGTCCATAATTATATATAGCCCCCATATACACCGTTCCCCCGATTTGGTTTTGGAGCCACTTGGAGGAGCAAATTTCATCTCAGTCAGTTGAAATTTGATACATTGTGCTAGTATATGGCAGTTAACAACCATGCCTAACTAGGTCCATATCGGTCTATAGTTATATATAGCCCTCAGATAACCCAATCCCTAATCACACAAAAATTGGTCCATATCGGTTCATAATTGTATATAGCCCCCATATATGTTAAAGCGACCTCCCATATTTCAATTCTGGCTCTCTAATTACCGCGCACAATTCCATTTTATATACAGTGAAACCTCTCAAAAAAACCGGACACCTCCCAAACATGGACAGTTGTCTGGGGACGTTTGCTATATTAAAAACATTAAAATTAAGCTCTCACACCTTTGTACCTTTTTTGTCTAATATATACCACTTATGGACTAACTTATAATTTAGAAGACGATGTTAAGAAGGTTTAAGATACCTTGCAATCGGTAAGTGTTACCACAACCCAAATAATTCGATTGTGGATGACAGTATTTCGTAGAAGATTCTACGCAATTCATGGTGGAGGGTACACAAGATCCAGCCGGGCCGACGACTTACGATTTTTTTTATACTTTTTTGTTTTTAATGTTTGAAAAATTATTTTTTTTTTTATACGACTTCTTATCTTGACTAAATTAGCTTGTGGTCCTGTAATAAGAATAGAATCTTCGTGTCTCTATCAGGGATGATCAATAGCATTATTGAAATCGTACTGAATCAGCTTTGAACTTCGAAAGCAGATTCAGTATTCCTCTCCCACTAAGAGGTACTTAATTTTCCATAGGAATAAAATTTTGAGAATATTTTCTATAAAAATAAAATTTTGACAAAATTTTCTATAGAAATAAAAATTTGACAAAATTTTATTTAGAAATAAAGTTTTGACAAAATTTTCTATAGAAATAAAATTTTGACAAAATTTTCTAGAGAAATAAAATTTTGACAAAATTTTCTATAGAAGTTAAATTTTGACAAATTTTGAGATAATTTTCTATAAAAATAAAATTTTGACAAAATTTTCTATAGAAATAAAATTTTGACAAAATTTTCTTTAGAAATAAAATTTTGACAAAATTTTCTATAGAAATAATACTTTGACAAAATTTTCTATAGAAATAAAATTTTGACTAAATTTTCTATAGAAATAAAATTTTGACAAAATTTTCTATAGAAATAAAATTTTGACAAAATTTTCTTTAGAAATAAAATTTTGACAAAATTTTCTATAGAAATAATACTTTGACAAAATTTTCTATAGAAATAATACTTTGACAAAATTTTCTATAGAAATAAAATTTTGACAAAATTTTCTATAGAAATAAAATTTTGACAAAATTTTCTATATAAATAAAATTTTGACAAAATTTTCTTTAGAAATAAAATTTTGACAAAATTTTCTATAGAAATAAAATGTTGACAAAATTCTCTATAAAAATAAAATTCTGAAAATATTTTCTATAAAAATCAAATTTTGACAAATGTTTTTTTGTAGAAATAAAACTTTGAGAAAATTTTCTACAGAAATAAAATTTTGACAAAATTTTCTAGAGAAATAAACTTTTGAGATAATTTTCTATAAAAATAAAATTTGGAGATAATTTGCTATAAAAATAAAATTTTGACAAAATTTTCTATAGAAATAAAATTTTGTTGTTGTTTTTTGATTTCAGACAAAATTTTCTATAGAAGTAAAATTTTGACAAAATTTTCTATAGAAATAAAATTTTGACAATACATGACGATATAGAAATAAGATTTTGACAAAATTTTCTATAGAAATAAAATTTTGACAAAAATTTCTATAGAAATAAAATTTTGACAAAATTTTCTAGAGAAATAAACTTTTGACAAAATTTTCTGTAGAAATAAAATTTTGACAAAATTTTCTAGAGAAATAAAATTTTGACAACACTTTCTATAGAAGTAAAATTTTGACAAAATTTTCTATAGAAATAAAATTTTGACAATACATGATGATTTAGAAATAAGATTTTGACAACATTTTCTATAGAAATAAACGTTGACAAAATTTTCTATAGAAATAAAATTTTGACAAAATTTTCTAGAGAAATAAACTTTTGACAAAATTTTCTGTAGAAATAAAATTTTGACAAAATTTTCTAGAGAAATAAAATTTTGACAAAATTTTCTATAGAAATAATACTTTGACAAAATTTTCTATAGAAATAAAATTTTGACAAAATTTTCTATAGAAATAAAATTTTGACAAAATTTTCTATAGAAATAAAATTTTGACAAAATTTTCTATAGAAATAAAATTTTGAAAAAATTTTCTTTAGAAATTTTGACAAAATTTTCTATAGAAATAATACTTTGACAAAATTTTCTATAGAAATAAAATTTTGACAAAATTTTCTATAGAAATAAAATTTTGACAAAATTTTTTATAGCAATAACAATTTAGGAAAATGTTCTATAGCAATAACATTTTAGCAACATTTTCTATAGAAATAAAATGTTGACAAAATTCTCTATAAAAATAAAATTCTGAAAATATTTTCTATAAAAATCAAATTTTGACAAATGTTTTTTCGTAGAAATAAAACTTTGAGAAAATTTTCTACAGAAATAAAATTTTGACAAAATTTTCTAGAGAAATAAACTTTTGAGATAATTTTCTATAAAAATAAAATTTGGAGATAATTTGCTATAAAAATAAAATTTTGACAAAATTTTCTATAGAAATAAAATTTTGTTGTTGTTTTTTGATTTCAGACAAAATTTTCTATAGAAGTAAAATTTTGACAAAATTTTCTATAGAAATAAAATTTTGACAATACATGACGATATAGAAATAAGATTTTGACAAAATTTTCTATAGAAATAAAATTTTGACAAAAATTTCTATAGAAATAAAATTTTGACAAAATTTTCTAGAGAAATAAACTTTTGACAAAATTTTCTGTAGAAATAAAATTTTGACAAAATTTTCTAGAGAAATAAAATTTTGACAACACTTTCTATAGAAGTAAAATTTTGACAAAATTTTCTATAGAAATAAAATTTTGACAATACATGATGATTTAGAAATAAGATTTTGACAACATTTTCTATAGAAATAAACGTTGACAAAATTTTCTATAGAAATAAAATTTTGACAAAATTTTCTATGGAAATAAAATTTTGACAAAATTTTTTATAGCAATAACAATTTAGCAAAATGTTCTCTAGCAATACAATTTTAGCAAAATTTTCTATAGAAATAAAATTTTTATCAAATTTTCTATAGAAATAAAATTTTACAAAATTTCCTATAGAAATAAAATTTTGAAAAAAATCGATACGAATAAACTTTTGACAGAATTTTCTATAGGAATAAACTTTTGACAAAATTTTTTACAGGAATAAAATTTTGACATAATTTTCTATAGAAATAAAATTTTGACAAAATTCTCTATAAAAATAAAATTCTGAGAATATTTTCTATAAAAATCAAATTTTGACAAATTTTTTTCTGTAGAAATAAAATTTTGAGAAAATATTCTACAGAAATAAAATTTTGATAAAACTTTATATAAAAATACAATTTTGACATACATTTCTATAGAAATAAAAGTTTTAGAAAATTTTCTACAAAAATAAAATTTTGGTATAATTTTCTATACAAATAACATTTTGAGACAATTTTCTATTGAAATAAAATTTTGAGAAAATTTTCTCAGAAATAAGTCACAACCATGTTATTTTCTGGGAAAAAATATATATCTAATTTCTGCAAGCTCGTTTATGTTTGTATATTTTGCTATAGAAATAAAATTTTGATAAAATTTTCTATAGAAATAAAATTTTACAAAATTTTCTATAGAAATAAAATTTACAAAATTTTCTATAGAAATAAAATTTTGAAAAAAAATCGATAGGAATAAACTTTTGACAAAATTTTCTATAGGAATAAAACTTTGAGAAAATTTTCTACAGAAATAAAATTTTGACATAATTTTCTATAGAAATAAAATGTGACCAAATTGTCTATAAAAATAAAATTCTGAGAATATTTTCTATAAAAATCAAATTTTGACAATTTTTTTCTGTAGAAATAAAATTTTGAGAAAATTTTCTACAGAAATAAAATTTTGATAAAACGTTATATAGAAGCACAATTTGGACATACATTTCTATAGAAATAAAAGTTTTAGAAAATTTTCTACAAAAATAAAATTTTGATATAATTTTCTATACAAATAAAATTTTGAGACAATTTTCTATAGAAATAAAATTTTGAGAAAATTTTCTCAGAAATAAGTCGCAACCATGTTATTTTCTGGAAAAAATATATATCTAATTTCTGCAAGGTCGTTTATGTTTGTATGTTTTTCTATAGAAATAAAATTTTGATAAAATTTTCTGTAGAAATAAAATTTTGACAAAATTTTCTATAGAAATAAAATTTTGCCAAATTTTTTATAGCAATAACAATTTAGCAAAATGTTCTATAACAATAAAATTTTAGCAAATTTTTCTATAGAAATAAAATTTTGATAAAATTTTCCATAGAAATAATATTTTGAGAAAATTTTCTACAGAAATAAAATTTTGACATAATTTTCTATAGAAATAAAATTTTGACAAAATTCCCTATAAAAATAAAATTCTGAGAATATTTTCTATAAAAATCAAATTTTGACAATTTTTTTTTCTGTAGAAATAAAATTTTGAGAAAATTTTCTACAGAAATAAAATTTTGATAAAACGTTATATAGAAGCACAATTTGGACATACATTTCTATAGAAATAAAAGTGTTAGAAAATTTTCAACAAAAATAAAATTTTGATATAATTTTCATACAAATAAAATTTTGAGACAATTTTCTGTAGAAATAAAATTTTATGAAAATTTTCTCAGAAATAAGTCACAACCATGTAATTTCCTGGGAAAAAATACATATCTAATTTCTGCAAGCACGTTTATGTTTGGCGAAAATCCAACATTTTTGAGACAAAGAAATACTATATGGTCTTGAAACATGTTTGAGGTGATCATATTCCTTCTTCGCATGGGTGCTGCAATTATTTTTCTCTGGTAAACGGGTGGCTGACATGTAATGCAACAAAGTAAAGTGCTATAGTTTTTTTTTTTTTTTTAATTTTTTATTGTTCAAAACCATAAATATCGAAATTACCATACAATTTTAGAATCAATTGAGATCTTGTCGAATTGGCTATCTTTTGTATGAATTATGGCCTTCTAATGGCCGACAAAACCATCACACGCTGCACGAAAATGGCTCTGCGATATTTTGGCCCATTATCAACGAAATGCCATCTTGAGATAATCGACCCTTTGATATTGTTTTGTGCCAACCTTGCTTTCCACAATGCCCCAGTTCAACGGATTGAAATCCCGAGATTTTGATGGCTCCTTTTTAAGCCATTCGTTGTCAATGTGTGCCAAATATGATGGTCCTGTTGAAATGTCCATGGTCTTTGGCCAAAATCTTTGTCCCGGGCTTCAATACTGTATTTAGGATATTCTAATAATAATATTCTAATATTCGGCATTGTTTTTGACCTCATGGTAGATGAATATTAGCGGGGAGCCACCATCACGTACTCACAAAAAATTTTACGAAGTTGACAGCATAGTAGCCGCAATTGTTATCCGATTAGCTTAATGTTAAAAATCTGAAAGTATATTAGATCCAAAATGAGCTAAGCCAAATAATTTTCCTGCACATCTAAAATCTTATGTTCCAAATTCCAAATTTAACTTTGGAAACCGTACCGTTCCATCAAATTCAATTGAAATTCTATATAAAAAATTCATGGACTCAAATGTCTACAATTAACTACAGACCCTATATATACCGAATTTGTAAAGTAAAAAAAAAAAAGTAAAAATCGTGATGTCAATCCATTACAAGAAAATGTTTTCAAAAAAGTTATTGTATGCGTTCCATGGAGGTGGATATTTAAAATTCAGCCCGGCCGATTTTTTTCCTTATGTACGTATTTCTTTTGTTAGGGTTTTTTGAATTTCCTCGAAAATTTCAAACATTTATTACCAAAAAAAAAAAATTATTTGTTACAAAATTTTTATTGTAACAAACATCTTTTCGGAATATGTGTAAAAATATATGTAAAAAATAACTTTTTGGTGTTCGGTCGAAGCAGGTATTGAACTCACGACCTTTTGTATGCAAGGCGGGCATGTTAACCATTGCTACACGGTGACCAACTAAATGTATGTTTCTGTTAAATAAAGTTTCTTTACACCGGTTCGTTGGCGCCCAAAACTATGCGCTATAAATATAAAGTGAAGATGCAATTAGCCAAATAATTAAAATAAACTTTCTGAGTTAGTCTTTATTAAATTGTTTTCAATTTTAGACTTTTTGTTATAAAGTCAACGTTTATAACAAAAAGTCTAAAATTTCATTTGGGAGAAAATAATTACTTCTTGACAATCACGCCATATAAGGACCGTCTGGCAACCCTAATCGGTGAGCTCTGGCTCTTTTGGGAATTTCAATACCTTTAGTTGGATCGTTTTCCAATTTCTCAAAAATTTTCCAAATTGTCATCCCTAATTATATACGCTCGCCACTTTGACAGTGAATGTCTTGGCCATCGTGACTCTTCCACAGTTGGGGTGTGAGTGAGTAAACTGCCCATGCTGCCATGGAGTTGATAGTTTTTGCGGTGTTTTAGCATTGACTGTTTTAAGGTCATACACCGCATGTTAATTGTCATTTAACGTCAGTTGACGTCGCATTTGAAACGGATGTCCTTGAAATTGTTAAAATCGCAAACATACACACATACATTCATACATACACATATACAGGTAGGGCAAGTGTTTATATGGTTAGAATAATAGAAGGATAGACCAAAGGTGGTGACGTTGTCATTATTTGAAATCCCAAGACACTCCCCCCCCCTTCAAGAAGTCAAAAATTCATGACCAATTTTAAAATTTTCTAAGACATTTTGTGTGTGTATTTTTTTTCGAAAATTATTGAGATTAGTTGAAATTTCCCTTTGGAAATTATAAACTTGACGTATTTCTTTCAATTTTGCATTTAAAAAACCTGAACACCCCTCATTTTGAAGGTGTGTGTGTGTAGAATGTTACTCCTATTTTGATTTTGGAATTAACTCTTCAGTTGTCAAAATGCCGTCCAAGCAAGAAGAGCAGCGTATCAAAATTTTGCTCGCGCATCGCGAAAATCCGAGCTACTCGCACGCAAAGCTGGCAAAATCGCTAAATGTTGTCAAATCAACCGTTACAAATGTAATTAAAGTGTTTGGGGAACGTTTGTCGACAGCAGGAAGTCTGGATCGGGGGGAAAACGAAAACCGGAAGCCGCTGAGACGACAAAGAGAGTTGCCGGTAGTTTCAAGCGAAACCCTAACCTCTCTTTCCGAGATGCCGCAAATAAGCTGGGTGTATCGTCTACAACCGTGCATCGAGCCAAAAAACGAGCCGGACTATCGACTTACAAGAAGGTAGTGACTCCAAATCGCGATGATAAACAAAATACGACGGCCAAAGCGCGATCCCCGAAGATGCTGACGAAGTTTGACTGCGTGGTAATGGACGACGAAACCTACGTCAAAGCCGACTACAAGCAGCTTCCGGGACAGGAGTTTTATACGGCAAAAGGAAGGGGAAAGGTAGCAGATATTTTCAAGCACATAAAACTGTCAAAGTTCGCAAAGAAATATCTGGTTTGGCAAGCCATCTGTACCTGTGGCTTGAAAAGCAGCATTTTCATAGCTTCCCGGGACTGTCAACCAAGAAATTTACGTGAAAGTGTGTTTGAATAAACGTTTGCTAAAAAGGCCATGGAGTGGTACGCCGCCAACAACATGCAGGTGGTTCCCAAGGACAAGAACCCTCCCAACACGCCAGAGCTCCGCCCAATTGAGAAATACTGGGCTATTGTCAAGCGGAACCTAAAGAAGACCAAAAAAACTGCTAAGGACGAGCAGCAGTTCAAGGCAAACTGGCTTTCTGCGGCGAAGAAGGTGGACAAGGTGGCTGTACAAAATCTGATGGCAGGTGTCAAGCGTGAGGCCCGGCAATTCGGATTTGGAAAAGCGAAAGCCTAACTGAATATTTTTCCTGAATTTTATACTAATTGAACTTGAAAAAGAAATTTAATTTGATTTTTTAAATAAACGATTTCACCGATTTACACGCGTTTTCCCTTGACCAAATTTTGCCCGTATCACCCTTTATTGGACCGACATGGAAGAAGTTTTGCATAGTTTTTACAGACTAAATACTTAGAGCACGTACCAAATTTCAACCGGATCAGATGAAATTTACTCCTCCAGGAGGTTCCGGAGGTCAAATCTGGGAATTGGTTTATATGGAGACTATATAATCATGGACCGATATGGACACATTTTTGCGTGGTTGTTAGGGACCATATACTAAATACACGTACAAAATTTCAACCAGATGGAATGAATTTTGCTCCTCCAATAGCCTCCGGAGGTCAAATCTGAGGATCGGTTTATATAGAGGCTATATATAATTATTGACCGATATGGACCAATTTGTGCTTGATCCAAATTTCAATCGGATCGGATGAATTTTGCTCCTCCAATTGCCTCCGGAGGTCAAATCTGAGGATCGGGTTATATAGGGGCTATATATAATTATGGACCGATATGGAACAATTTGTGCTTGATTGTTGCAGACCATATACTAACACCACGTACCAAATTTCAATCGGATCGGATGAATTTTATCCCTCCAATAGGCTCCGGAGGTCAAATCTGGTGATCGGTTTATATGGGGGCTCTATATAATTACGGATCGATATGGACAGACCAATTTGTGCTTAATTGTTGCAGACCATATACTAACACCACGTACCAAATTTCAACCGGATCGGATCAGTTTTGCTCCTCCTATAGCCTCCGGAGGTCAAATCTGAAGATCGGTTTATATAGGGGCTATTTATTATTATGGACCGATATGGACCAATTTGTGCTTGATAGTTGCAGAACATATTCTAACATCGGATCGGATTTATTTTCCTCCTCCAATAGCCTCCGGAGGTCAAATCTGAGGATCGGTTTATATATTATTATGGACCGATATGGACCAATTTGTGCTTGATAGTTGCAGACCATATTCTAACACTACGTACCAAATTTCAACCGGATCGGATGAATTTTACTCCTCCAATAGGCTCCGGAGGTCAAATCTGGGAATCGATTTATATTGGGCTTTATATAATTATGGACCGATATGGATACATTTTTGCGTGGTTGTTAGAGACTATATATTACATACACGTACCAAATTTCAACCAGATTGGATGAATTTTGCTCCTCCACTAGCCTCCGGAGGTCAAATCTGGGGATCGGTTTATATGGGGGCTATATATAATTATGGACCAACTTGTGCTTGATTGTTGCAGACCATATACTAACACCACGTACCCAATTTAAACCGGATCGGATGAATTTTGCTCCTCCAATAGCCTCCGGAGGTTATATATAATTATGGACCGATATGGATAAATTTTTGCATGGTTGTTAGAAGTCATAAACTAACACCACGTACCAAATTTCAATCGGATCGGATTAATTTTGCTTCTCTAAGAGTCTCCGCAAGCCAAATGGGGATTGGTTTATATGGGGGCTATACGTAAAAGTGGTCCGATATGGCCCATTTGCAATACCATCCGACCTACATCAATAGCAACTGCCTATGCCAAGTTTCAAGTGGATAGCTTGTTTCGTTCGGAAGTTAGCGTGATTTCAACAGACGGACGGACATGCTTAGATGGACTTAGAATTTCACCACGACCCAGAATGGCGTCTTAGAGCAATATTTCGATGTGTTACAAATGGAATGATAAAATTAATATACCCCCCATCCTATGGTGGAGGGTATAAAAAAGATATTAGCTTAAAAATCGCCCTTTACTATTGGGTCGAGAGCTTGCTAAAAACATTAAATTTGGGTACAACTTTACGAATCTTCCGATTGGGGGCTAAAGAAAACAAATAAAAAGGCATTTGTGTGAGTGTCTGGCATTTTTTTTTTGACCTAGATCTCTCAGGTTTGTAGTTGGTTTACAGTCAAATGAGGAAATAAACTACTACTACTAGATAAATCTAGTTTAGTTTTCCATTCATCTATTAATTTTTTCTTGTGATTTATGACGCTTCATATTTGATCCTTTTTCAATGAAATTCCAACTCTTACTTATAGTTATTTTTTTCATTCGATCCTAATGAGTTTGTCTGTCCGTCGTAACATTATAAAGATATCGTGTTAATAAATTGTTTACAAGAGCACAAGCTTCGCTGATTTTCCCCCAAATACTTCGCTTATCTATAATAGAATTTTAAATAACATGCAATATATTTCAATTATTTATCATGACCTATTTAACACTGTGATGATTACTCGTGCAACATGAAATAAGGGTAGAATTTCAATACAATGTTTGGTGATGGCAATGAAATCGGAAATTAATAAATTAGCGCATTTAATTTTAATTTTTATTGCAAATATATTAAAATTTAATTTTTAATATAAATATTTACTCCGTGTAACTTCTTGCCGCAGTCCTCCGTGGGGTAGTTTTGATTCAATTGATTCAATGAAGAAAAAAAGTGATCCTCCGACACCGGCGGATTACTTTGAGAAGGTCGAAGTAGATTTATGTTTAAGAATTTTCATCATCATCTACACAGCCAGTGTTGACAGTATGTTTCTTGGTTTTCTCCCCAAATTGGGACGGTTTCGTCCCCAAAAATCCACAATCTGTAATAATTTAAATACCAGCTAGCGCTCTGCATTATCAATATTGCGAAATACATAACCGAAAGAACGGTGGATATCTTACAAATGCTTGAGAAATGAAAATGCGAGTTCGGTCACCATGTATTTATGAACAATATTTTACTTCTAAATGCTCATATAATAAAAGTGAGTGGTAGATCAAAATGAATGTGAATCATCTTCATCATTTCTATATTTATGGGGGCAACATTTAGGCTCTAGTCCTCACGAAATGATTTCACAATTGTAGAAAAATGCCTTAGCCAAACTGAGTAAAGTTGACAATTCGTTGTGCTTTCGTTTTAATAGTGTAGAAATACAAAGACATTCATGTAAACCCCATTTGTTATAATTAACCGATTTCGGAAAAAAAATCCACAAAATTATGGAAATTCCCCATCAAATCCCCAACTCAAAAAGTTCGTTCCCATCCACAAAAAAAAAAACAATATATCCCCAATTTGATGAAAAAATCCCCAATACTGGCAACACTGTACACAGTTCGGTACGAAAAATCCACTCTTAATGCTTTCTGGTGATTTTCAGCTTAAGACCAAATTTTCTTAAAAAACTGTTAACAGAGTGCATAACCTGATTTCAGATTCGGTTTCTACCCGTGAAGAGCAGTACCAACCAGTATCTCGTATATCCTCCAATGCCATTTTTGCGCTGGATTGTGGGTTTCTGTATCTAGATTTCAGTTTTATACCCAATTTTTCTCGAATCTGTGTGATTTTCAGTAAATCTTTGCGTTTGTTTTACAGAATTGTATATATTTTTCTACTAAATTGTTTTTAGCTTCTTCTGCTGACAAGAGTTTTTGAATTCAAAAATGATAATATTATTTTAATTTTTTCTTACGTACATAACAAAGATATGATCATTATTTAGCTGAGCTGCTGTACAAACTGAACACAGGTTGGTTTATATAGCCACGGTTTCCACAATTGATAGAATTCTACCAAAAATGGTAATTTTTTTTACCGTTGGGTAGATTGGTAGAATTCTTGATGTTTTAGTAGATTTTGCCAAATAATCCTCTCCCACCAAGAGGTACTTCAAAAATTTTCTATAGAAATAAAATGTTGATGAAATTTTCTATAAAAATAAAATGTTGACAAAATTTTCTATAGAAATAAAATTTTGACAAAATTTTCTATAGAAATAAAATTTTGACAAAATTTTCTATAGGAATAAAATGTTGACAAAATTTCTTATAGAAATAATATCTTGAAAAATACTTTCTATAGAAATAAATTTTTACAAAATTTTCTATAAAAACTTTCTATAGAAATGCAATTTTGACGAAATTTTCTAAAAAAAATAAAATTTTGACAAAATTTTCTATAGAAATACAATTTTGACAAAATTTCCATATAGAAATAAAATGTTGCCAAAATTTTCTATAGAAATAGAATTTTAACAAAATTCCATATAGAAATAAAATTTAGAAAAAATTCCTATAGAAATAAAATTTAGAAACAATTTTCTATAGAAATCAATTTTTAACAAAATTTTCTATAGAAATACAATTTTGACGAAATTTTCTATAAAAGTAAAATTTTGACAAAATTTTCCATAACAATAAAATTTTGTCTAAATCTTCTATAAAAATAAAATGTTGACAAAATTTCCTATTGAAATAAAATTTTGACAAAATTTTCTATAGCAATAAAATTTTGACAAAATTTTCTATAGAAGTGCAATTTTAACGAAATTTTCTAAAAAAATTAAATTTTGACAAAATTTTCTGTAGAAATACAATTTTGGCGAAATTTTCTATAGAAATAAAATTTTCACGAAATTTTCTAAAAAAATAAAATTTTGACAAAATTTCTATAGAAATAAAATTTTGACAAATTTCTCATAGAAAGAACATCTTGACATAACTTTCTATAGAAATACATTTTTTACATAATTTTCTATATAAAACAAAATCTTGACAAAGTTTTCTATAGAAATACAATTGTGACGAAATTTTCTATAAAAGTAAAATTTTTACAAAATTTTCTATAGAAATAAATGTTTGACAAAATGTTCTATAGAAATACAATTTTTATAAAGAAATAAAATTTTGACGACATTTTCTATAGAAATAAAATTTTGACAAAATTTTCTATAAAAATAATTTTTTTTACAAAATTTTCTATAGAAATAAAATTTTTATAAAGAAATACAATTTTGACAACATTTTTTAAAGAAATAAAATTTTGACAACATTTTGTATAGAAATAAAATTTTGACAAAATTTCCTATGGAAATAAAATGTTGACAAAATTTCCTATGGAAATAAAATTTTGACAAAATTTTCTATAGTAACAAAATTTCGAAAAAATTTTCTATAGAAATACAATTTTGACGAAATTTTCTATAAAAGTAAAATTTTGACAAATTTTTCCATAAAAATAAAATTTTGGCAAAATTTCCTATGGAAATAAAATTTTGACAAAATTTTCTTTAGAAATAAAATTTTTACAAAATTTTCTATGGAAATAGAATTTGGACAAAATTTTCTACAGAAGTGCAATTTTAACGAAATTTTCTAAAAAAATAAAATTTTGATAAAATGTTCTATAGAAATACAACTTTGACTAAATTTTTTATAGAAATACAACTTTGGCGAAATTTTCTACAGAAATACAATTTTGACTAAATTTTTTAAAAAAATAAAACAAAATTTCTCTTAGAAATAACATCGTGACATAACTTTCTATAGAAATAATTTTTTTTACAAAATTTTCTATACAATACAAATACAATTTTGACGAAACTTTCTATAAAAGTAAAATTGACAACATTTTCTATAGAAATAAAATCTTGACAAAATTTTCTATAGACATGAAATTTTGACAAAATTTTCTATAGAAATAAAATGTTGACAAAATTTCCTATGGAAATAAAATTTTGACAAAATTTCCTATGGAAATACAAATTTTACAAAATTTTCTATAGAAATAAAATTTGGAAAAAATTTTCTATAGAAATAAAATTTTGACAAAATTTTTTATAGAAATAAAATTTTGACAAAATTTTCTATAGAAATAAAATTTTGACCAAGTTTTCTATAGAAATACAATTTTGACCAAATTTCCTATACAAATTAAATTTTGAGAAAATTTTCTATACAAATTAAATTTTTACAAAATTTCTATAGAAATAAAATGTTGTCAAAATTTTCTAAAGAAATTAAATTTTGACAACATTTTCTATAGAAATACAATTTTGACGAAATTTTCTATAAAAGTAAAAGTTTGAACAAATTTTCTATAGAAATAAAATTTTGTACAAATTTTCTATAGAAATAAAAGTTTGACAAAATTTTCTAAAGAAATAAAATTGTGACAACATTTGCTATTGAAAAAAAATTTTGACAAAATGTCTACAGAAATAAAAAATTTTGTCAACATTTTCTAAAGAAATAAAATTTTGACAAAATTTTCTATAGAAATAAAATTTTGACAAAATTTTCTATAGAATTAAAATTTTGACAAAAATATGTATAGAAATAAAATTGTGAAAAAATTAGATGTTTTTGTTTGGTAGTTTTTTGGTAATATTTTCTCCAAATATTGGTAGATTATTTATGGCTGGAGTGGCAACCTTGCTCCTAGCCCAGCCAAGCCTTTGTCGAACAGTGTTCTATACGACCAATTTGACTCGACAATTTTTTTTTTAAATTATGATGATAGTTTTTTGCAAATGAGAAAAAACAAAGGCGTTATTTCGAATGGTTTTTATTTGTTAGGCTACGGACTTTTAACATTTTTTTCGTGAAGTTCCTGTCATTAAATTTTTTTTTACACTAATAGAAAAAATTACGTTCCAAAATCGTGAACGGACGGTAACAAAATGAAACCGAAACGTTCACGAAAAATCAAAAACGAATGTTTACGGTTTCATCCACGGGCGTTCAGGATTTCATAAACGGCTTTCGTTTTTTTTGTGCCATGGAAAGTCTTAGAAAAATGTTAGACCAACTCCGTCGGTGGTGCAATGTGCTAAGGCGACTATTAACGCGTATGGAGCAGACAATCCAGGTTCGAGTTACGTTAGCGGATTTGTTGTCATTGTCATTTTATCGTTGTCAGATTGACACCGTCTGTTCCTTTGTGCACGCCGTTCATGATTTATTTTTTTATGGATGAAGATGATGTAGACAAATAGTAGTATTAAATGAGCGAGTATCACTCTAATCTCATTATAATTTGCATATCTGAAACGTAAACCTTAGTAGTAGCGCATATCACCAAAATATTTCCAATTAAAAAGTTAATTGAAGTTGAATTTTTTTTCAATTACTAAATTAATTGATACAATTATCTTTTTAATCAATATAGAAACATTAAGTTAATTAATTCAATGATTGCAAATTTTCAAATTTTTAATTAAAAAGTTAATTGATACAATTAACTTTTTAATCAAATTCGGAAGACTAAGCCAGTTAAAAAAGTGATGAACATTTTTAAAATTTTTAATTAAAAATGTTTTTCAAACAATCAATTGTTAATCCAAATGACAATTTTAAGCCAATTCAGAATGTAATTGAAAATAGTTACCTTTTTTAATTAATAAATTAATTGAATTTTGCAATTAATATCAATTAAATTTTTAATTGAATTGAGTAAAAGATTAATTGAAATTTGCTAATGAAATCAATTAATTTTTTAATCAAGAATTTTTTATATGCACAATTAAATCTGTGATTGATACTATCATTTTCGTGCACACAAAAAATTTTTTTTCTTATTCAATCACGAAATTAATTGATCCAATTAATTTTTTAATTGAAATGTCTTCAATCACGGAAATGATAGTATCAATTAAAAAAATAATTGAATGCCAATTAAAAAATTAATTGATCCAATTAAAAAATTAATTGATACTATTAATTGTTGTGATTGATTTTTGTTTCAATTAAAAAATTTGTTGATTCAATTAAATTTTTAATTGAATATCTTTTCAAATTCAATTAAAATTTTAATTGGAAAATTTTTCGTGAAATTTTTTTTCTGTGCGATTGAAGGCATTTCAATTAAAAAATTAATTGGATCAATTAATTTCGTGATTGAATCAGAAAAAATTTTAGTATAGGACGCATTGGTTGTTAAGCCTTCCATGTGTCCGCGGGACTTAATTCAATGATTCACTTAACATTGAAGTCCCGGTGATTTGATAAACAATTTTTGCGCGACATACACTAACATCACGTATCAAATTTCAACAGGACCGGATAATATATATTCTTTTCTAAGAATTTCTGGAAAGTAAATCTGGGGATTGGTTTATATCGACCAATTTTTGTACGCTCGTTAAAGGGCATATATCAACTTCACGTAGCAAATTTCAACCGGATCGGAAAAAAGGTACTCCTTCAAGTGGCTCCGGAGGTCAAGTCTGGAGATCGGTTCATATGGTAATGGACCGATATCGAGGAATTTTCGCATGTTTGTTAGAGATTATGGACTTACATTACGTGCAAAATTTCGGATCGGATGTATTTCACTCTTCCAAGAGACAAGACAAATCTGAGAGTCGGTGTTTAAGGAGGCATACCTAATAGTAGCACTGTATTTGTATATTCAGAGACCGTGAATACATGTTTTAGAGAAGTTCTAAGAATAACCCTAATTTATTTAGGTTAATTGAAACTACTATAATTTATTTTAACTTAACTTTAAAAAAAGATTTACGAGTATGTAACAGAATGCTGTCAATTTTTACACAGCGTTCCAATTCATTGTCCTTGTACTTTTGATTTTTTCCTTTTTTATGAGGCGCCAAATAGTCTAGCCAATCAATATTATTTGCCATCGCTCGATGAGTTTTATGCCGCAGCAGAATTACAAAAATGAAGAGGTTTGGTAGACAGGTACCCATCGTTGCCTAATACCGTTTTTTTTGTTCCACATTTCATTGTCAATTGCCTTAAATACAAAAAAATATGACAAATATTAAGGGGTAATAATGCTTGTAACAAGCATACAAAAAACAAACTTGAAATAATATCTTGTTATGGCATCAGCCATGTCCCTTGTGAAACAGGCAGTTTTTTGTATTAATTTTCTGTTTTTTTCTCCCGTTTTTTTGCTTTACAGATAATATGGTATTAAGCTGCATCGACTAACAACAAAAGGTATGTAACAAAATATTATTTTTTATTTTATTTTATTTTCTTTTTTGTTTGTTTTTTTGTTAAAAGCTTTGGAAAATTCCTAAAATCTCACAATAGTAAATCCATTTGTTTTTTCTTTGTATTAAAAAAAATTCTTTGCTGGGTAATTTTGTTTTTGTTTTTTTTTTCGCCCAAAGGATCACATTACACCGAAACGTAAACATTTTTCTTAGAAATTGTTTTATATTAAATAAATTTGTTAAAATTTTTTTTACTCCTTCCATTTTTTAAAGAAAAAACTCTTTCATAGATATTTCCTAGACATTAAGCACTATTAAAGGATTTTGAAAAAATATTAAGTTCTATGAAGAAAATGTTCCTCCGGTATTTGGGGAAAAGGGTTCGTCTCAGAAAATCTCAATTGTAGCGACAAAAAAAGGCAAAGATATGATTAAGTTTCGTATTATATTTATACTTATTTCCTCTAAAATGGATATGGGGAGTTGCCGGTCTTGCGGGCTAGATATTGCTGATATCGACAATTAAGGGCGACTCGAATGTATACCCTAGGTTGCGATTGAGATGGTGACTATGCTAGGTTCTTGTCCGGACTGTGGTGTGTGGGGTGACCTTGGCGACCGAGCACAGACTTATATTATGCATAGAAGATAACGTCTCCCATGGACATAATATATTCTTGTATGGACTGTTATGTTGGGTAGGGTGACTTTGATAACTATACCATTACCCTTGGCGCCCGAGCACAGACGGATATTTTGCGTAGAAGATAACGCATATGCTACCTTATCGTATATCGGAACGTTGTTTTACCACATTTCTTGAAGAATACCACATCGAGAAAGAAACACTTTCGTGTCCAATTCTGTCTAGCTTAGGTTAGGTGGCAGCCCGATGTATCAGGCTCACTTAGACTATTCAGTACATTGTGATACCACATTGGTGAACTTCTCTCTTATCACTGAGTGCTTCCCGATTCCATGTTAAGCTCAATGACAAGGGACCTCCTTTTTATAGCCGAGTCCGAACGGCGTTCCAAATTGCACTGAAACCACTTAGAGAAGCTTTGAAACCCTAAGAAATGCCACCAGCACTACTCAGGTGGGATAATCCACCGCTGAAAAACTTTTTCCGGTCCGGTGTCCTTGATAACTACAACATTACTGTGGCGCCCGAGCACAAATAGACAAACAATAATAGTGGAAATAAGATACACTTCGTGTATATCTTCCTTAGAAGACAACGTATACGTGTCGTCCATACTTAACAGGTTGGCTGATAAGTCCCCGGTCTTTTTTATTATTCAACATAGTTCCCTTCAAGAGCGATACAACGATTATAACGACCTTCCAATTTTTTGATACCATTTTGGTAGTACTCCTTCGGTTCTGCCTCAAAATATATTAGGCCTCAGTTTCGGCGATCACCTCTTCATTGCAGCCAAATTTTTTCCCTGCGAGCATCCTTTTGAGGTCTGAGAACAAGAAAAATGTCCGCTTGAGTGAAAGCATGACTCGGGGAATACACAAAAAATCGAAATATACTATGGAGATGGAAACGAGTGCAAAAACTTTCGCCATCTCCCCAGAACACATCCCAGCAATATTTTTCAAAATGTTGCATGTCTACAATTACCCAGCAAAAGAAGCTTGTAGTTATTCTATTTTAATTAACATTTGTTTTTAAGGTCATCCCGGGATTCTCTATGTATTTTTGTGAGGAATTTCTCTTGGACAACTTGTAGAAATACGCCATTTATTCGGCCGCAAAAATAATAGAAAATCAATAAAGAAGAAAGGAACATGAACAAATTTCTTTAAGGATTGAATAATATGGTACAACGAAGATTTTTCTCCGGCACCTGCGAGAAGTCTTCGACTCACAAAAATTCAATTTTCTAGGCTGAGATGTGGACGGCGACCTGGATAACTATACCGCTACCGTGGCGCCCGAGCACAGATAGAAGACAGAAAAAATAGTGGAAATAAAGTAAACTTCATGGATTTTGCATTGAAAGTGGTGGTGGTGTCCTTGATAAATAAGCTGTTGTCGTGGCGCCCGAGTAGAGACAGACGGAAAACAAACAGTGGAAATAAGGTAAACTTCGTAGATATTTTGCGTAGAAGATAACAAGCGCGCTACGTGTTACAAATTGGGGGCCCGGTGGATGAGCTCGGATGCTGTTTCACCGCTTTTCTTGGAGAATTCCACAATTCTCCGGCACCACAATTCTCCGGCACCTGCTAGAAGTATTCGTCTCACAAAAATTCAATTTTCTAGGCTGAGATGTGGACGGCGACCTGGATAACTACACCGCTAACGTGGCTCCCGAGCACAGATAGAATACAGAAAAAATAGTGGAAATAAAGTAAACTTCATGAATTTTGCATAGAAAGTGTGGTCGTGACTTTGATAAATATGCTGTTGTCATGGCGCCCGAGCAGAGACAGACAGAAAACAAACAGTGGAAATAAGGTAAACTTCGTAGATATTTTGCGTAGAAAATAATAAGCACGCTACGTGTTAGAAACTGAGGGCCCGGTGGATGAGCTGGGATGCTGTTTTACCGCTTTACTTGGAGAATTCCATAAGTTCAAAATCGATGACATATCAATTTCGTGATTGAAGTAATTTTAATTAAGAGTTACTTGGATCAATTAATTTTGTAGATCAAACCAAAATCTGTTTTTTTCTGTATAGGTAAGACACGAATACTTTTGACTGCCAGTATTATATCGTGTTCGCCGGCGATATATAAATTTGAGGCCAGCCCAATATTTTAGGATGACTTTGACTACTCAGTCCATAGTGTTGCTGCCCGATTCTGTGTTTAGCTCAATGACAAGGGACCTACTTTTTATGGTTGAGTGCGAACGGCGTTCCACATTACGGTGGAACCACTTAGATAAGCTTTGAAACACTCAGAAATGTCGCCAATTATAGTGGTATACTGAGAGGGGATAATCCACAGCTGGGAATTTTTTAGGTGTTTGGTCAAAAATGGGATTGAATCTATGACCCTTTGTATGCACGGTGGGCTTGCTAACCATTGCACAGCGGTGTATCGCGGCGATATACGAAAACTACATCAATTTTTTGTATATTCCAATAAAATAGACGGACACCAACGTTGTTATGTTGTTAAGCGGGAAACCCCTCTAGATCGAGAGCTAGAGAGAGAGATCAGTTAACATAATAAATATATCCTTAGAACTAGTATAAAGTTGAGATTACTTTCATCATCGTCATCAGGTTTACTTGAAGGAAATGTCTACGAAGACGGCATTGCCTGAACCGACCAGCTGTATTTAAGGCTTGCGGAAGCAATAAGGTCCATCAAAATTTTAAAATTCAACTTTAAAATTTAATCAGAAGAGAAAGTTTTAATAAGAGAAGCATTTTTGCCACTCTATTGTATATGAACAGAGGTATTCCGCAGGAAGTAATTCTCTCACCTTCACTTTAGAATCTTCCTATAAATAGTCCTTTTTCTATATTCGACAGATTTAGGTAGTCGTGAACTTGGTTCTTCGACCACGTCCTGAAGTTCTGCTGCTGTTACTCCTTACAAAGCTTTAATTATTCGCTTTATATTAATGAATGTCCAACGAGTCGTTTTCTATATTTGACTCATTATACATTTCATAAAAACAATTTCCATTGCATGCAATTACAAGAGATTTGTGTTGGCCATTAAATCGCATAAATTTCTGGATTTTTGTTTTCAAAATCCCTCTATTTGTTTACGGCTTCGCCATAAGCTGTCCACACTTATGTTTATTACCTGGATAAAGCATTATTGTGTTATTTAATTATCGAAGTGCAGGCTTTGCAAACGCCCACATCTACAATAGATATCCTACGAGAACAACGAATAGAAAAATTATCAGGATATAAACTGGAAGGCCTTTTATGAGAAAATCTTGCAGTATGAAAACAATGCATATAAGAAAAATGTCTAAGAAGGATTTAGTGTTTCCTTGAAGGAAAGATGTAGTATCTTCTTAACCCTCTCCCGGTATTGGAGGGTCCGCGAAAAGTGCCCAGTGACTCTGGACTTTAAATGGTCTTTATTCGCTTATTCGAGAAATATGTGATTTGGATAAACATCAGTGCTAAGACCTATATCTTAAAGAATCGAAGAGCCGTTGAATTTATGAAAAAGTTCAACAAATGGTCACAGTGGCGCCCGAGCAGGAACTCAAAATCGAAGTTAGTTACACCCGCCAAAGAACCAAGCAAACCGCATCACCTGCCTGCTATATGCAAACACGGTTGCCACTCAAGCCAAAAATAATCTACCAAACTTTTGAGAAAATTTTACCAAAAAATTACCAAATAAAAAATCATATTTTGCTGTGTTTGATCACATTTTTGTGGTTATTATGAAAACAATTTTTCTTAGATTTTATTGTTATACCCTCCACCAGAGGATGGGGGGAATATTAATTTTGTCATTCCGTACACATCGAAATATTGCTCTAAGACGCCATTCTGGGTCGTGGTGAAATTCTGAGTCGATCTAAGCATGTCCGTCCGTCCGTCTGTTGAAATCACGCTAACCTCCAAACGAAACAAGCTATCGACTTGAAACTTGGCATAAATAATTGTTATTGATGTAGGTCGGAGGGTATTGCAAATGGGTCATATGGGACCACTTTTACGTCCGGAGCCTCTTAGAGGAGCACAATTCATCCGATCCGGTTGAAATTTGGTACGTGCTGTTAGTATATGGTATCTTACAACCATGCAAAAACTGGTCCATATGAGTCCAGATTAAATATAGCCCCCCATATAAACCGATCCTCAGATATGACCTCCGGAGCCTCCTGGAGGAGCAAACTTCATCCGATCCGGTTGAAATTTGCTACGTGGTGTTAGTATGTGGTCTCTAACAACCATGCAAAAATTTGTCCATATCAGTCGCTAATTATATATAGCCCCCATATAAATCGATCCCCAGATTTGACCTGCGGAACCTCTTGGAGGAGCAAAATTCATCCGATTCGGTTGAAATTTTGTACATTGCGCTAGTATATGGCCGCTAACAGCCATGCAAAAATTGGTCCATATCGGTCTATAGTTATATATAGCCGATGGCCAATCACACAAAAATTGGTCCATATCGCCAAAAATAATCTACAAAAATTTTATTTCTATAGAAAATTTTGTTTCTACAGAAAATATTGTCAAAATTTTGTTTCTATAGAAAATATTACAAAATTTTATTTCTATAGAAAATTTTCTCAAAATTTTATTTCTATAGAAATTTTCTCAAAATTTTATTTCTTCAGAAAATTTTGTCCACATTTTGCTACTATAGAAATTTTTGTCAAAATTTTGTTACTATAGAAAATTTTGTCAAAATTTTATTTCTATAGAAAATTTTGTCATGATTTTATTTCTATAGACATTTTTTCAAAATTTTATTTCTATAGAAAATTGTCTCAAAATTTTATTTCTTTATAAAAATTTGTCAAAAGTTTATTTCTATAAAAAAATTTGTTAAAATGTTATTTCTATAGAAAATTTTGTCAAAGTTTTATTTCTATAGAAAATTTTGTCAACATTTTATTTCTATAGAAAATTTTGACAAAATTTCGTTTCTATAGAAAATTTTGTCAAAATTTTATTTCTTAAGAAAATTTTGTCAAAATTTTATTTCTATGGAAAATATTGTCAAAAATTTTTTTCTATAGAAAGTATTGTCAAAATTTTATTTCTATAGAATGTATTGTCAAAATTTTATTTCTATAGAGAATTTTGTCAAAATTTTATTTCTTAAGAAAATTTTGTCAAAATTTTATTTCTATAGAAAATATTGTCAAAATTTTGTTTCTATAGAAGGTATTGTCAACAATTTATTTCTGTAGAAATTTTCTCAAAATTTTATTTTTATAGACATTTTAGTCAACATTTTACTTCTATAGAAAATTTTGCTACTATAGAAATTTTTGTCAAAATTTTATTTCTATAGAAAATTTTATCAAAATTTCATTTCTATAGAAAATTTTATTTCTGTAGTAAATTTTGTCAAAATTTTATTTCTATAGAAAATTTTGTCAAAATTTTGTTTCTACAGCAAATATTGTCAAAATTTTGTTTCTATAGAAAATATTGCAAAATTTTATTTCTATAGAAAATTTTGTCAAAATTTTATTTCTATAGAAATTTTCTCAAAATTGTATTTCTATAGAAATTTTCTCAAAATTTTACTTCTATAGAAATTTTCTCAAAATTTTACTTCTATAGAAAATTTGGTCAAAATTTTGCTAATATAAAAATTTTTGTCAAAATTTTATTTCTATAGAAAATTTTGTAAAATTTTTATTTCTATAGAAAATTTTTTATAAATTTTATTTCTATAGAAATTTTCTCAAAATGTTATTTCTATAGAAATTTTATCAAAATTTTATTTCTATAGAAATTTTTGTCAAAATTTCATTTCTATAGACAATTTTGTCAAAATCTTATTTCTATAGAAAATTTTGTTAAAGTTTTATTTCTATAGAAAAATTTGTCAAATTTTTTTTTTTTAAAAAAATTGTCAAAATTTTATTTCAATAGAAAATTTTGACAAAATTTTATTTCCATAGAAAAATTTGACAAAATTTTCTTTTCTATAGAAAAATTTGTCCAAATTTTATTTCTATAGAAATTTTCTCCAAATTTTATTTCTACAGAAAATTTTGTCAACATTTTGCTACTATAGAAATTTTTGTCAAAATTGTATTTCTATAGAAAATTTTGTCAAAATTGTATTTCTATAGAAAATTTTGTCAAAATTTTATTTCAATAGAAAATTTTGTCAAAATAAATTATATATTAAATTTTATATAGAAAATTTTGTTAAAATGTTATTTCTATAGAAAATTTTGTCAAAATTTTATTGCTATAGAAAATTTTGTCAACATTTTATTTCTACAGAAAATTTTGACAAAATTTTATTTCTAGAGAAAATTTTGTCAAAATTTTATTTCTTTTGAAAACTTTGTCCAATTTTATTTCTATAGAAAATTTTGACAAAATTTTGTTTCTATAGAAAATTTTGTCAAATTTTTATTTCTATAGAAAATATTGTCAAAATTTTATTTCTATAGAAAATTTTGTCAAAATTTTATTTCTATAGAAAATTTTGTCAAAATTTTATTTCTATAGAAAATTTTGTTAAAATTTTATTTCTATAGAAAATTTTGTCAAACCTTTATTTCAAATCAATTAATAAATCATAAAATTAATAAAAATAATTGAATCAATTAGAAAATTAATTAAAAATCGCGAAGCTTTCAATTAATTTTGTATTCAAGTATATATGTTATCTCAATTTATTTATACTACACTCACCATTAATCTGATGCATAATACAATTTATGGTTTATTTCAAAAATTTAATTTTGTTTTAGTAAAATTTTACTTTGTTTTTGGAAATTTTTCATAATACAATTTTCCTTATTCCAAATATGTGACTTCAATGATTCTTTGCCTTTAACTACGAAAGTGAGTTTTGCTTAGTGTAGGAGACTTATTTCTCTGATATTGAGTTTTTTCTTGTCGATATATTTTGCAATGACCTGCGTTTGTCCTTATAGTTAAGCTATTCTACCTTAGAATAGATATATTTACATAAAAGAAACTATTGTTGTGGTTAGGTTAGGTTGAAATTCAGAATGCCAGTAGTCAGTCTGTTCTAGTTTCTTCTTTCCATGGTACCCTTCTTTTATTCTAGAAACTCTATGTTCCTAACCAGTTCCCCAATTCGTTTCCAGTACCAGTTTCCAAGATGGGTCAGGTCCAAATCACCTCATCACCGATATTGTTAACTCTTTGTCTATTAAAGGCAGAACAGTGGCAAAGGTAATGTTCCAAGTTCTCATAATCCTCATATGCACCATCCTCTAATGCTCCTAGTCGCCACAGATGTGCTCTCAATTTTGGGTGGCTGGTCATTATACCCACGGTACTCCAGACTTTTGCCCTACTCTCTTTGAGTATTTCTCCAGTCTTTTTCTTGTCTGAGTCGCCACATAATATTTTCGCATTGGTCCATATCGCTTTATGTGTCTCCCACTTCCCAATTTCTCCTAGTTCTTATCGCCAGTTCATTTGCCTTTATTTTTTCTCATTTGCCTTTCCATTTCTCCGGCATGTCCCGGCACCCTTAATATGCGGATCTTGTCGAATTCGAAGTATTCATTGATTATGCTTTTGCATTCCAATATAGTTCGCGATCTAACCGATCTCTGTTATTGCCTTCATTGCCCTCCGGCAATATGTTAAAATGTTCATGTTTTATGGGTTGCCGGATTATACTGTGGTCCAGTAAACGGAATAGGATCTCTGAGTCTGAGGTCCTCAAGATGTACGCCCAGTCCCATCCGCTCATCCATCTTCGATTCATCGTTGTAGCAGTTATTTCCCTTTGGAATCTGTTCCCATTTTCTCAGGACCATCTTACTGACGTCAGAATGTCACACTCGGCAGCTATGGTCACCTCAAGGATACTATCGTGGATTGTGACGGCATACACCATTACACCCACCGTCTACCCTACTATCCTTTGATGGTTCGTCATGTATCGCATTTACCGTCCATTCTTCAATCTCATCGCAGCCATGCGAAGACAACATGTCCGTTAAACCCGTTGAAAAAAAATTCTATGTTGAACTTCATCTCCATTGATGTCCACCAGACTAACGACGCGTATGTATGGTTTGGCCTTATTAGACGCAAAAAAAAAAATAAATTCTTTCCTCCCAAACGAAATTATAGACAAACAAATATCGTTTCCCTTTTATTTTTCGCTGTAAGGAATTTCGGTAGAAATAAGAGTATATCCATTTTGTGATAAATATTAATTTTTTAAACAATTTCATAAAAAACGCATTCAAAACACACATATTTCCCACTTCCATGAGGTTTATTTAGTTTTTAGCCCTTTTTCTGTAATACAAACAATGTAAAAGAAATAATTTGATTTTATAAATTTTTTATATATTACCCTTCGAGGAATCGAACCGTGGGCCATACAGTTTATAAGCCAAACCACTATCCTACGGGCTATGTAGCTGTTATTGTCATCAACGGACAATTATTGCTATATTCAAGCAGTAATATTTGTATAGCATAGTTTTGGGCTCCCACGAGCCGATGTAAAGAAACTTTATTTAACAGAAACATACATTTAGATGGCCACTTTCTTAAAAATAAAATTTTTAGAAACGGAAATCGAGTAATTTTACATACTTTCCAGAAATGTTCGCAAGATTTCGATAAGATGTCCGATATTACACACAAATATATTAAATTATTTCTACGAAACTTCAAAAGAACAACGATATAACATAGTGCCCAACATCTGTAGATGTTGGGCACTATGTTATATCACTTTCTTAAAAATACAATTTTTAGAAACGGAAATCGAGCAATTTTACATACTTTCCAGAAATGTTCGCAAGATTTCGATAAGATGTCTGATATTACACACAACTGTATTAAATTATTACTATGAAACTATGAAACTAGTGCCCAACATCTTTAGACTTTCTCAGTCCCCTCTTTGAGTTCAATTTTTTTATGAGAAGTTGTAATTTCCTAAATAGTAGTTAAAAGGTATTTGATTTTTTTTCGATAAAATCCTTCGAAATTTACAAGTCAAAATTCCAACATAACAACAATATAGGTGGCTCTAAGGCCTCTTTCGGCAAAGGCTCTCTCTTCAACTCTATAGAAACCTTTAGATTGCCCACCACCACTACCAACTAAATCCCATTGTGGGTTGTAAGCGAAGTAAGATGATGTCTATCTATCGGTATACAAAATCAGCTTGTGTCACCATGGCATCGCTGTAATTCATCTGTACCAAATTATACAACAGTAAAGCACCCACACGCGTTTCACACTCACATACATACACCCACACACCAGCGTTTGCTATGTAACGCCACAGGTTCCATTAAGCTGTAAGTTTAAGTGTTAACAATACCAGGTCGAAATCGTCGATACTCATAATATGTTGTTGGGTTGTATGAAGCGAGAGCTTGTTAACATCGGTATGTGTTTGTGTGCGTATGAGTCTCTGTTTTTATTGTGGGAGCTCACTTTCTAATGTTCTCGTACACACACTACTGAACTGGAAAGAGTATTCGAAGCATGACTATATTGTGGATCGACTAAAAATTTAAAGGATTACTACGACTACAGCTATTTTACTTAAAGGTTGATGGGAGGTGTAAGGCTACATAGACATGGGATCCACAGACACACGTTCGCACTCTCAGGAGAAAGCGCATAGTAGACATATGCTGGAACAGTGGGAAATGTTTAAACTATATGAAGATTTTCTTAAAAAAAAATTGTTTATTATAGAAAAAAGTTTTGGTTTAGGTTCTATTTTTACGAGGGTTGCCTTTTTATATTTTAGGATTAGAGAAACAAAAACAAATATTAAGCATCGAAAATTGGTTTATTGTTTGTCTATCCCATTAAGATCTAAAGGGTGGTTAAAATTTCAAGGGCCGATGTTGATTTTGAATAAAACACAAACTATTTAGGATATTATAGTAATTTTATTTATAAATTGGTATTACTCAATTATGTATGAAACAAAATATCGGCCAAATAGGCGCCGCGACCTCGGTGGCACACCTTCATCCGATGGTCCAAATTTTCGATGACGCTGAGGCATAATGGAGGTTCTATGTCGTTAATGTGCCGAATTATCTCATCCTTTAGCTCTTGAATTGTTGCTGGCTTATCGGCGTACACCTTTTCTTTCAAAAAACCCCAAAGAAAAAAGTCCAACGGTGTCAAATCACATGATCTTGGCGGCCAATTGACATCGCCATTACGTGAGATAACACGGCCATTGAATATGTTGCGCAAAAGAGCCGTTGTTTCGTTAGCTGTGTGGCAAGTAGCACCGTCCTGCTGAAACCACATATCGTCCACATCCATATCTTCCAATTCGGGCCATAAAAAGTTCGTTATCATCTCACGATAGCGAACACCATTCACAGTAACTGCCTGACCGGCCTCATTTTGGACAAAATACGGCCCGATGATGCCGCCAGCCCATAAACCGCACCAAACAGTCACTCTTTGTGGGTGCATTGGTTTTTCGACAATCACTCTTGGATTCTCATTCGCCCAAATGCGGCAATTCTGTTTATTGACGAATCCACTGAGGTGAAAATGTGCCTCATCACTGAAGATGATTTTCTTCCAAAATTGATCATCCACTGTTGCCATTTCTTGGATCCATTCTGCCCATTCACGACGTCCATGGTTCAAATTGAGTAAGTCTGAAATAGAGAAATGTCAAATAAAATTCGGAAAAAAACTTGGCGTTTAGGTGTGGTTCACATTCAACATCCGTCCTTACAATTTAACCACCCTTTATACACTTTATATAGAATTTTTTGTCAATATTTTATTTCTACAGAAAATTTTATATATAATGAAAATTCGGTCAATCGTTTTTATATGGAAATCTTTGTCAACATTTTATTTCTATAGAAAATTTTGTTAAAATTTTATTTCTATCGCAAATGATGTCAAAATTTTATTTCTATAGAAAATTTTGTTAATATTTTATTTCTATTAAAAATTGTGTCAAAATTTCATTTGTATAGAAAAATTTTGTCAAAATTTCATTTCTATAGAAAATTTTGTCAAAATTTTATTTCTATAGGAAATTTTATCCACATTTTATTTCTATAGAAAATTTTGTCCACATTTGATTTCTATAGAAAATTTTGTCAAAATTTTATTTCTATATAAAATGATAAAATTTTATTTCTATAGAAAATTTTGTTAAAATTTTATTTCTATTAAAAATTTTGTCAAAATTTCATTTCTATAGAAAATTTTGTCAAAATTTTATTTCTATAGGAAATTTTATCCACATTTTATTTCTATAGAAAATTTTGTCCACATTTGATTTCTATAGAAAATTTTGTCAAAATTTTATTTCTATAGGAAATTTTATCAACATTTTTTTCCTATAGAATATTTTGTCAAAATTTTATTTCTATAGAAAAGTTTGTAAAAATGTTATTTCTATAAAAAAAAATTGTTAACATTTTGTTTCTATAGAAAATTTTGCCAAAATTTAATATATTTATTTTTTCAGTTTATTTATTTATTTCGAAAGAAAATTTTATTTCTATAAAAATAATTGTCAAAATGTTTTTTGTATAGAAAATGTTGCCAAAATTTTATTTCTATTTAAAATTTTGTCAAAATTTTATTTCTGTATAATATTTTATCAAGATTTTATTTCTATAGAATATTTTGTTAAAATTTATTTCTATAGAAAATTTTGTCAAAATTTTATTTCTATAGAAAATTTTAGCGAGATTTTATTTCTATGGAAAATTTAGGCAAAAATTAATTTTTATAGAAAATTTTGTCAAAATTTTATTTCTATAGAAAATTTTGTTAAAATTATACTTATTTATTTTCTTAGTTTATTTATATAGAAAATTTTATTTTTATAATAAGTGTTGTCAAAACTTTATGTCTATAGAAAATTTTGCCGATATTCATAGTCTGAACAGCATTAGGAACTCTGCTGATTGGTGGAAATTGGCGAATAGACTAAGAAACAGACCCCCCGGTATAGGTAATGACTTAGATGCGACGTCCTTCCGTGAATATTTTAGTGAATTACTATCTGACAATTTAGGTACGTGTAACATAGATTGGTGTATGCCTTACCAGGTGGACCCGTTCCTAGACAGTCCCTTTGAGATGCGTGAGTTAAAGTTTGTACTTAAAAATACTAAGAATAATAATTTATGGCGACACAGTCAGCCAAGTATGGGACGGTACTTCGTTATCAGAACTGTTTGCGGTTACGAAGGGAGTACATCAGGGCTGTTTATTGAGTCCATTGCTATTCTGTTTGTATCTGAACGATCTATAGAATATTTCGTTAAAATTTTATTTCCATAGAAAATTTTGTCAAAATTTTATTTCTATAGAAAATTTTGTCAAAATTTTATTTCTATAGAAAATTATAGCGAGATTTCATTTCTATGGAAAATTTTGGCAAAAATTTATTTTTATACAAAAATTTGTCAAAATTTTATTTCTGTAGAAAATTTTGTCAAAATTATACTTATTTATTTTCTTAGTTTATTTATATAGAAAATTTTATTTCTATAATAAGTGTTGTCAAAACTTTATGTCTATAGAAAATTTTGTCAAAATTTTATTTCTATAGAAATTTTTGTCAACATTTTATTTCTATAGAAAATTCTGTCAAAATTTTATTTCTATAGAAAATGTTGTAAAAATTTTATTTCGATAGAACATTTTGTCAAAATTTTATTTCTATAAGAAAATTTGTCAAAATTTTGTTTCTATAGAAAATTTTATCAAAATATTATTTATATAGAAAATTTTGTCAAAATGTTATTTCTACAGAAAATTTTGCCAAAATTTTATTTCGGTTTGAAATTTTGTCAAAATTTTATTTCTATAGAAAATTTTGCCAAAATGTTATTTCTATAGAAAATATTGTCAAAATATTATTTCTATAGAGAATTTTGTCAAAATTTTATATCTATAGAAAATTTTGTCAATTTTATTTCTATAGGAAATTTTGCCAAAATTGTATTTCTATAGGAAATTTTGTCCACATTTTATTTCTATAGAAAATTTTGTCCACATTTTATTTCTATAGAAAATTTTGTCCATTTTTTATTTCTATAGAAAATTTTGTCCACATTTGATTTCTATAGAAAATCTTGTCCAAATTTTATTTCTATAGAAAATTTTATCAACATTTTATTTATATAGAAAATTTTGTCAAAATTTTATTTCTACAGAAAATTTTGTCAAAATTCTATTTCTGTAGGAAATTTTGTCAACATTTTATTTCGGTAGGAAATTTTGTCAAAATTTTATTTCTATAGAAATTTTTGTCAACATTTTATTTCTATAGAAAATTCTGTCAAAATTTTATTTCTATAGAAAATGTTGTAAAAATTTTATTTCGATAGAACATTTTGTCAAAATTTTAATTCTATAAGAAAATTTGTCAAAATTTTGTTTCTATAGAAAATTTTATTAAAATATTATTTATATAGAAAATTTTGTCAAAATGTTATTTCTACAGAAAATTTTGCCAAAATATTATTTCGGTTTGAAATTTTGTCAAAATTTTATTTCTATGGAAAATTTTGTCAAAATTTTATTTCTATAGGAAATTTTGTCAAAATTGTGTTTCTATAGAAAAGTGTGACAAAATTTTATTTCTGTAGAAAATTTTGCTAGAATTTTATTTCTATATAAAATGTTGTCAAAATTTTATTTCTATAGAAATTTTTGTCAACATTTTACTTCTGTAGGAAATTTTGTGAAAATTTTATTTCTATAGAAAATGTTGTCAACATTTTATTCCTGTACGAAATTTAGTTAAAATTTCATTTCTATAGAAAATTTTATCAAAATTTTATTTACATAGAAAATTGTGACAAAATTTTATTTCGATAGAACATTTTGTCAAAATTTTATTTCTATAAGAAATTTTGTCGAAATTTTGTTTCTATAGAAAATTTATCAAAATATTATTTATATAGAAAATTTTGCAAAATTTTATTTCTACAGAAAATTTTGTCAAAATTTTATTTCTGTAGGAAATTTTGTCAACATATTATTTCGGTAGGAAATTTTGTCAAAATTTTATTTCTTTGGAAAATTTTGTCAAAATTTTATTCTTATAGGAAATTTTGTCAAAATTTTATTTCTATGGAAAATTTTGTCAACATTTTATTCCTATAGAAAATGTTGTAAAAATTTTATTTCGATAGAACATTTTGTCAAAATTTTATTTCTATAAGAAATTTTGTCAAAATTTTTTTTCTATAGAAAATGTTATCAAAATATTATTTATATAGAAAAATTTGTCAAAATTTTATTTCTACAGAAAATTTTGTCAAAATTTTATTTCTGTAGGAAATTTTTGTCAAAATTTTTGTTCTATAGAAAATTTTGTCAAAATGTTATTCCTATAGGAAATTTTGTCAAAATTTTATTTCTATAGAAAATTGTGACAAAATTTTATTTCTATAGAAAATTTTGCCAGAATTTTATTTCTATATAAAATGTTGTCAAAATTTTATTTCTATAGAAATTTTTGTCGACATTTCTGTAGGAAATTTTGTAGGAAATTTTGTCAAAATTTTATTTCTATAGAAAATTTTGTCAAAATTTTATTCCTATAGGAAATTTAGTTAAAATTTCATGTCTATAATTAATTTTGTCAAAGTTTTATTTCTATAGAAAATTTTGTCAAAATTTCATTTCTGTAGAAAATTTTGTCAAAATTTTATTTCTATAGAAAATCTACCAAACAGTAAAAAACTACAATTTTTGATAGAATTCTACCAATTGTGGCAGCCGTGATGATATATCCTCCCATTGAGGAATAAGGAAATTCAACAATTGCCTAAGAATACTGCCCATATTAAAGCATGGAGCGCCAAGTCCATGATAGAAGGCATGCTGATGTCAAGTCCTTTATTCTGTGGCTATAAAACATGGGCACATAATAAAGGCCTTGACATGGAAAAGTATTCTACAGGGATATTGAAAGTGATAATATTCTTTTAGTTATTAAGGATCTTCGTGAATACACGCAGAGAAGGGATATGATCACCTCAAACATGTTTCAAGAGCAAAATGTTATTTTTGTATGGTGATCATGTAACATGTTTGTCACTAAAATGTTATTTTCTCGTCAAATATAACCTGCTTGCCGAAATCAGATACATGATTTCCGAGGAAATAACACGGTTGCGAAAACAATGTTACATGGTCACCACCCAAAAATAACATTTCGCTCTTAAAACATGTTTGAGGTGATCATATTCCTTCTCTGGGTGTACATCCCTCTTGAGGTTAAATCGAAGGATAATAAAGTCATACCAAAGAATGAACAGGGTTAAGTCCTGCGGCTATGACTGAACCCGAATTTTTACAAACAAAAAATCGTATTAAAAATATTTTGCGTATAATGTCCCCACTGTGCCTGTGTGTCAACACTAACTCAGCAATTCCTCCTGCCACCCAGGATAATTAATAAATGGAAACTTAAATTCTTTTACATATCATCATGTTTTTTTTTTTGGGGAAAATGTCAACACCTCTCTGGCTTAGGTAACAACTACAACAAAAACAATGTTGTAAACTCCTAACCACCAGGCCACAATGTTTAACCATGAATATGGGTCAACCCTGCCATGTGGATTAAGGGAAACGATAAAAATTGTAACGCTTGAATACAGATTTTACTTAGACGAATTCATTTTGGCTTTAAATTGGTTGGTAATTGTTGAAGTATTTTGAAAAAATTAATAATAATGAGGAGCTATGGTATGGGAGAAAAGTGTGACGATGTGTTTTCATCACTAGCTCACTTTGGCTTTATGGTAAAAATTTGTGTCGTTCGTGGGATCAAAGGAAGAGTCATTGAAGCGATACTTGCAAGTACTGCTATGGATAATCAAAGGTGTCAAGGAATATTTGCTACGTATATAGGTATCATTAAGGGCTGATTAATAGTTCATATTACGGATGATTTGTTTTTGTAAGATTTAATTAAGGATATTTTATTATTTAAATCAAATTATATTAAAATTAAATTAAAATTAAAAAAATTTAAATTTAAATTAAACCTTAATTAAATTTAAATAAAAATTTAATTAAAACATAGCCAATTTCCGCAGTAATATCTCTTGTGCTTACCCATGCCCCCTGGAGGAAACTTGGATCATTGACTTTTCCGATTTACTTTCGCTAATTGTTTCATGGGATGGGAAACACACATAACCTCCTCTTGATACAAACGAAAAAAAAACTGAATTCATTTCTGTTGTTTGCATTTAAAATCGTTTTTGTTTCAATTTTATTTTTATCCACACCCTCAATGATGAAAATATTATTTTTATATTTTGCTATCGACCAAGGAGTAAAAATACGGATATAAATATAATCACACGTACACATCAATTGGGATGAAATTTTCAACATCCCAACATGTATGGCAGAAACACAAAATATTGTGTATTGCAAGAATGGTCCAGGAGTCTCCGTGTATAGAACCATTTTTTTCTACTTTTGATCCAAAATAGAAGAAAATAAAATTCACTAAACATCATTATTTTCCAGCAATTCATGTGGAGCGTTGGACAAAAGGGGCATCTCTCGAAAGGAAGACTTTATTTTTAAAACAATATGGAATTCTCAACATTGAATATTTATTTGTATTGAGTTGCGTTTTCCATTACCTACTACGGTGAATTTTAATTGTTGTCAGAGATAGAATAGCGTGCTTCCACAGAGATGGGCTAAGAGCATGGAAGCACTTTTCAAAAGAGAAAAACCTAAGAGTAATTTAAGAGGAGAGTGCATAATAAGGACATAAATATCGGTACTAGTTCCATTGCTTTTCTAATATCATACTCCACTTTGATTAGGTGTTTGACACCATCAGATTAAAAGGCACTCTCCAGACATTTCCTTAGCGTCGCTTGGTCTGATAAATAACGTGTCCTGGCAACCCCTCTGACCACCTCCCCATAATTCGCACAATTGACTGAACTTCCAATTTCATAACCTCTGAACGGCAGATGTTTAGCAGCCAAAAGAAGCCTTCAGAGATTACACAGATCGTCACTTCAGTGAGCGATGCTCATGTTCACGTTGCTCAGAGGGTGTTCCGTGACATCATGAACACACCAACCGCTCGCTTCATACCCGCTGGACGAATATGCCCAAGTGAGGCCCAACTTCGCAGCAGCGGCGAGACTCGCAGGCGAAAGTCATTAACACCGTCCTTCTAACCCTAGAATAAGGCAACTGAATCTAGAAATTTGTAAGATAATCGACAAGCCTAAGCGGAACATATGGTGAGAGTATCTCAAACAATGTAACCTAGGCATAATAATAGGTTAGTTTTGGTCAACAGTGAGAGTCCTCTGGAATCCCGCTTCAAAGAATGATGGGATTTCAATCACCTTTGGTGACGTGGCGGTGACTGATCCGAAGTTGTGCGCCAGATTTTTTTAACTGATAGTTTGCCAAACATACCGACAGTGATAGAGCGAAATGGAGAGCCATTCGTTGCGTTCGTGGTGTCCGTGCCACACAATTTACCACAGCCGAAGTTACCAATATCATCAAGAGCGCGGAACCATCAAAGGCGCTAAGTCCTTGCGGAAATTCTATGCTAATACTAAAGCATCAGGGTATACTGGGAATTGAGTACTCGACCAGACCCCTCAATTTGTCCCTGGAAGCGCTCATTATATCTGGAAATCTCTGGATGTCTGGAAAATAGGAAGGGTGATTTCCACTACTTGACCAGACCCCACAAATTGTCCTTGGAAGCTCTCATTATAACCGGTAGGGTGATCCCACTACCGATACCAAGTAAAGACATGAGCAAGGGTGAATCGTACAGACCGATTCACCTTCTCTCGCCAGTAGCGAAGACACTTGGAGCACTACTCCTCCCCAACCTTGTGGAGAATTTTTGCAGCTGCCAACCATCAACGTCACAGGAAGGTCCTTGGACGGAGTCACATTCGACAGGGCCCCATAGTACACGTCACCTTTTCGTTTTCCCAGCTAAATCTACCCGCATCACTACAAGATCGGTCTGGATATTGTCTTGGCATAACTGAAGACCACGTCAACCTGAACCTTGGAGTCGATACTGGACTTAAGATCTTTAGGGGGTCAGATAAAAAGAGTGAATAATGGATGGAAACACGAAACATTACAAACTATCAAAAGATAATAGGGATATGATGTTCGGCCTGAGATGGCCACAGCTGCCGATTGTGATTTTCTGACGTCAGTAAGATGGTCCTGTAATGGGAGCCACCGTGGTGCAATGGTTAGAATGCCCGCCTTGCATACACAAGGTCGTGGGTTCGATTCCTGCTTCGACCGAACACCAAAAAGTTTTTCAGCGGTGGTTTATCCCACCTCAGTAATGCTGGTGACATTTCTGAGGGTTTCAAAGCTTCTCTAAGTGGTTTCACTGCAATGTGGAACGCCGTTCGGACTCGGCTATAAAAAGGAGGTCCCTTGTCATTGAGCTTAACATGGAATCGGGCAGCACTCAGTGATAAGAGAGAAGTTCACCAATGTGGTATCACAATGGACTGAATAGTCTAAGTGAGCCTGATACATCGGGCTGCCACCTAACCTAACCTAACCTAACCTAAGGGATGATTGATCCAAAAAGGAGAGTCAGTCGTCGCATACGTGGTCTCGAAGCCAGCATATGGGAATACTGAAGTTGAGTAATTGACCAGACCTCTCAAATTGTGCTTGGAATCGCTCATTATACCCGATATCTGGAAAATAGGTAGGGAGATTCCACTACCGAAGCCATGTAAAGACTCGAACAAGCGTGAATAATACAGCGCTATTTCCCTTCTCTCGCTTGCAGCGAAGACACTTGAAGCACTACTCCCCTGCAAGGGATGATGGGATTTCAATCACCTTTGGCAACGTGATGGTAACTGATCTGAAAAGGAAAGTCATTCGTCGTATTCGCGGTCTCCGAGCCAGCGACACACTACAGTTTGCAACAGTTATCAATACCATTAAAAGGCGCTCGGCCCCGACGGAATCTCCATGCTAATGCTGAATCATCTGTGTGAACTGGGAGTTGAGTACTTGAGCAGACCCTCACATTTTCCTTGCAATTGCTCATTATACCCGATGTTTGTAAAATTGGTAGGGAGATTTCACTAGGGAAAAGATAAGACACGAGCAAGGGTTAATCATACAAACCAATTTCCCTTCTCTCGCCAGTAGCGAAGACACTTGATGCACTACTCCGCTGCAAGGAATGATGGGATTTCATACACCCGAAAAGGAGAGCCAGTCGTCGCATTAATGATCTGCGATCTAGCGACACACCACAATTTATCACAGCCGAAGTTACCAATGTCATAAACAGTGCGAAACCATCTAAGACACTGGGCTCGATGGAATCTCTATGCTTATGCTGAAGCATGTGGGAATACTGGAAGTTGAGTACTTGACCAGACCCCACAAATTGTCCTTGGAATCGCTCATTATAACCGGTAGGGTGATCCCACTACCGATACCAAGTAAAGACACAAGGGTGAATCGTACAGACCGATTTACGTTCTCTCGCCAGTAGCGAAGATACTTGGAGCACTACTCCTCCCCAACCTTGTGGAGAATTTTCCAGCTGCCAACCATCAACGTCACAGGAAGGTGCTTGGACGGAGTCACATTCGACAGGGCCCCATAGTCACACGTCACCTTTTCTTTTTCCCAGCCAAATCTACCGGCACCACTACCAGATCGCTCTGGATATTGTTTTGGCATATGTGAAGACCACGTCAAACAGAACCTTGGAGTCGATACTGGACTTAAGATCTTTAGGAGGTCAGATGAAAAGCGTAGCCGCCATGGCTGCAATGAGAGTGAAGAATGGATGGAAACACGAAACATTACAAACCATCAAAAGATAATAGGGCAGACGGTGGGTGAAATGACGGATACCGCAATATGATGTTCGGCCTGAAATGGCCACAGATGCCGATTGTGATTTTCTGGCGATAAGAGCTAGGAGACATAAGGAAGTGAACTTAGAGAACGCAAAGATAAGAACAACTACTAGAGAACTACTCAAGGAGAGTAGGACGACAAACAGTGCTTCCAACATTTTATTTCTACCGAAAATTTTGTCAAAATGTTATATCTATAAAAAAATTTGTAAAAATTTTATTTCTATAGAAAATTTTGTCAAAATTTTATTTCTATGGCAAATTTTGTCAAAATTTTATTTCTATGGCATAATTGTCTAAATTTTATTTCTATGGCATAATTGTCTAAATTTTATTTCTATAGAAAATTTTGTCAAAATTATATTTCTATAGAAACTTTTGTCATCATTTTTATCTCTATAAAAAATTTTGTCAAAATTTTATTTATATAGAAAATTTTGTCAAAATTTTATTCTCTAGAAAATTTTGTTAAAATTTTAGTTCTCTAGAAAGTTTTTGTTAAATTTTTAGATCAATAAATAATTTTGTCAAAATTTTATTTCAAGAGAAAATTTTGTCAAAATCTTATATGAATAGAAAATTTTGTCAACATTTTATTTCTATAGAAAATTTTGTCAAATTTTATTTCTATAGAAAATTTTGTCAAAATTTTATTTCTATAGAAAATTTTGTCAAAATTTTATTCTATGGGAAATTTTGTCAAAATTTTAGTTCTCTAGAAAATTTTGTAAAAATTTTATTTTTAGATAAAATTTTGTCAAAATTTTATTTCTATAGCAAATTTTGTCAAAAGTTTATTTCTATAGAAAATTTTGTAAAAATTTTATTTCTATTCAAAAGATTGTCATATTTTTATAGAAAATGTTGACAAAATTTTATTTCTATAGGAAATTTTGTCAAAATTTTATTTTTATAGAAAATGTTGACAAAATTTTATTTCTATAGAAAATTTTATCAAAATTTTATATCTAGCGAAAATTTTGTCAAAATTTTATTTCCATAGAAAATTTTGTCAATATTATATTTCTATAGAAAATGTTGTCAAAATTTTATTTCTATTTAAAATATTGTCAAAATTTTATTTCTATAGAAAATTTTGTCAAAATTTTATTTCTATAGAAAACTTTGTCAAAATTTTATTTTTTACAAAATTTTTTAAAAATTTTATTTCTATAGAAAATTTTGACAAAATTTTATTTCTATAGAAAATTTTATCAAAATTTTATATCTAGAGAAAATTTTGACAAAATTATATATCTATAGAAAATTTTGTTTTATCTCTATAAAAAATTTTGTCAAAATTTTATTTATATAGAAAATTTTGTCAAAAGTTTATTCTCTAGAAAATTTTGTTAAAATTTTAGTTCTCTAGAAAATTTTGTCCAAATTTTATTTCAAGAGAAAATTTTGTCAAAATTTTATTTGTATCGAAAATTTTGTCAAAATTTTATTTTTATAGAAAATTTTGACAAAATTTTATTTCTATAGAAAATTTTATCAACATTTTATAACTAGAGAAAATTATATTTCTATAGAAAATTTTGTCAACATTTTCTTTTTACAAAATGTTGTCAAAATTTTTATCTCTATAAAAAATTTTGTCAAAATTTTATTTATATAGAAAATGTTGTCAAAATTTTATTCTCTAGAAAATTTTGTTAAAAGTTTAGTTCTCTAGAAAATGTTGTTAAATTTTTAGATCTATAGAAAATTTTGTCAAAACTTTATTCTATAGGAAATTTTGTCAACATTTTAGTTCTATAGAAAATTTTGTCAAAATTTTATTTCTATAGAAAATTTTGTCAAATATTTATTTCTATAGAAAATTTTATTTCTATAGAAAATTTTGTCAAAATTTATTCTATGGAAAATTTTTTCAAAATTTTAGTTCTCTAGAAAATTTGTAAAAATATTATTTTTAGAGAAAATTTTGTCAAAATTTTATTTCTATAGAAAATTTTGTCAAAATTTTATTGCTATAGAAAACTTTGTCAAAATTTTATATCTAGAGAAAATTTTGTCAAAATTTTATATCTAGAGAAAATTTTTTCAAAATTTTATTTCTATAGAAAATTTTGTCAAAATTATATTTCTATAGAAAATTTTGTCAAAATTTTATTTCTATTTAAAATATTGTCAAAATTTTATTTCTACAGGAAATTTTGTCAAAATTTTATTTTTATAGAAAATTTTGTCAAAATTTTATTTTTTACACAATTTTGTCAAAATTTTATTTTTTACAAAATTTTGTCAAACTTTTATTTTTATAGAAAATGTTGACAAATTTTTATTTCTATAGAAAATTCTGTCAAAATTTTATATCTAGAGAAAATTTTGTCAAAATTATATTTCTATAGAAAATTTTGTCAAAATTTTATTTCTATTTAAAATATTGTCAAAATTTTATTTCTTTAGGATTTTTTTCTTTAAATTTCATTTCTATAGAAAATTTTGTCAAAATTATATTTTTATAGAAAATTTTGTCAAAATTTTATTTCTATTTAAAATATTGTCAAAATTTTATTTCGATAGCAAATTTTATCAAAATTTTATATCTAGAGAAAATTTTGTCAAAATTTTATTTCTATAGAAAATTTCGTCAAATTTTTATATTTATAGAAAAATTTTTAAAAATTTTATTTCTATTGAAAAATTTGTCAAAAATTTTTATGTCTATAGAAAATTTTATTAAAATTTTATTTCTATAGAGTTTACATTTTGCTCACAGCTATCTGGCAACTCTTATTCATACTCTTTTGAGTTTTCTCCTCATTTCTCTTAATCCAAAATTATGAATATCTCTTTAATACAATCAGAGAGAGCGAGAGAGAGAGAGAGAGAGAGAGACAAGAAACACACAAAAAGGCGTCTGTCTTAACGTTAACATAAACAAATTTGTTTAACAGTTTTAAAAATAAAAATTTATATAAAAATACTTGAATTCATCGCGTTTTTTCGCCGATTTTTCATTTCTTCCTTCAGTCAGTTAGGCAGGCGGCAGATCAGCGTCTTGTCGCTGTTGTTGTTGTTGGTTTATTTTTATAAAAATAATCACAAATCGAAAAGAACTATGAATGGCTGAGAGGAAATTTTAATGAACAACACGAAAAAATACAAAATTTTGTTTTCAAAGTGGATTTTTTATAGAACGCGTTATGTGGTTGGTGGGTATTTTGGGGTTACCTCTAAAATTAAAAATGGTTCAAACAATACAGCCAGTCAGCCATCAAGCAAACAAACAAAACTGAATCAACAGCAGCCATCATCAGCATCAGTATCAACAAGCAACAAGCAAACAGCAGCAGCAGTCGTAGTCATAGGCAAACATCCATAACATCGGCAACAATAGATCCAAATATATGCAGCAGCACAATATTGTTCATAACGACGAACGGCAGCAACAGTTTCGCCAATGTTGCTGTCATCATTCAAAGAAGTGAAAGAGTTTGTAGTGGGTCGTTTAATATTCGCGTTGTGGTCAAGTTATATTCAGCAAAGCTTCGAGATCATAGTGAGAAAAAAGACGAATGTTTAAAAAGAAAATCTACGAAAAAAATCTGCCCTTCTTAGTAAAAGAAAGAAAATTAAAAAATTAAAAAAAATTGTCCCTTCGAAGAATTTGTGTTTATTTTTATTTAAAAATAAAAAAGATTTTGTGCTCTGCGCTTTTATTTAAAAATAACGCCGAAGGACGTTAACGGGAAAAAAGTACAACCAAGAAATGATGCTGCTCAATGTGCAACCAAAATAAGAATTATTCAAGTTTTCACCTCCCCCGCCCCCAACATCCACGACTGCCTTTAGCAGCAGCAGCTTTCGCTCATAAGGTGATCTAGTGATCTGTTTTTTTTTTTGTTCATCTCTATTGAAGTGTAGCCCTATTTAAAGAAATATCGAATTGAATATTTCAAATATTACTTCGTTTCCAAAAATACAATTATATCTTTTTTCGCGAAATTATTTTTTTATTGTTGTTTGTGTTGTTGTAGTGGCTTGTGTGTTTTAATAAAATTAGATATTTTTGCATCTCCCGCCTGGTTGGTGATCCATTTGAATTCTCTCTATAATTCTCTTTAAATGTGAATCTAACTCTCTGTGGTTAATTCTCTTCAGTTTAATTTTAGTTGTTTTCGTGTTCTCTTCTGAGTTATTACAAAAAAAGTGAAAAGAAATCTCTCGCTCAAAGTGAAATGTAAACAAAAATAAAAATATCCCAAAATATTTTTAAAAAAACATCTGGTTTCATTAGTGTGTTGGAAAAAGAAAATATTTCCCTTATCAGAAGGCAGGAGGAAATATCTTTACAGTGCCACCTATGGGGAATATAAGAAAAATGTTTGGCATTTATTTAGCAAAGCTTCAAACCATGCGAACTCAACAAGGTGATCATCGTTATGTTCTTCTCGAATTTTATAGAGGGCGTCTTAAAGATATGTAAGTATTAAAGTGACTATATCTAATTTTTTAGCACTGCATCCATATCAGGGTTGATAAAGTTGATACTGACAAAATTTTGTATAGAAATAAAATTTTGTCAAAATTTTCTATGGAAATAAAATTTTGCCCAAATCTTCTATGGAAATAAAATTTTAACAAAATTTTGTATAGAAGTAAATTGTTGACAAAATTTTCTATAAGAATAATATTTTTCCTATAGAAATAAAATTTTGACAAAATTTCTTATAGAATAAAAAATGAAGAAAATTTTCTATAGAAATAAATTGTTGACAAAATTTTCTATAGAAATAAAATTTTAACAAAATTTTTTATAGAAACAAAATGTTTACAAAATTTTCTGCAGAAATAAAATTTGGACAAAATCTTCTATGGAAATAAAATTTTGACAAAATTTTCAATAGAAATAAAATTTTGACAAAATTTTGTATAGAAGTAAATTGTTGACAAAATTTTCTATAAGAATAAAATTTTTCCTATAGAAATAAAATTTTGACAAAATTTCTTATAGAATAAAAAATGAAGAAAATTTTCTATAGAAATAAATTGTTGACAAAATTTTCTATAGAAATAAAATTTTAACAAAATTTTTTATAGAAAAATATTGTTGACAAAATTTTCAATAGAAATATAATTTTCAATAGAAATAAAATTTGGACAAAATTTTCTATGGAAATATAATTTTGACAAAATTTTCTATAGAAATAACATTTTCACAGAATTTTGTGTAGAAATAAAATTTTGACAAAATTTTCTATAGAAATAAATTTTTAACAAAATTTCTTTATAGAAATAAAATGTTTACAAAATTTTCTGCAGAAATAAAATGTTGACAAAATTGTCTATAGAAATAAAATTTTGCAAAATAAGATATTTTTTTATCTAAAAAAAATTGCAAAAATCGGTCTAGATTTAAATATATGTACGTATACTTTTACAATAGTCTTTAAATTTAATATTAGCACATTTTGGTTTCGAAAAGTACATTTTTAATAAATGATTTTGATGATTGACTTTTCCATTTATGTTTTTTTTTAATACGGAACACCGACTTTTTAATAACGTTAACCTGTTAAATTTTTGTAAGCTTCCAAACGATTACTACAACCAAAAACAAAGTGATGAAAGAAAACATAGAATATTTTTAACTAGAGTATTTTACTACTTGCAACATGATAATATTAAGTTAATACTTTTGGTCAAATTGAAGAAAAATTATTAATTATAATAATTTTTTCTGTTGTTTAAGAAAATTTCATATTTTAAGGGAGTTAGAAATTGTTTAAATATCTCTAGCACTGTGCTAAGAAAGACACAATTTTAAAAAATGTGCCGATTTTGGAAAATATAAATTATTTTATACGAATTTTGAAATCTTTTCTCATAATTTGAATTTTACCCGAAGAGGGTTAACATACAAACGTAAAAAATCGGCTATAAAAATTTCCGTTGATATTTTTCTAAGGGTAGGTAGACAAAAAACATAATTTCTTTCTTCTTCTTTTCTTCTAAAAAACAATACATTTTTTATCATCAAACTCGACGTTTATATATTTTTTTATTGAAAATCACTTTTCGATAATCCAAAATCCCACAATTCTACCAAATTTTAATAAAGTCGATTTTTGATAGAGACCAGGGTTGCCATTTTGGTCCGGTGTGACCAAAAATGGTCCAAAAAAATTCAATTTTTTAATTTTGTCCGATGGTCGGACCAAATGGAATTTGGTTGACTTTGGTCTATTTTCTTCAAATCGATAACATTTTCAAAATTTTCTATAGAAATAAAATTTCAAATTTAAATAAACTTTAGAAAATATTTTTATATAGGAAGAAGATTTTATAAAATTTTATATAATGACAAATTTGCTATAGAAACAAAATATTGACAAAATTTTCTATAGAAATAAAAATTTGGCTAAATTTTCTATAGAAATGAAATTTTGATAAAAATTTTTGTACAGAAATAAAATTTTGACAACATTTTCTACCGAAAAAAAATTTGTACAAATTTTCTATAGATATACAATTTTGATGACTTTGTCTATAGAAGTAAAACTGTAGAAATAGAATTTTAATAAAATTTTCTATAGAAATAAAATATCATCAAAATCTTCTATACAAATAAAATTTTGATAACATTTTTCTATAGAAATAAAATTTTGTTAAAATTGTCTATAGAAATAAAATTTTGTTAAAATTTTCTATAGAAATAAAAGTTTGACAAAAATATGTATAGAAATAAAATTTTGACAAAAATATGTATAGAAATAAAATTTTGTCAAAATTTTCTATAGAAATAAAATTTTGACAAAATTTTCTATAGAAATAAAATTTTGACAAAATTTTCTATAGAAATAAAATTTTGACAAAATTTTCTATAGATATAAAATTTTGTTAAAATTGTCTATAGAAATAAAATTTTGTTAAAATTTTCTATAGAAATAAAAGTTTGACAAAAATATGTATAGAAATAAAATTTTGACAAAATTTTCTATATAAATAAAATTTTGTCAAAATTTTCTATAGAAATAAAATATTAGCAAAATCTTCTAAGAAATAAAATTTTGTCAACATTTTCTATAGAAATAAAATTTTGTCAACATTTTCTATAGAAATAAAATATTAACAAAATTTTCTATAGAAATAAAATTTTGACAAAATTTTCTATAGAAATGAAATTTTGACAAAATTTTCTATAGAAATAAAATTTTGTTAAAATTTTCTATAGATATAAAATTTTGTTAAAATTGTCTATAGAAATAAAATTTTGTTAAAATTTTCTATAGAAATAAAAGTTTGACAAAAATATGTATAGAAATAAAATTTTGACAAAATTTTCTATAGATATAAAATTTTGTTAAAATTGTCTATAGAAATAAAATTTTGTTAAAATTTTCTATAGAAATAAAAGTTTGACAAAAATATGTATAGAAATAAAATTTTGACAAAATTTTCTATATAAATAAAATTTTGTCAAAATTTTCTATAGAAATAAAATATTAGCAAAATCTTCTATAGAAATAAAATTTTGTCAACATTTTCTATAGAAATAAAATTTTGTCAACATTTTCTATAGAAATAAAATATTAACAAAATTTTCTATAGAAATGAAATTTTGACAAAATTTTCTATAGAAATAAAATTTTGACAAAATTTTCTATAGAAATAAAATTTTGACAAAATTTTCTATAGAAATAAAATTTTGTTAAAATTGTCTATAGAAATAAAATTTTGTTAAAATTTTCTATAGAAATAAAATTTTGTTAAAATTTTCTATAGAAATAAAAGTTTTACAAAAATATGTATAAAAATAAAATTTTGACAAAATTTTCTATAGAAATAAAATTTTGTTAAAATTTTCTATAAAAATAAAAGTGTGACAAAAATTTCTATAAAAAATTGACAAAATTTTCTATCGAAGTAAAATTTTGGAAAAATTTTAACTGTTAATTTATATTAATTTAATATGAAAAAATGGTCCGCTGGTACGAATTTTGGTCGAATTTTGGAAAAATTTTTGTCCAAAATAAAAATTCTTTGAGGCAATGCTGATAGTGACCTAAATCGAATTTGAATTGATAGGGGAAAGTGATGTAGATCTTCAGTATGCTGACAACGGCGGTATGAATTTGGGAAATTAGCCCCAAAACCTAAATGATGTAGGACCCCAAAAAAATTTAATATGAAATACAACAACACCAAATTTTTATGCAGTTTGGGAGTAACTTCATTTTATTTTTTGGGATTCGTTTGCATTATGAAAATAAACCCCAAGATTTCAATTGAAAACAAACCCCAACTCCTTTTCGGGATTATGCTTCGTTTTCAAGGTGGTCCTAATTTCGCATTATGGGATTTGACAATGGTGGCAACGGCGCTATGAATATGGGGCCAATGTAAATTAGCCCCAAAACCTAAATGAAGTAGGACCCCAAAAAACTTATATGTTGAAAACAACAACACTAAATTTTTATGGTTGTTTGGGAAGGGGGGGCGGGGAAATACATTGACTTTATTTTTATATTGTGGTTTACTTAATAAAAATGAGCCTTCTTAAAACTACACATATTTGTCATCAGTTAGGGTTTATTTTCACAGGGACTTTTAACTCAAAAGCAAAAAAATTAGCCCTAATTTCATTTTCGTTTGAAGTTTATGCTTCAGTCAAATTTTTTTGCGTTAATTTTCATGGGGCTCATATTCATTATGAAACGTTTTTCCACTTTGTGGCCATGTTTTATTTGGGGTTTGGTCCTCATTTTTCTCGGACACAAGAAATGAAAACGACGCGACGTCAAAAGCGGAAAAGTGAAAAAGTTGACCAACTTGAAAAAGTTAATAAGTCGGCTTGTGATTGTAGTGCAAATGGACTCAAAAGGACTAATAGCACTTTGATGGGGGCCAAAATCGTTTAGTCGACTTTTAATAGTGACCAAAATCCACTAATGGACTTTTGATTTTATTGGAAATGGAATTAAGTTGACTAACCGGACTGTGATGTTGTCTAAAAACTAAAACTTTTGATAGTGACCAAAATCGACTAATCGACTTTTGATTTTTGGGGAGGTAATATGATGTTAATTTTTACTTTGTTATGAAAAAGCCTCTACTTTTAAAGTCTACTTTTCAATAATCGCAAAAGACAAAATAATAGGCCAGACTTTAAAAAAGTTAAAAAGTCGTGGTTGAGTGTGACCAAAATCGACTAAAGGATTTTTGACGAAAAAAGAAAGTCGATGTTATTTACAATGCCGACAACTCACGATGAAATCGCGATAACCAATGATCGACTTTTCACAACTTTTCCTTCTTTTTATACCCTTCACCACTACTGTGGTACATGGTATAATAAGTTTGTGCATTTGTATGTAACGCCAAGAAGGAGTAATCATAGACCAACCTTTTAGTATACGGATCGGCTTAGAATTAAATTCTGGGTCGATTTAACGATGTCCGTCTGTCTGTCTGTCTGTCCGTCTGTCTGTCTGTTGATGTATTTTTGTGTGCAAAGTACAGCTCGCAGTTTTAGTCCGATTGTCCTAAAATTTGGTATAGGGTCCTGTTTCGGCTCAAAGACGGTCCCTATTGATTTTGGAAAAAATCGGTTCAGATTTAGATATAGCTGCCATATATATTTTTCACCGATCTGGTCATAATTGGCGTGTATATCAACCGATCTTCCTCAAATTCCGTACATCCGAATATTTTATGGGTCTCGAAAAACTTGCAAAATATCAGCCAAATCGGTTCAGATTTGGATATATCTCCCATATATAGCTTTCGCCCGATTTACACTCATTTGCCCACAGAGGCCAATTTTTTGCTCCGATTTAGTTGAAATTTTGCACAGGGAGTAGAATTAGCATTGTAGCTATGCGTGCCAAATTTGGTTGAAATCGGTTCAGATTTAGATATAGCTCCCATATAAATGTTTTTCTGATTTCGACAAAAATGGTCAAAATACCAACAATTTCCTTGTAAAATCGTCACTGCTTAGTCGAAAAGTTGTAAAAATGACTCTAATTTTCCTAAACTTCTAATACATATATATCGAACGATAAATCATAAATAAACTTTTGCAAAGTTTCCTTAAAATTGCTTCAGATTTAAATGTTTCCCATATTTTTTTACTAACATTGTGTTCCACCCTAGTGCATTAGCCGACTTAAATTTTGAGTCTATAGATTTTGTAGAAGTCTATCTAATTCGGTCCAGATCGAGTGATATTTAAATGTATGTATTTGGGACAAACCTTTATATATAGCCCCTGCACATTTGACGGATGTGATATGGTATCGAAAATTTAGATCTACAAAGTGGTGCAGGGTATAATATAGTCGGCCCCGCCCGACTTTAGACTTTCCTTACTTGTTTCAAATAAGTTAATGAAAAATGTACCATGCGCATCACCAAAATATTGTTGTCATAATTTTGCAAGTCGGTTGTTGCGGCTGTGTATCACTGATTGATTAGATTTCGGAGTAAAATGAGGGGCACAGTTTTGATCCATTGTCACAAGGTAAATAATTGAGACTTATTACCGTCGATCATTCTTAAACATTGCTCCCGATCATCATCTAATTCTTGGTTTTGCTTACTAATGAGTTTGGGCGTTCGCCAAGTTTTCACGGAAATTTCTCATATTCAAAATATTCGTGAATAATCAATCAAATTTGAATACTAAAAAGGTAGAAAATGTCCAATGAATTGCGTCCTTGTCTATTTCGGACGAAATTGTTGAAATATAATCATATACCCTTAATGCCATATTGCAACTAATACCCTTAGTCATTGTATCGAAGATTTGGGTATACCTCAAAAGAATCGTGAATAATCTCAAAGCATCTCGAGAATGATACTAAAAAGTCAGAAAAAGTCCAATAAATTGCATCCTTGTCTATTTCGGACGCAATTTGTGAAACATATTCAGATGCCCTTAATGTAACTATTACCCGACTGTAGCGAAAAATTGTGAATACCTGTATAGTATGGCAAAGACATTCTTTGACAAGAAATTGTAAACCTCGTTTCCCAGTATCAGTTTCAACACAAACTCTGATATGGACGTTTCCATAAACCCCTTTTTTATTCATTCCAAGTAATCCATTTTTTTTTACAGAAATCCATCAATTCGTTATTTAAAATATTTCACTTTGTTGAATACTGATCTGTCTTTCGCTTGCCAGAAAGGAAAGAGTCATTTTTTTTACATTCTAGAAATGCATCATGAAGTTTTCGTTTTTCACTTGTGTTTAAAATGTTTTTTTTTTCTGCGAAATTCAGTTGTGTTGATTTCGATTCAGTGCTTGTTGGTCACTGATTCGCCTGTGGGCTGCTTCTATCCATTTGGCTAAAAGCCAATACCAAATAGTTGTGAAAAAACGAAAAACAAAAATCGCAAAAAAAAAAAAAAAAAAACAACGCAGACTGAGTGCTAGAAAACGCCAGTATGAAAGTAAACAAGAAAGAAAAAAACAAACGTAGCCCAATAAAATGAAACGGATGAAATGTTTTCAAAAAATGATCGTGGTTAGCAACTGCTTTGGTTGGGAGAGTTTTGTGACATAAAGGGAAAATCAACATAAAATACTGCATCCCCTAAAGCACTGTGGAAGATTCAATTGAAAAATATTTTCCGGTATAGAATGAAAAAAAAAAGGAAATTTAAATGGCCTCTGGCGACCGAGCAGAAATATTTTAGTATGACAAACAAAAAACAGTAAACTGAGCCTGAGCCTAATGAAATCCGAATTCCTTTAGTTGATCAAAATGTTTAATATCCATATTGCCACAGTTTTCTGCATGCAGAGAAGGAATTGATGATCATCCCAAAGAGCATAATGTTACTTTTTTCACGGGAAACATGTACACAAGGAATTTTATACGTGTTTACAAATTCAGAAATCAGAATATAATTTGGTGAATCGAATTCAAAGGTTTCCGAAAAAGGGTGAAAACTAATACGGCGGTATTTAATTATGCAGGTTTTAAGATAAACAGAAAATATGATATTTTCTGGCGACCGAGCAGGAATATTTTAATCTGGCTTACGGTTGCCAAAGTTGATAGAATTTTAACAAAAATGGTAGATTTATAACTGTTTGGTAGAATTCTTTATGTTTTGGTAGATTTCGCAAAATATTCCTCTCCAAAAAAGAGGTACATCACACATTTTCTATAGTAATAAAATTTTGATAAAATTATCTGTAGGAATAAAATTTTAACAAAATTTTTTAAAGAAATAAAATTTTGACAAAATTTTCTATAGCAATAAAATTTTAGCAAAATTTTCTATTGCAATAAATTTTTTTCCAAAATTTTCTATAGAAATAAAATTTTGACAAAATTTTCTATAGTAGGTTAGGTTAGGTATAGTGGCAGCCTGAAATTTCAGGCTAACTTAGACTATTCAGGCCATTGTTATACCACAGTGGTGAACTTCTCTCTTATCACTGATTGCTGCCCGATTCTATGTTAAGCTCAATGACAAGAGATATCCTTTTTATACCCGAGTCCGAACAGCGTTCCACATTGCAGTGAAATCACTTAGAGAAGCTTTGAAACACTCAGAAATGTCACCAGCTTACAGAGAGGGGATAATCCACCGCTGAAAAACTTTTGGTATTTGGTCGAATCTGGTTTCGAACCCACGACTCACGAAACAAAAAAATCTGTATAAAGAAAATTTTGACAAAATTTTCTATAGAAATAAAATGTTAGTAAAATTATTTATTGCAATAAAATTTTAGCAAAACTTTTTACACAAATAAAATTTACACAAAATTCTATAAAACAAAATTAAATTTTAATAAACTTTTCTATACACAAAAAATGTTGACACAATTTTCTATAGCAATAAAATTTTCTGTAGCAATACAATTTTCGAAAAATTGTCTATTGAAATAAAATTTTAGCAAAATTTTCTATAGAAATAACACTTTAGCAAAATGTTCTATAGCAATAACATTGTAGCAAAATTTGCTATTGCAATAAAATTTAAGCTAAATTTTCTATAGTTATAAAATTTTGTCACAATTTTCTATAGGAATAAAATTTTGACAAAATTTTCTATAGAAATCAAATTTTGACAAAATTTTCTTTAGAAATAAAATGTTGACAAAATTTTCCATAGCAATAACAATTTAGCAAAATGTTATATAGGAATAACATTGTAGCAAAATTTTCTATTGCAATAAAATTTTAGCTAAATTTACTATAGATATAAAATTTTGTCAAAATTTTCTATAGAAATAAAATTTTGGCAAAATTTTCTATAGAAATAAAATTTTGACAAAATTTTCTTTAGAAATAAAACATTGACAAAATTTTTTATAGAAATAAAATTTTGACAAAATTTTCTATAGAAATAAAATTTTGACAAAATGTTCTATAGCAATAACAATTTAGCAAAATGTTCTATAGCAATAACATTGTAGCAAAATTTTCTATTGCAATAAAATTTTATCAAAATTTTCTATAGAAATAAAATTTTGACAAAATTTTCTTTAGAAATAAAAATTTGACAAAATTTTCTTTAGAAATAAAACTTTGACAAAATTTTCTATAGAAGTAAAATTTTGACAAAATTTTCTATAGAAATAAAATTTTGACAAAATTTTCTAAAGAAATAAAATTTTGACAAAATGTTCTATAGCAATAACAATTTAGCAAAATGTTCTATAGCAATAACATTGTAGCAAAATTTTCTATTGCAATAAACTTTTATCAAAATTTTCTATAGAAATAAAATTTTGGTAAAATTTTCTATAGAAATAAAATTTTGACAAAATTTTCTATAGAAGTAAAATTTTGAAAAAATTTTCTGTAGAAATAAAATTTTGACAAAATGTTGAGAAAATTTTCTATAGAAATAAAATTTTGAGAAAATTTTCTATAGAAATAAAATTTTGAGAAAATTTTCTATAGAAATAAAATGTTTGCAAAAGTTTCGATAGAAATAAAATTTTAATAAAATGTGCTACAGCAATAACATTTTAGCAAAACTTTCGATAGAAATAAAATTTTGACAACATTTTCTATAAAAAATAGAAATAAAATTTTGAAAAAATTTTCTATAAGAATAAAATTTTGAAAAATTTTCTATAGGAATAAAATGTTGACAAAATTGTTTATAGAAAAAAAATTTGACAAACTTTTCTATAGGAATACAAGTTTGACGAAATTTGGTATAGGAATAACATTTTGGCAATATTTTCTATAGAAATAAAATTTTGAAAAAATTTTCTATTAGAATAAAATGTTTCCAAAATTTTCTATAGAAATAAAATGTTTGAAAAGTTTCGATAGAATTAAATTTGACAAAAAATTTCTATAGAGACAAAATTTTGCCAACATTTTCTATAGAAATAAAATTTTAGCAAAACTTCCCATAGAAGTTTTGCTAAATTTTTCTATAGAAATAATGACAACATTTTGCAAAATTTTCTACAGAAACAAAATTTTGCCACATATTCTATGGAAATAGAATTTTAACAAAAATTTCAATAAAATTTTAACAAAATTTCAATAAATTTTTAACAAATGTTTCATTCAAAATTACACTTTAATATGAATGAGATTTGTTCGTTTGCTATTCCGGTCTAGCAATTTTATAATTAATTTAAATGCTTGGAGTGTTAGGTTTCTAAAGAAGTGAGTTTTCGATTTGTTTTCTAATCATCTAGGATGTTTATATAATTAAAACCTCGCTTTCCATATTATGGCACCCGAGCTGTTACATCTGAGATTGCTTTTATCCTACTTATACAAAACCCTCAATGTTTAGGGCTGATTTTGTATCCACTTTGAATGTGTATGCAGGGGATGTATATGATCGTTGCACTCATATGATAATTTACAAAACACATACGGACACATATGTGTATGTATATATGCGTTTTAAACAATTCTACCTACATAAACAGCAACACACATACAATAGCTACGCAAATGTATCAAATGCTAATCCCATAAGACTAAAATCTACAGATAAATTTCTGTGATCATTTTTTGTATCGCATGCTTTTTAGATATAGCCAGCCACGGAACGACGCTAAGGTCTATAAGCCAAAAAATAAGAAAAAAACTGGCAACAACGCAGCCATCGAACTACATCAAGGCCCTCCCCATCGAAGGAAAAAATCACATCGTGTTTTTTTGTTATTTTTTTATTTTCTTACGGCAAAGTGGAAAATGTCATCAGAGACAACGTCAACATTGCGACGTTGGCCACTAGAAGCAAAGACTATAGCCAAAAAAATGTTTTTTTTGTGAAGACTACAACAAAATATTCAGCTGTCTTTCGTAGGGCGATCTTTCAGATCAACGTAGAATGAGATTGAAAAAGAAAAACAACAACAACGCGAAACATTTTCGAAATCTCCATTTACAATTTGATGCAGACCAAAGGAAAATCGCTTCATTTCCCTGCCATAGATTTTTTTGACATTTTGTAATTTTTTTTTGCTTGTAGAACGCCGTTTTTCGTCTACATACAGTATGAGTTAGGTGGCGTCGGTTGTGATGTCGACAAATTATTGGGAAGCAAGTTTCCAAAACAAACGTCAAAATCAATATTCTTTTCAACTTTTGTTTTTAATTATTTTTTATTGAAAAAAATTTGCTTAGCCTCAAGAAATCTTATTTTGTTTCTTAGTTGGAGGGTATAGTAGGAGGATAGATTGGTAGGATTCATGATGTTTTGGTAGATTTTGCAAAATATTCCTCTCCACCTTAAGTGGTACTTCATAGAAATAAAATTTTGACAAAATTTTCTATAGAAATAAAATTTTGACAAAATTTTCTATAGGAAAACATTTTTGCCAAAATTTTCTATAGAAAAACATTTTTGACAAAATTTTCTATAGAAATAGAAAGTGGACAAAATTTTCTATAGAAATAAAATATTGGAAAAATTTTCTATAGAAATAAAATATTGGCCAAATTCTCTATAAAAAAATATTGACAAAGAAATAAAATTTTGGTTAAATTTTTTATAGAAATAACAATTTGAATAAAGTTTCTATAGAAATAAAATTTCGAGACAAATTTCTATAGAAATACATTTTTCTATAGAAAAAAAATTTGCCAAAATTTTCTATAGAAATGAAATTTTGACAAAATTTTCTATAGAAATAAAATGTTGACAAAATTTTCAACAGAAATAAAAGTTTGGCAAAATATTCTATAGCAAAAAATTTTGACAAAATTTTCTATAGAAATAAAATTTTGACAAAATTTTCTATAGAAATAAAATTTTGACTAAATTTTCTATAGAAATAAAATTTTTACAAATTGTTTTTTTAAACAAAATTTTGATAAAATTTTCTATAGCAAAACCATTATTGACAAAATTTTCTATAGCAAAACCATTTTTGACAAAATTTTCTATAGAAATAAAATTTTGACAAAATTTTCTATAGAAATAAAATTTTGACAAAATTTTCTATAGAAATAAAATTTTGACAAAGTTTTCTATAGAAATAAAAATAAGACAAAATTTCTATAGAAATAAAATTTTGACAAAATGTTCTATAGAAATAAAATTTTGACAAAATGTTCTATAGAAATAAAATTTTGACAAAATTTTCTATAGAAATAAAATTTTGACAAAATTTTCTATAGAAATAATAATAAAATTTTAACAAAATTTTCTATAGAAATAAAATTTTGACATATAGAAATAAAATTTTGACAAAATGTTTTATAGAAATAAAATATTGACAAAATTTTCTATAGAAATAAAATTTTGACAAAATTTTCTATAGAAATAAAATTTTGACTAAATATTCTATAGAAATAAAATTTTTACAAATTTTTTTTTTAAATAAAATTTTGATAAAATTTTCTATAGCAAAACCATTATTGACAAAATTTTCTATAGCAAAACCATTTTTGACAAAATTTTCTATAGAAATAAAATTTTGACAAAATTTTCTATAGAAATAAAATTTTGACAAAATTTTCTATAGAAATAAAATTTTGACAAAGTTTTCTATAGAAATAAAAATAAGACAAAATTTCTATAGAAATAAAATTTTGACAAAATGTTCTATAGAAATAAAATTTTGACAAAATGTTCTATAGAAATAAAATTTTGACAAAATTTTCTATAGAAATAAAATTTTGACAAAATTTTCTATAGAAATAATAATAAAATTTTAACAAAATTTTCTATAGAAATAAAATTTTGACATATAGAAATAAAATTTTGACAAAATGTTTTATAGAAATAAAATATTGACAAAATTTTCTATAGAAATAAAATTTTGACAAAATTTTCTATAGAAATAAAATTTTGACTAAATATTCTATAGAAATAAAATTTTTACAAATATTTTTTTTAAATAAAATTTTGATAAAATTTTCTATAGCAAAACCATTATTGACAAAATTTTCTATAGCAAAACCATTTTTGACAAAATTTTCTATAGAAATAAAATTTTGACAAAATTTTCTATAGAAATAAAATTTTGACAAAATTTTTAATAGAAATAAAATTTTGACAAAATATCCTATAGCAAAAAAAATTGGCAAAATTTTCTATAGAAATAAAATATTGGAAAAATTGTCTAAAGAAATACAAGTTTGACTAAATTTTCTATAGAAATAAACTTTTGACTAAATTTTCTATAGAAATAAAATTTTGACGAAGTTTTCTATAGAAATAAAATTTTGACAAAATTTTCTATAGAAATAACATTTTGACAAAATTTTCTATAGAAATAAAATATTGGCAAAATTTTCTATAGAAATAAAATATTGGAAAAATTTTAAATAAATAAATAAAATATTGACAAAGAAATAAAATTTTGGTTAAATTTTTTATAGAAATAACAATTTGAATAAAGTTTCTATAGAAATAAAATTTCGAGACAAATTTCTATAGAAATACATTTTTCTATAGAAAAAAAATTTGCCAAAATTTTCTATAGAAATGAAATTTTGACAAAATTTTCTATAGAAATAAAATGTTGACAAAATTTTCAACAGAAATAAAAGTTTGGCAAAATATTCTATAGCAAAAAATTTTGACAAAATTTTCTATAGAAATAAAATTTTGACAAAATTTTCTATAGAAATAAAATTTTGACTAAATTTTCTATAGAAATAAAATTTTTACAAATTGTTTTTTTAAACAAAATTTTGATAAAATTTTCTATAGCAAAACCATTATTGACAAAATTTTCTATAGCAAAACCATTTTTGACAAAATTTTCTATAGAAATAAAATTTTGACAAAATTTTCTATAGAAATAAAATTTTGACAAAATTTTCTATAGAAATAAAATTTTGACAAAGTTTTCTATAGAAATAAAAATAAGACAAAATTTCTATAGAAATAAAATTTTGACAAAATGTTCTATAGAAATAAAATTTTGACAAAATTTTCTATAGAAATAAAATTTTGACAAAATTTTCTATAGAAATAATAATAAAATTTTAACAAAATTTTCTATAGAAATAAAATTTTGACATATAGAAATAAAATTTTGACAAAATGTTTTATAGAAATAAAATATTGACAAAATTTTCTATAGAAATAAAATTTTGACAAAATTTTCTATAGAAATAAAATTTTGACTAAATATTCTATAGAAATAAAATTTTTACAAATTTTTTTTTTAAATAAAATTTTGATAAAATTTTCTATAGCAAAACCATTATTGACAAAATTTTCTATAGCAAAACCATTTTTGACAAAATTTTCTATAGAAATAAAATTTTGACAAAATTTTCTATAGAAATAAAATTTTGACAAAATTTTCTATAGAAATAAAATTTTGACAAAGTTTTCTATAGAAATAAAAATAAGACAAAATTTCTATAGAAATAAAATTTTGACAAAATGTTCTATAGAAATAAAATTTTGACAAAATGTTCTATAGAAATAAAATTTTGACAAAATTTTCTATAGAAATAAAATTTTGACAAAATTTTCTATAGAAATAATAATAAAATTTTAACACAATTTTCTATAGAAATAAAATTTTGACATATAGAAATAAAATTTTGACAAAATGTTTTATAGAAATAAAATATTGACAAAATTTTCTATAGAAATAAAATTTTGACAAAATTTTCTATAGAAATAAAATTTTGACTAAATATTCTATAGAAATAAAATTTTTACAAATTTTTTTTTTTAAATAAAATTTTGATAAAATTTTCTATAGCAAAACCATTATTGACAAAATTTTCTATAGCAAAACCATTTTTGACAAAATTTTCTATAGAAATAAAATTTTGACAAAATTTTCTATAGAAATAAAATTTTGACAAAATTTATAATAGAAATAAAATTTTGACAAAATATCCTATAGCAAAAAAAATTGGCAAAATTTTCTATAGAAATAAAATATTGGAAAAATTGTCTAAAGAAATACAAGTTTGACTAAATTTTCTATAGAAATAAACTTTTGACTAAATTTTCTATAGAAATAAAATTTTGACGAAGTTTTCTATAGAAATAAAATTTTGACAAAATTTTCTATAGAAATAAAATTTTGACAAAATTTTCTATAGAAATAAAATATTGGCAAAATTTTCTATAGAAATAAAATATTGGCAATATTTCTATAGAAATCAAAAATTGGCAAAATTCTCTATAAAATAACATTTTGACAAAATTTTCTACAGAAATAAAATGTTGACAAAATTGTCTACAGAAATAAAATTTCGGCAAAATATTCTATAGCAAAAAATTTTGACAAAATTTTCTATAGAAATAAAATTTTGACAAAATTTTCTATAGAAATAAAATTTTGACAAAATTTTCTATAGAAATAAAATTTTGACAATATAGAAATAAAATATTGGAAAAAATGTCTAAAGAAATACAAGTTTGACTAAATTTTCTATAGATATAAAATATTGAATAAAGTTTCTATAGAAATAAAATTTCGAGACAAATTTCTATAGAACAAATTTTTCTATAGAACAAAAATTTTGCCAAAATTTTCTATAGAAATAAAATTTTGACAAAATTTTCTATAGAAATAAAATTTTGACAAAATTTTCTATAGAAATAAAATTTTGACAAAATTTTTTATAGAAATAAATTTTTGACAAAATTTTCTATAGAAATAAAATTTTGACAAAATGTTGTATAGAAATAAAATTTTTATAAAATATTCTATAGAAATAAAATGTCTACAACATTTGCTATAGAAATAAAATTTTCTTTAGGAATAAATTTTTGACAAAATTTTCTTAGAAAAACATTTTTGACAAAATTTTCTATAGAAATAACATTTTGACAAAATTTTCTATAGAAGTAAAATATTGGCATAATTTTCTATAAAAATAAAGTACTGTATAAAATAAGATTTTGACAAAATGTTGTATAGAAATAAAATTTTGACAAAATCTTTTATAGAAATAAAATGTCTACAACATTTACTATAGAAACAAAATTTTATTTAGGAATAAATTTTTGACAAAATTTGCTTAGAAACACATTTTTGACAAAATTTTCTACAGAAATGACATTTTGACAAAATTTTCTATAGAAATAAAATATTGACAAAATTTCCTAAAGAAATAAAATTTTGACAAAATTTTTTATAGAAATAAAATTTTGATAAAATTGTCAAATAGCAAAACCATTTTTGACAACATTTTCTATAGAAATAAAATTTTGACAAAATGTTGTATAGAAATAAAATGTCTAAACATTTTCTATAGAAATAAAATTTTCTTTAGGAATACATTTTTGACAAAATTTTCTTAGAAAAACATTTTTGACAAAATTTTCTATAGAAATAAAATATTTTCAAAAATTTCTATAAAAATAAAATATTCGCAAAATTCTGTTTAAAATAAAATTTTGACAAAATATTCGATAGAAATAAAATGTCTACAAAATTTTCTATAGAAATAAAATTTTCTTTAGGAATAAATTTTTGACAAATTTTTTTATAGAAATAAAATTTTGATAAAATTTTCTATAGCAAAACCATTTTGGACAACATTTTCTATAGAAATAAAATTTTGACAAAATTTTCTATAGAAATAAAATATTGGCAAAATTTTCTATAGACAAAAAATATTCGCAAAATTCTCTATAAAATAAAATTTTGTCAAAATTTTCTATAGAAATAAAATATTGACAAAATTTTCCATAAAAATAAAATATTGTCAACATTTTCTATAGAAATATTATTTTGACAAAATTTTCCATAGAAATAAAATTTTGACAAAATTTTCTATAGAAATAAAATGTTGACAAAATTTTCTATAGAAATAAAATTTTGACAAAATTTTCTATAGAAATAGAATTTTGACAAAATTGGACAAAATTTTCTATAGAAATAAAATGTTGACAAAAATTTCGATAGAAATAAAATATTGGCAAAATTTTCTATAAAAATAAAATATTCGCAAAATTCTGTATAAAATAAAATTTTGACAAAATGTTGTATAGAAATAAAATTTTGACAAAATCTTCTATAGAAAAACATTTTTGACAAAATTTTCTATAGAAATAACATTTTGACAAAATTTTCTATAGATATAAAATATTGGCAAAATTTTCTATAAAAAAAAAATATTCGGAAAATTCTGTATAAAATAAAATTTTGACAAAATGTTGTATAGAAATAAAATTTTGATAAAATCTTCTATAGAAATAAAATTTTCTTTAGGAATAAATTTTTGACAACATTTTCTTAGAAACACATTTTTGACAAATATTTCTATAGAAATAACATTTTGATAAAATTTTCTATAGAAATAAAATATTGGCAAAATTTTCTAAAGAAATAAAATTTTCTATAGAAATAAATTTTTCTATAGAAATAAAATGTTGACAAAACTTTTTATAGAAATAAAATTTTGATAAAGTTTTCTATAGAAATAAAATATTGACAAAATTTTCTATAGAAATAAAATATTGACAAAATTTTCTATAGAGATAACATTTTGACAAAATTTTCTATAGAAATAAGATATTGACAAAATTTTCTATAGAAATAAAATTTTGACAAAATTTTCTATAGAAATATAATTTGGCAAAAATCTATAGAAATAGAATTTTGACAAAATTTGCTATAGAAATAAATTTTTGACAAAATTTTCTTAGAAAAACATTTTTTACAAAATGTTCTATAGAAATAAAATATTGGCAAAATTTTCTAAAGAAATAAAATTTTGACTAAATTTTCTATAGAAATAAATTTTTCTATAGAAATAAAATTTTGACAAAATTTTTTATAGAAATAAAATTTTGATAAAATTTTCTATAGAAATAAAATATTGACAAAATTTTCTATAGAGATAACATTTTGACAAAATTTTCTATAGAAATAAGATATTGACAACATTTTCTATAGAAATACAATTTTGACAACATTTTCTATATATAATTTTGACAAAATTTTCTATAGAAATAGAATTTTGACAAAATTTGCTATTGAAATAAAATTTTGACAAAATTTGATATAGAAATAAAATTTTGACAAAATTTTCTATAGAAATAAAATTTTGACAAAATGTTCTATAGAAATAAAATTTTGACAAAGTTTCTATAGAAATAAAGTTTTGACAAAATTTTCTATAGAAATAAAATATTGACAAAATATTCTATAGAAAAACAAAATTGACAAAATTTTCTTTAGAAATAAAATTTTGACAAAATTTTCTATAGAAATAAAATTGTGACAAAATTTTCTATAGAAATAAAGTTAAAATTTTAGTCTGGTGGCAGACTAAGGGGAGATGGTAGTGGACCATAAATGTATCCACCTCGAAGTAAATGAGCCACAAAACCGAACTCAGCGTCATTCTCATTTGTATATTTGTTTTTGTTTCTTTCCTTACTGGCCCACTGTATTTCGTAGCTTTATATTTTTTGGCCTATGGCCAACATTAGCAACATATTGAAGAATCTTAATGAACATCACATCAAGACTAACTATTCTAGAGACGCATCGTCCGACTGGCTCACGATTTTCAATAAACGGGTGCTTAAATCATCAGAAGGGTTGGAAAGAGAGCATTCTCAAAAGGATGACTGCTTACAACTTGGCCATTTCAAATGGAAAGCATAGGCGCGTGACTGATTCATTGGCACACCATCAACAAGGGTGTGTGTATGTGTGCATAGAAGATCGAATAAATTCATACACAGAGAAAAAAATTAAACAATTTTATGGGATGAGGATCTTTTTAAGTGGAATTTTTTAAAATCAATTTCTCTCTGAGAAGTTCAAAAGTTTTCCAAAAAATAGAAATTTAAGCGACAACTAATAACCTATACTATCATTGAGTTTTTTTTATATGCTTTAGTTCATTTTAAACTTCATCTTAACTAAATTTTAGGTTAAGTATTAAAATTTACCAAATATTGCCTAAATATTATATAATTTCTGGAATGTAGGAATATTACCTAAAATTTGAAACATTGGAGAATATAACATTTTGTAATATTGTTTCTAATGCGGGAATTTTTATCTGTGTACAAACGTATGTATATACATGTACACAAGAGATTCTATACATATAGGCATTAGTTTTACACAAAATATTGTATGTTTACTGTTCGGTGCAAAAGTCTTCGTCTAATGCCATAACTAGTAATTAGCACCTGATCAATGTTATTTGAAGAAATGGATTTGAAATGGAATCTTTGCAGGACTATCTCTACAACCAGAGATATCTCTATATGGATATATTTAATTGTATTGTAGGAATATTCCCTGACTTCTTGTGGCATATATAATATAAAAATAATAGTATCAATATGATTTTGTTTTTGACCAAAACAATATGTGTAAAGGCAATAGATACAACATGACATTAAGGGACTCTATACTTGTGGAATGCAACTGAGATACACAAAATATTCTCTTCGGCAAACTTCTTCAAAATCGTCCTTATAGTCAATTCCTGAAGTGATGGTCATCGGGCCAATTCCCTTAATTGATGGAATGATGAAAGAGACGAAATTAGTTGTAGGAGTTTTTGCTCTCTCTCTCTTTCGTAATCTGCCAGCTGACAGCTCTATCGTGACATTTTTTAGGTTATACGTAATCAGAAGGTTGGACATTCGAGCGCTATTTGTGTGTCGTTTACAGCAACTTAAAAGTTTCACCTCGCCCAAAAAATGGAATTGAATCGTGAACATTTTTGTGCGATTATTTTTTACAACTTCCGACGAGGATTAACTCAATAACAGAGGGAGCCACCGTGGTGTAATGGTTAGCATGCCGGCCTTGCAGACACAAGGTCATGGGTTGGATTCCTGCTTCGACCAAACACCAAAAAGTTTTTCAGTGGTGGATTATCCCACCTCAGTATGCTGGTGACATTTCAGAGGGTTTCAAAACTTCTCTAAGTGGTTTCACTGCAATGTGGAACGCCGCTCGGACTCGGCTATAAAAAGGAGGTCCCTTGTCATTGAGCTTAACATGGAATCGGGCAGTACTCAGTGATAAGAGAGAAGTTCACCAATGTGGTATCACAATGGACTGAATAGTCTAAGTGAGCCTGATACATCGGGCTGCCATCTAACCTAACCTAACTCAATAACAGTGCATCGATGAATTTAATTCAATTTTTGGCGATGAAGCTCTCTCAAGCACCAGTGTTTATCGATGGTATGACGAATTTCGTGAAGGTCGTCCAAAATCGGTTATGGTTCCACAATACATTGATGCTGTACGCGAACTGATATTGCATGATTGCCTTCTAACCCATCGTGAGATTGAGATATCCTTAAGCATTATTGAGACCAGCATTCATTCAATATTGCATGAATTTTTGACCATCAAAAAAATATTCGCGTTGGGGATCCAACACATTTTGTTAATTGCTCAAAAAAGGCTTCTCTTCCTCCACATATCGAGCTCTCTCACATATCGGCTCAAACAATAGCATATTGGGGGGCTCAAAACATCGATATGAAGGGACATCCTCCCTATAATTCTGGCTTGGCACAGAACGGCTCCTTTTTATTGCCGTATGTAACAAATAAAATGGGAGATCAACGTTTTTCGACACCTGAAGAAGCGGTTGATGCGTTCAGAATGCATGTTTTGGAGATACCTCAATTAGAGTGGCAATGTGCTTCGGCAATTGGTTCAAACGCATGCAAAAGTTTATAGGTCTTAATGGGAAATATTTTGAAAAACTATAAAGCGATTTTCGATTATTAATAATTTTTTTTGTTCTCTAATTCCGCAACATAAAAAGCAATCCTCATATGTCTTTAAATGAATTAATCAATTCGTTCAATCATCATATTCCGAGTCCTACAAAGTTGATATACTACATTCTCACATCCAATTCGTGTAACAAGTATCAAGAATATTTGGAACACTACATAGGTTAGGTTAGGTGGTAGAGGATGACAACAATTCTTGAAATGAATTTATGTACACTTAGACCACTGTAGGTCCATTGTGATTCCTCGATGTAATTTTCTCAACTTCTTTCTCCTGTGGTGGTTTCCTTTAAAGTCGCTGGAGAATTTCCATATACCCGTCTTCCTTAAAGTTGCTTAAAACATCCTGTCAGATACACCTTTTCCTGGAAATCAGATGGCTGAATCATGTTCTGGCATTGCCACACGGATCAGCAATCATTTTCTATCGAGGAAATTGTATACCTAAAGAGGGAAAAGCCTCTTACTCGAGTGGGAAGGATTTCCGACCAATCAGCTTATCTTGAATTAGACCACTGTAGGTCCATTGTGATTCCTCGATGTAATTTTCTCAACTTCTTTCTCCTGTGGTGGTTTCCTTTAAAATCGCTCGAGAATTTCCATATACCCGTCTTCCTTAAAGTTGCTTAAAACATCCTGTCAGATACACCTTTTCCTGGAAATCAGATGGCTGAATCATGTTCTGCTGGTACCACACGGATCAGCGATCATTTCCTATCGAGGAAATTGTATAGGAATCTACAAAAAAAAATCTCTCTAAATAGTTTTGGATCATCATTCTGAATCATGTTCTGCCGGTGCCACACGGACCAGCAATTATTTCCTATCGAGGAAATTGTATAGGAATCTATGATAAAATTTCTCTCTAAATAGTTTTGGATTATTCAAAGCCTCCGGACCTGATAGAATTACTCCGGCCCGACAGAGTTACAAGCAGTGATTGACAGAATTATCCCTTGGTTGTCGGCGACATATAAAGGAGGTATCAACTTAGTATATATGCCAGGAAAGTGGAGGGAAACAAAAATCGTTTTCATACCTAAAGCGGGAAAAGCCTCTTACTCGGGTGCGAAGGATTTCCGGCCAATCAGCTTATCCTGAATTTATGTACACTTAGACCACTGTAGGTCCATTGTGATTCCTCGATGTAATTTTGTCAACTTCTTCTTCCTGTAGTGGTTTCCTTTTAAGTCGCTAGAGAATTTCCATATACCCATCTTCCTCAAAGTTGCTTAAAACATCCTACCAGATACACCTTTTCCTGGAAATCAGATGGCTGAATCATGTTCTGGCATTGCCACAGGGATCAGCAATCATTTCCTATCGAGGAAATTGTATAGGAATCTATAATAAAATTTCTATCTAAATAGTTTTGGATTATTCAAAGCCTCCGGACCTGATCTGATTACAAGCAGTGATTGACAGAATTATCCCTTGGTTGTCGGCGATATATAAAGGATGTATCAACTTAGCATATATTAGCATGGAGGGAAACAAAAATCGTGTTCATACCTAAAGCGGAGTGCGAAGGATTTCCGACCAATCAGCTCATCCGGATTCCATTTTAAGACTCTGGAGAGGCTGATAGAAATTTACCTTAGAACTAGCATCGATTCAAGATTGCTCTCGAAACGACATGCTTACTCGAAAGGCAGTTTCGAAAGGCAGTTTCGAGTAAGCATGCCGTTTGGAGAACAATCTTGAATCGATGCTAGTTCTAAGGTAAATTTCTATCAGCCTCTCCAGAGTCTTAAAATGGAATCCGGATGAGCTGATTGGTCGGAAATCTACTGAGACCGCCTTGCATGAACTAGTCCGCTTTATTCAAAGCTCACTATCACCGTCAATGAATACACAATTCTGGCTTTACTAGACATCGAAGGGGCATTCAGTAACGTCCATTCGAGCTCGTTTTAAAATGGATTAACAACTCTAAATGTTGCTCAAGGAATACTTAGGCTGTTAGACAAACTCCCAACGAAAAGACGTATTTAAGCCACACTAGGACAAGCAAATATATAAAGGTATGTGAACAGAGGCACTTCCCAAGGAGGAGCGCTATTACTTCTACTTTGGAATTTTGCTTAAAACAACCTTCTGTTTTCCCTAGAAAAAGAAAGAATACAAGTGCTGGCATACGCAGATGATGTGCCTCTAGCAGTCAGGGGAAAAATTCCCATCCACAAATAGAGATATTATACAGAGAGCCCTTCGGATGACTCAGAAATGGGCGAAAGAGAATGAGCATGTACTGCGAAAAACCCAAAATTCCCATGGTTAATCCCATCTCCTTAGAGGATATTGGAATTCCATTTGGTGAGTGTGCAAAATACATTGGGCGAAAAAAAGCCCCGGTAGCTTTGTACTCGTGCAAAAAAGCAATAGGAAAACAAGTATATACGGCCGTAAGTTCGGCCAGGCCGAATCTTATGTACCCTCCACCATGGATTGCGTAGAAACTTCTATATATGAGTATGGACTGATATGGACCACTTTTGGCATGGTTGTTAAATATCATTTACGATCACCACGTACCAGCAGATCGGATGAATTTTGCGTCTCCAAAAGGCACCGGAGGTCAAATCTGGGGATCGGTTTATATGGGGCATATATATAATTATGGACCGATACCGACCAATTTTTGCATGGGAGTTTGAGGCCCTATATTAACACCACGTACCAAATTTCAACAGAATCAGATGAATTTTTGTCTTCCAAGAGGCTCCGGAGGTCAAATCTGTTGAACGGTTTATATGGGGGCTATATATAATTATGGACCGATGTGGACCAATTTTTGCACGGTTGTTAGAGACTATATACTAAAACCATGTACCAAATTTCAGCCGGATCGGATGAAATTTGCTTCTCTTAGAGGCCTCGCAAGCCAAATCGGGGGATCGGTTTATATGGGGGCTATATATAATTATGGACCGATGTGGACCAATTTGTGCATGGTTGTTAGAGACCATATACTAACACCATGTACCAAATTTCAGCCGGATCGGATGAAATTTGCTTCTCTTAGAGGCCTCGCAAGCCAAATTTGGGGGTCCGTTTATATGGGGGCTATACGTAAAAGTGGACCGATATGGCCCATTTGCAATACCATTCGACCTACATCAATAACAACTACTTGTGCCAAGTTTCAAGTCGATAGCTTGTTTCGTTCGGAAGTTAGCGTGATTTCAACAGACGGACGGACGGACGGACATGCTCAGATCGAATTTCACCACGACCCAGAATATATATACTTTATGGGGTCTTAGAGCAATATTTCGATGTGTTACAAACGGAATGAATGTGGGGACTAAACCTGAAAATTGTACATTGACTATATACGGCAGTTAGACCTAAAATGCTGGTGGCCGGCACTTTTGCCACTGTGGCGGCGAACCTGAACTACACAATTCAAAATTAAAATTCATCACGTATGTTTGTAATAGAAATTGTAATTTGTTCTTGTCAATTTTATAAATAAAGATGTTTGATTTTTAAATATCCAAAACGCGAACCCACAAATTGGTGACCCCGACGTACAACATGTTCCGTACACCAGACCGGATCATTCGCCATCAAGCAAACCAACATCAAACATCAACAAATTCATCCCCAAATCACTCAATTGTCAATATGGTACAATCATATTCGCAAACAGCAAGGGCCCAACAGCAACCCCCAAATTCCCGGGAACATCACGAGATAAACGCCACTGCTCTCCATAAACTTCCCCCGTTTTGGACTCATAATCAACAGATCTGGTTTGCCCAAATTAAATCAGTTTTTACATTGTCTGGCATTACACGCGATGAAACAAACTTCCAACAACTAATTTTCCGTTCTGTTCACCGCCATCAGAATTTCACAATTCCTACGGTTCGTTTCGTCCCATATAAACTTGGTTTGACCGCAACCTTCCGAAGGGACCCAACGTCCTCGCCATAGTTCTTCATATATGACATGAATCCTGTAAAGATATGGAGACAATGGAAGAAAAACGTCCGCAAAGAAATTATTCGTCCAGCGAGTACCCTCCTTAGCACATCTGCTTCCTCATTTCCCATTATTTCGCATAGTACTTCAAAGATCACTGCTCTATGTTCACAAGGGAACAACCTCTAAACCAATTGTGAATAGGGCCGAATATTTTAATGCTTCAAGGAAACTGTTCATACAATTTTTTTTTCAGGAAAATTTTCTTTTATACAAAAATGTATGGCAACCTTTACTCTCTACTGTAATGATTTCCTCGACCATTGAGAATGCAATACAATATTAATGAAACATTTACAGATACACCCAAAAACCGCACACTTACACACATACACACACTCAGAATTAATTTAATAAGATTTGTATACTTTAGTGAATGTAGTATATATGTAAATAAATATTTGTTTATATGCTAATGTATATGTATGTATGCTGGACGATGTATACTTATTTGAGTGTATGTAATTGTTGATCACATCTGTGTATTACATCGCTTATTGTCGGTTGGCATGGTCTAATGTGGTCTGGTATAATGGCATATGGATTTTTGGTATAGCATCAGCAGCTAGACGACTATCTGCTAAGTGATGACATGAACGGTGATAGAGATGCTCCTCAGACAAATGTGATGTGATGTGTTTATATCACACATATGTACATATATATACATCTTACATATATTGTAAATAAATGGACATTATTATTGAATCTGTGTGCAGTATATAATATACCAGCAAATAAATACTAAATGTATACATATAGCGGCGATGACAAATATTTTGTTTCTTCTTCTCAATGCATACGAACAAGAGTATATTTGTGTGTCGTATGTCTCATATATGCTACATAGGTGGGCGGTGTAATTACCCAAAACTTAAGATGTTTACCTTATTTCAAAAGAATTCCGAGAATTTTACACAAAATTCTACTTATTGCAGAAAAACAGAAAAAACGAAAAGAAGAAACACATACAATTGTTATATTGAAATACTTGTTTTCGAGTGGGCTGGAAATTTGGAAAGCAAAGGAAATATATTCTGTATCCTGATGAGTTTTGGTGTTTGGAAGTTAAGAACTTTGTGAAAAAATTTCCTAGAAGAAATTGAATTAAATTAAAATAAATTAATTCGACTTATGGGAGATCAGGAGATAGGGAGATAGCATCAGCCTTTACACGCTCACAAAAATCGCTTCTGTAACATATACTCCCAAACATATTTTGCTTCAAGCATATACATTTTTGGGTATTGCCCAAACATTTATATGTTTGATCTCTTCCAATATATAATATGTTTGAAAGCATATTGGTCTAAACAATATATGTTTGGCTAGTCTAAGTTCCAAACATTTTGTATTTTTGCATCCAAATTCAATAATGTTGTCTTCCAAAAAACAATATGTTATTATGTGAACATATAATATGTTTGGAAGCATTTTGCACCCAAAAATATTATATGCTTAAAAAAATTCTCCCAAACAATATTGTGCTCAAAATTTATTTATTTATTTATATATTTACAATCATAATGAATTATGAAAATAAACAGGTAATATAGGTGCTAACAACATAGGTTTTCGACCTAAATGCTCAAAATTTTGTTTCTGCCCAATTGTATATTCCCCCACATCTTTCTCACTTCCACGAGATTTGTTAGTTCTTAGCACCTTTTTCTGTAATACAAACATTGTAGAAGAAATTATTCAATTGTATGATTTTTTTTATTTTAATTTTACCTTTTGCCGGACGGGGATTCGAACAGCGGACCACACAGTTTGTAAGGATCAAAGAAGTAGCTGATCAATTGCCCAAGGAAAAATAAAATGTTAATTTTGTAATAACAAGCAAACAACCACCAACTTAATTCAATATCGCTCCCTGTTAAATAGCGCTCCAAGCTACTAAACACATATATGTTTATAGGCTATTTCTAAATTAATATATGTTTACATCCAAGCATATTATATTTACAAACATTTTATGTCCCAAACATAATATGTTCTAACATATTAACATATATGTCCCAAACATGTTATGCTAGTTTATGAACATTATATGCTTGCACTCAAAAATATTGTGTTTAAAAATTTGTGTTCCAAACATATAATGTTTATATCCAAACATATGAAAAACAGTCTTTTTCATCCGTGTAGAAACAACTCTAAGATAATGCGGTCGCCGGTAAAAATGACGTGTCACTCCGGCGTAGAACCTGTTAATGATGGGACTATAATAGATACACCACGTAGAATTATAGTAGATCCCGACCCTAAGGAACGGGAAACTCCGAGCAAGCCAAGGGAAAGTGGGTAATACCCTCCACCATAGGATGGGGGTACATTAACTTTGTCATTCCGTTTGTAACACATCGAAATATTGCTCCAACACCCCATAAAGTATATATATTCTGGGTCGTGGTGAAATTCTGAGTCGATTTGAGCATGTTCGTCCAAACAAGCTATCGACTTGAAACTTGGCACAAGTAGTTGTTATTGATGTAGGTCGGATGGTATTGCAAATGGGCCATATCGGTCCACTTTTACGTATAGCCCCCATATAAACGGACCCCCAAATATAGCTTGCGGATCCTATAAGAGAAGAAAATTTCATCCGATCCGGCTGAAATTTGGTACGTGGTGTTAGTATATGGTCTCTAATGACCACGCAAAAATTGGTACACATCGATCCATAATTATATATAGCCTCCATAAAACCGATACCAGATTTGGCTTGCGGAGCCTCTAAGAGAAGCAAATTTCATCCGATCCTGCTGAAATTTGGTACATTGTGTAAGTATATGGTCTCTAAAGGGTGATACGGTCAAAATTTGGTCAATATAAACTTGACGTATTTCTTTCAATTTTGCATTTAAAAAACCTGAACACCCCTCATTTTGAAGGTGTGTGTGTAGAATGTTGCTCCTAGTTTGATTTTGGAATTCACTCTTCAGTTGTCAAAATGCCGTCCAAGCAAGAAGAGCAGCGTATCAAAATTTTGCTCGCGCATCGCGAAAATCCGAGCTACTCGCACGCAAAGCTGGCAAAATCGCTAAAAGTTGCCAAATCAACCGTTACAAATGTAATTAAAGTGTTTGGGGAACGTTTGTCGACAGCCAGGAAGTCTGGATCGGGCGGAAATCGAAAACCGGAAGCCGCTGAGACGACAAAGAGAGTTGCCGATAGTTTCAAGCGAAACCCTAACTTCTCTCTCCGAGATGCCGCAAATAAGCTGGGTGTATCGTCTACAACAATGCATCGAGCCAAAAAAACGAGCCGGAATATCGACTTATAAGAAGGTAGTGACTCCAAATCGCGATGATAAACAAAATACAACGGCCAAGCGCGATCCCGGAGGCTGTACACGACGATGCTGACGAAGTTTGACTGCGTGGTAATGGACGACGAAACCTACTACAAGCAGCTTCCGGAACAGGAGTTTTATACGGCAAAAGGAAGGGGAAAGGTAGCAGATATTTACAGCACATAAAACTGTTCGCAAAGAAATATCGGGTTTGGCAAGCCATCTGTACCTGTGGCTTGAAAAGCAGCATTTTCATAGCTTCCGGGACTGTCAACCAAGAAATTTACGTGAAATTTACCTGAAGAAACACGGTTGTTCCGTACTGTTTTGGCCGGATTTGGCATCTTGCCATTACGGTAAAAAGGCCACGAAGTGGTACGCCGCCAACAACGTGCAGGTGGTTCCCAAGGACAAGAACCCTCCCAACACGCCAGAGCTCATCGCAATTGAGAACTACTGGGCTATTGTCAAGCGGAACCTAAAGAAGACCAAAAAAACTGCTAAGAACGAGCAGCAGTTCAAGGCAAACTGGCTTTCTGCGGCGAAGAAGGTGGACAAGGTGGCTGTACAAAATCTGATGGCAGGTGTCAAGCGTGAGGCCCGGCAAATCGGATTTGGAAAAGCGAAAGCCTAACTGAATATTTTTCCTGAGTTTTATACTAATTGAACTTGAAAAACAAATTTAATTTGATTTTTTAAATAAACAATTTCACCGATTTGCACGCGTTTTCCCTTGACCAAATTTTGACCGTATCACCCTTTAACAACTATGCAAAAATTGGTCCACATCGGTCAATAATTATATATATAGGCCCCATATAAACCGATCCCCCGATTTGGCTTGCGGAGCCTCTAAGATAAGAAAATTTCATTCGATCCGGCTGAAATTTGGTACATAGTGTTAGTATATGGTGTCTAATGACCATGCAAAAATTGGTACACATCGGTCCATAATTATATATAGCCCCAATAAAAACCGATCACCAGATTTGACCTCCGGAGCCTCTTGGAAGACCAAAATTCATCTGATTCAGTTGAAATTTGCTACGTGGTGTTAATAAATGACCTCAAACGCCCATGCAAAAATTGGTCGAAATCGGTCTATAATTATATATAGCCCCCATATAAACCGATTCCCAGATTTGACCTCCGGAGCCCCTTGGAAGAGCAAAATTCATCCGATTCGATTAAAATTTGGTACGTGATGTTAGTATATGGTATCCAACAACCATGTACGAATTGGTTCATATCAGTCCATAATTATATATAGCTTCCATATAAACCGATCCCCAGATTTGAGCTCCGGTGCCTTTTGAAGAAGCAAAATTCATCCGATCTGGTCGAAATTTGGTACGTGGTGGTAGTATATGATATTTAACAACCATGCCAAAATTGGTCCATATCAGTCCATAATCATATATATCCCCCACATAAACCGATCCCGAGGTTTGGCTTTGGAGCCCCTTGGAGGAGCAAATTTCATCCGAGTCAGTTGAAATTTAGTACATTGTGGTTGTATATGGCCGTTAACAGCCATGCCTATCGAGGTCCATATCGGTCTATAGTTATATATAGCCCTCAGATAAATCGATCCCCAATCACACAAAAATTGGCCCAAATCGAGTTCATAATTGTATATAGCCCCCATATAAGCGACCCCTATATTTCAATTCTGGCTCTCTACGTACCGTGCAAAACTCCATATCTATTCGTAATTATATGTAGACGTACCTATACATACCTTTTTGGTCTAATATATACCGTGTATGGACTCATTCACAATTTAGAAAACGATGTTAAAAAGTTTTAAGATACCACAAACCAAGTAATTCGATTGTGGATGACAGTCTTTCGTAGAAGTTTCTACGCAATTTATGGTGGAGGGTGCATAAGATTCGGCCTGACCGAGCTTACGGCCGTATATACTTGTTTTTTTTTTCTAACTACAGCTCGCCCAAGCACGAGTTCATTATGAAACTGAGGAACTAGAAAGAGCAAGCCCTAGCTAAGTGACAATTGACATTCCGCAAGATGAAGGCTACAATAAGTAGACATAGGAACTTAAGTAGGGCCGTTCAAGATGGAATCTCCGAAATAGACGAACTATTTGATGTAATCGGTAACTACCCGAAAGCCTGGAAGTTGGTAGAGCAGGAGAGGGAAGCCGGTATACTAAGAAATATACATGAAGATCCTCAGGCAGGCAGAGACCCCCCAAAAACAAGAGAAGTACACCCAGCCCAGTAGAGACCAACACAGGAAAGAAGCTTAAGAAGAGATCGAACGAAGTGCTGACAAGCACTGGGGTAAATAAAGCATCCGACGTAAAGTTTCCAAGCGCGAAAGGGGGAATCCGAAGAGAATATCATGACAAAAGGAATCAAGGGAACGCCTCGATGTCGTCGTTATAAAGCCCTGTGACGGGCACAGTTATGCGGATGTCTTGGGAAGTTTAAGAGATAAGATGAATCCAAGGAAAGCTGAGGTGGCAGTGCAAGCCGTTCGAAAGACTAAGGCTGGCTCCATTCTTTTAGTGAAGGGAAAATGGGGAAACAAAGAGACCTTCCGTGAGACTATGTCGGGCGTACTAAAGGATAAGGCCGCTGTACAGACCATCAAGACGAGTTTCGGTAACTACCCGAAAGCCTGGAAGTTGGTAGAGCAGGAGAGGGAAGCCGGTATACTAAGAAATATACATGAAGATCCTCAGGCAGGCAGAGACCCCCCAAAAACAAGAGAAGTACACCCAGCCCAGTAGACACCAACACAGGAAAGAAGCTTAAGAAGAGATCGAACAAAGTGCTGACAAGCACTGGGGTAAATAAAGCATCCGACGTAAAGTTTCCAAGCGCGAAAGGGGGAATCCGAAGAGAATATCACGACAAAAGGAATCAAGGGAACGCCCCGATGTCGTCGTTATAAAGCCTTGTGACGGGCACAGTTATGTGGATGTCTTGGGAAGTTTAAGAGATAAGATGAATCCAAGGAAAGCTGAGGTGGCAGTGCAAGCCGTTCGAAAGACTAAGGCTGGCTCCATTCTCTTAGTGAAGGGAAAATGGGGAGACAAAGAGACCTTCCGTGAGACTATGTCGGGCGTACTAAAGGATAAGGCCGCTGTACAGACCATCAAGACGAGTTTCACAATAGAGTTCCAGGACCTGGATTGCGCTCACGACAGAAGAAGAAGAAGTAAGAAAGTCTATTAGGAAAGTGACAAAGACACCGAATGAAGACATGACTTTAGAACTTACGGCGACAAACTTCAGAGAACAGAAGAGGGCCTTTGTCGCCCTCCCGGTAGCCGATTCAAATATACCTCTTGAAGAGACAAGGATTATAATACGATGGACCAACTGCCGTGTGAAGTACAAAGAAGACGTCATGCGTTGTTTCTGTAGCTTTGAATCGAGACACATACAATGGGATTGCAAAGGACCAGACAGGAAGGAAATGGGTCTCTGCATAAAATTTGAAAGGACCGACCACAAGATGAAGGAATGCACGAATGTTATGAAATGTTGTATATGCTCTAAGAGCAAGGGCTAAGCAACAGACCACATGCCGGGTTCGCTTAGCTGTAACCCCAACGCAAACAACAAGTAGTGAAATTCTTACAGGCAAACATGTTCAGAGCAAAAGTGGCGCACGCTCTTCTGCTTCAGATTTTTTTCAGAGGAGGAAGATGATTTTGATATTATCCGTGAGCAATATAGCAGTATGACAAGTAGGTTTTAGCTTGAAGGTGAGCCTGGAATAGCTGCAACATCGTCTCCAATTTGCAGGTCATCCATAATGGACAGTGGACGCGGAAATTTGCTTCGCTTGTTTGCGAATTATACGTCTGTAAGCTGTTAGTGATAGCATCGCTTACTTCCAGGAAAAAAATTAAATGACATCGAGGACTTTCCACGACTCAGACACGGTGATCTGGTTATGGCGGGGGACTTTGACTTACGGGCGATTAAGCGGGGAATGAGAACTACAGACCCAAGAGGAAGGAAGATTCTCGATATGCTCACAATGATAGGCATGACTACTGCGAATATTGGTACTATAGCTTCATTTTGGCGACCTGGCTGTGGAGGCAACGTCCCGGATATTACTTTTGTGTCTGAGTACATTATTCAGAAGATACACTAGAGACATACACAGGAAGTGACCATCAATACATCTTCTTGCGAATGCGAGACAATGTTGCTACACGACCGAGAGAAACTCGCGAGATTTCTTGCAGATGGAACGTTAATAAGCTCGAAAGGGATGTAGTAATCATTCTACTGGACAGTAGCTCGGAGGAGAATCTAAACAGACGAGACGCAAGGCAGATTTCAATCATACGATGTCAACAATAAAGCATAAGGCAAAGAAACAATTACAATGCCGTGTAAGAGGAATAAATGGTAAGAAATATGAATGAACATGGGAGCCTCCATGGTGCAATGGTTAGCATGCCCGCCTTGCATACATAAGGTCGTGGGTTCGATTCCTGCTTCGACCGAACACCAAAATTTTTTCAGCGGTGGATTATCCCACCTAAGTAATGCTGGTGACATTTCTGAGGTTTCAAAGCTTCTCTAAGTGGTTTCACTGCACTGGAGGTCCCTTGTCATTGAGCTTAACATGGAATCGGGCAGCACTCAGTGATAAGAGAGAAGTTCACCAATGTGGTATCACAATGGACTGAATAGTCTAAGTGAGCCTGATACATCGGGCTGCCACCTTACCTAACCTAACCTAACACATGAGGACTGGGATACCAAATAGTTATGTAAACATTAGGCACGAGAAGTCCGGGAGACAAGATGGACAAAATGAAATACAAAACATCGTGGAAACTATATTCCCAAGAGATAGAATCAAAGAAGGCTGAATCGAGACATAAGCGCTTACAAACACGCCTATCTTTACAATAGGGGAATTGCAAAATTCAGTCAAAAGTCTCAAGAGGAAGAAGGCACCGGTTCTGACGACATACCTTCAGAGACCATTAAAGAGATAACAACCAAGAGACCCGAAATCCAACTTCCTATGTACAACAGCTGCCTAATAGAAGGAATTTTCCCTAATGCGTGGAAAGAACAAAGATTAGTTCTGATCAGCAAGGACAAGAGCGACCAAATGTCGTCATCGTTGTACAGACTGCACAATGTTCTGTACAACGATGGCGACATTTGGTCGCCCTGGTCCTTCCTGATCAGAACTAATTTTTGTTTGCTGGACATAGCTGGAAAACTATTCGAACGGCTCTTAAAACCAAGACTTGACGAGGTTATGAGTATATCTGAGGGTCCGTCTGCGAGACAATACCGATTTAGGCATGGAAAATTGACATTAGGGACTATTAAAGAAGTTGCTGCCCTATTGGCATCCGACGTACAAATGAAACAATGATCCCAAAAGACCTCTAGGCGATTCAGTGACAACAGTTTTTCGAGGTCGAACATCAAAAAACGAACTAGAGCGAAAAAAGTTGCTTTCACTACACAGAACGGCATACCGCACAGTATTAGGTGAAACCGCATTAGTAAAGGGTGATACGGTCAAAATTTGGTCAATATAAACTTGACGTATTTCTTTCAATTTTGCATTTAAAAAACCTGAACATCCCTCATTTTGAAGGTGCGTGTGTGTAGAATGTTGCTCCTATTTTAATTTTGGAATTCTCTCTTCAGTTGTCAAAATGCCGTCCAAGCAAGAAGAGCAGCGTATAAAAATTTTGCTCACGCATCGCGAAAATCCGAGCTACTCGCACGCAAAGCTGGCAAAATCGCTAAAAGTTGCCAAATCAACCGTTACAAATGTAATTAATGTGTATAGGGAACGTTTGTCGACAGCCAGGAAGTCTGGATCGGGGGGAAATCGAAAACCGGAAGCCACTGATACGACAAAGAGAGTTGCCGGTAGTTTCAAGCGAAACCCTAACCTCTCTCTCGGAGATGCCGCAAATAAGCTGGGTGTATCGTCTACAACCGTGCATCGAGCCAAAAAACGAGCTGGACTATCGACTTACAAGAAGGTAGTGACTCCAAATCGCGATGATAAACAAAATACAACGGCCAAAGCGCGATCCCGGAGGCTGTACACGACGATGCTGACGAAGTTTGACTGCGTGGTAATGGACGACGAAACCTACGTCAAAGCCGACTACAAGCAGCTTCCGGGACAGGAGTTTTATACGGCAAAAGGAAGGGGAAAGGTTACAGATATTTTCAAGCACATAAAACTGTCAAAGTTCGCAAAGAAATATCTGGTTTGGCAAGCCATCTGTACCATCTGTACCTGTGGCTTGAAAAGCAGCATTTTCACAGCTTCTGGGACTGTCAACCAAGACATTTACGTGAAAGAGTGTTTGAATAAACGTCTGCTGCCTTTCCTGAAGAAACACGGTTGTTCCGTACTGTTTTGGCCGGATTTGGCATCTTGCCATTACGGTAAAAAGGCCACGAAGTGGTACGCCGCCAACAACGTGCAGGTGGTTCCCAAGGACAAGAACCCTCCCAACACGCCAGAGCTCATCGCAATTGAGAAATACTGGGCTATTGTCAAGCGGAACCTAAAGAAGACCAAAAAAAGCTGCTAAGGACGAGCAGCAGTTCAAGGCAAACTGGCTTTCTGCGGCGAAGAAGGTGGACAAGGTGGCTGTACAAAATCTGATGGCAGGTGTCAAGCGTGAGGCCCGGCAATTCGGATTTGGAAAAGCGAAAGCCTAACTGAATATTTTTCCTGAATTGAACTTGAAAAAGAAATTTAATTTGATTTTTTAAATAAACGATTTCACCGATTTACACGCGTTTTCCCTTGACCAAATTTTGACCGTATCACCCTTTAATAGCACGAACTATCCGAATAGACATCCAGGCGATTGAGCGGCAAAACGTTTTCGAGGCCAATTAACAAGACGCGAAAAACTTGATATCGAACATCTAACACGAGACCAAAGATAAATGGCAGAAACGATGGAGGAACGAGTCAAAGGACAGTTGGCGACACCAACTTATATCTGACATACAATTATGGAGAGGGAGAAGATGTGGTGAAGTGACGTATTACATGACTCTGCACGGAGAGAAAGATATGTTGTTATTTTTTGATGGGAACATGTTGTTCCTCCTAGAACAACATGTTGTTATTTTTGCATGGGAAACATGGAATATTTTTGCCACACAAATGTTGTTTTCTCGCCAAATATAAAATGGTTGTCGAAATTCGAGGAAATAACATGGTTGCGACAAACATGTTATATATTCACCGTTCAAAAAAAATATTTTGCTCTTGGAGGTGATCGTATTCTTTCTCTGGGCGTTCACCGTATGGGGTGAGGAAAACTGTATTCACGAAGAATAGGTCACGGATGATGTCGAGCATACATTCTTTAGCCGGAGGATAGAACGGCATAGAACACTTGAAGATGAAATTGGGCATGTGATGATACAAATCAAGAGGAACTGAGAGGCTATAAAGCGTTTTGTAGAACATGTTTTCCGCAAAATAAAAAAGAAGTTGACATGTTCACAACGACATGATAAAAGTAAGCTTTAGTGTGCACGCGGACTAAAATGAGACGGTCACGGACCACATGGAGGTACACCTCGAAAGCGATTCCGAGATGGTAATCATACCTCGAGGGATGAGTTTTTCAGCGGTATCGTCGATTGTGATGGAGTCCAGCAGACGGGTGAACACACTGTCAGGTGCATACAGCATTTTCGTATTCTTACACGCAAACAAAAAATTAAATAAAATTACTTTTTATACCCTCCATCATAGGATGGGGGTATATTCAATTTGTCATTCCGTTTGTAACACATCGAAATATTGCTCTAAGACCCCATAAAGTATATATATTCTGGGTGGTGGTGAAATTCGGAGTCGATCTGAGCATGTCCGTCCGTCCGTCCGTCTGTTGAAATCACGCTAACTTCCGAACGAAACAAGCTATCGACTTGAAACTTGGCACAAGTAGTTGTTATTGATGTAGGTCGGATGGTATTGCAAATGGGCCATATCGGTCCACTTTTACGTATAGCCCCCATATAAACGGACCCCCAAATTTTGCTTGCCGATCCTCTAAGAAAAGCAAATTTCATCCGATCCGGCTGAAATTTGGTACATGGTGTTAATATATGGTCTCTAATATTTGTGCAAAATTTGGTCCATATCGGTCCACTTTTACGTATAGCCCCCATATAAACGGACCCCCAAATTTGACTTGCGATTGCTCTAAGAGAAGCAAATTTCATCCGATCCGGCTGAAATTTGGTACATGGTGTTAGTATATGGTCTCTAACAACCATGCAAAACTTGGTCCATATCGGCCCATAATTACATATAGCCCCCATATAAATCGATCCCCAGATTTGTCCTCCGGAGCCTCTTGGAGGAGCAAAATTCATCCGATCCGGTTGAAATTTGGAACATTGTGAGAATGTGGTCTCTAACAAACACGCAAGAATTGGTCCATATCGGTCCATAATTATATATAGCCCCCATATAAACCGTTCCCCAGATTTGATCTCCGGAGCCTCTTGGAGGAGCAAAATTCATCCGATCCGGCTGAAATTTGCAACGTGGTGTTAGTATAAGGCCGCTAATAACCATGACAAAATTGGTCCATATCGGTCTATAGTTATATATAGCCGATCCCCAATCACACAAAAATTGGTCCATATCGGTTCATAATCAGGTTGCCACTCGAGCCAAAAATAATCTACCAAAATTTTATTTTTATAGAAAAATTTGTCAAAATTGTATTTCTATAGAAAATTTTGTCAAAATTTTATTTCTATAGAAAATTTTGTCAAAATTTTATCTCTATAAAAAATTTTGTCAAAAATTTTATTTCTATAGAAAATTTTGTCAAAATTTTATTTCTATAGAAAATTTTGTCAAAATTTTATTTCTATAGAAAATTTTTTCCAAATTTTATTTCTATAGAAAATTTTTTCCAAATTCTACTTCTATAGAAAATGTTGTCAAAATTTTATTTTGTCAAAATTTTTTTTCTATAGAAACTTTTAACTTATTTATATACGTATTTAATCGGCCTTTTTTAGTTTAATATTTATATACTACGTATGGACTATGTGGTATATATTATGGTGTTAGGAAGTTTTAAGATACCTTGCCATCGGCAAGTGTTACCGCAACCCAAATAATTCGATTGTGGATGACATTCTTCAGTAGAAGTTTCTACGCAATCCATGGTGGAGGGTAATAAGCTTCGGCCTGGCCGAACTTACGGCTGTATATACTTGTTAAATTTTGTTTTGGTTAATTTTTTTATTATATATGTACATATGATAAATAAAGTTTATGTGTATGGGAAATATGTCTAAATTGTAGATTTTCTATCATCTCTGTAAATATTTTTATGTTTCATGTCTGTTATTTGCTTTTAAATTTTATTTTATATTATTTTATTTTAATTTATTTTATTTTATTATATTATTTTTTTGTTCCTTTTAATTCTTTAATAACTTTATACCTTTTTTGTCGTTACAGTTTCTTGTTAATTAAGGGATTTAAATGGAAATTCTTTCATCAAATAAAAGTCAATTGAAAGAAAATTACATGCAAAATGTCGCAATGCAAATGGCATAGAAATAATTAGTTCACTGGAAATCAGCTTATGGACTAAAAAGGAAATAGAGGTAAGTTTACTTTGCGATATTGTAATGTAATGAATAAAGGTTTTGTTATGAAGCCTCTATAAAATCCTAAAGGCAGTGAAGGAGAAAAGTTGTCAACTTTGTATCTTATTTAGGCATAAGAGTGGGTGCTGGGGGAAGTGCAAATAATCGTTTTCAAAGACTATGTCTTTTACAATTTTATAGATTTGTTAAGCATTTAGATCGACCCTTGTACCAACATTGCCATTTATTGTTTTTATTAATTGGGTTGTAGGACTGACTTACTGTTTATTCCTTGGGTCAATGTGATGATGTTGAAATTTTATTGTCTACCCTTTGAAAAAGGATACTCTTGATAAACGATGTTAAATAGAAGAATAACAAATAACTGGGTCATCAATCGATTTATGAAGAATCTTTGATAAGTGATATAGAAATTGTAATGAAAAATGAATTAATTAAATTCAATAAACACAATATAGAATAGAAAAATTAAACATTTAACAAGTAAGGAATAAACTGTTCTTAATAAGTCATTCAGTAAATCATGGTATAGTCTGGGTATTTAATATTTGGGCACGTCAAAAGTTCGGAGTAGCAGATTTGTAAATGGTCAAAAATGCAGACGATTGGCGTAGCTGGGGCTTCCAGGGACTAAGTTAGGATAGGTTTAAGTAGTAGACCGCTTTATGTCAGACTCACTTAAACTATTCAGTCCATTGTGATACCACGTTAATTTGCTATAGAAACAAAATTTTGATCAAATTTTTCATAGAAATACAGTTTTGGCAAAATTTTCTATATAACAACAACAAAATATTCTATAGAACAATTTTCCATAGACATCAAATTAGAGAAAATTATCTACAGAATTACAATTTTGACAAAATTTTCTATAGATATAAAATTTTGACAAAATTTTCTATAGATATAAAATTTTGACAAAATTTTGGATAGAAATAAAATGTTGACAAAATTTTCTATAGAGATAAAATGTTGACAAAATTTTCCATAGAAATAAATTTTTGATAAAATTTTCTATAGGAATAAACTGTTGATGAAATTTTCTATAGAAATAAAATTTTGGTAAAATTTTAACAAATTTTCTACATAAATAAAATTTTGACAAAATTTTCTATAGCAATAAAATTTTGGCAAAATTTTCATAAATTAAAAAAAAATATATTTTTTTTCTTTCTAAATTTTAAATTTCAGTCATACTATAAAAATCCATTAGAAGTTCTCCATTTTTGTAGAAATAGTAACTTTTCCATGTTGGTGCTAGCTGAAATCGTTAAAACGTTTAAAATACGACACACGATTCAAGAGATATTTATAAAAAAAATTGTCGCTGATAGAATCATAATAGATAAAGGGTGATACGGTCAACATCAAATTAAATTTCTTTTTCAAGTTCAATTAGTATAAAATTCAGGAAAAATATTCAGTTAAGCTTTCGCTTTTCCAAATCCGAATTGCCGGGACTCACGCTTGACACCTGCCATCAGATTTTGTACAGCCACCTTGTCCACCTTCTTCGCCGCAGAAAGCCAGTTTGCCTTGAACTGCTGCTCATCCTTAGCAGTTTTTTTGGTCTTCTTTAGGTTCCGCTTGACAATAGAAAGAGTGTTTATTCAAACACTCTTTCGCGTAAATTTCTTGGTTGACAGTCCCGGAAGCTATGAAAATGCTGTTTTTCAAGCCACAGGTACAGATGGCTTGCCAAACCAGATATTTCTTTGCGAACTTTGACAGTTTTGTGTGCTTGAAAATATCTGCTACCTTTCCCCTTCCTTTTGCCGTATAAAACTCCTGTCCCGGAAGCTGCTTGTAGTCGGCATTGACAGAGGTTTCGTCGTCCATTACCACGCAGTCAAACTTGGCCAGCATCGTCGTGTACAGCCTCCGGGATCTCGCTTTGGCCGTCGTATTTTGTTTATCATCGCGATCTGGAGTCACTACCTTCTTGTAAGTCGATAGTCCGGCTCGTTTTTGGCTCGATGCACGGTTGTAGACGATACACCCAGCTTATTTGCCGCATCTCGGAGAGAGAGGTTAGGGTTTCGCTGGAAACTACCGGCAACTCTCTTTGTCGTCTCAGCGGCTTCCGGTTTTCGATTTCCCCCCGATCCAGACTTCCTGGCTGTGGACAAACGTTCCCCAAACACTTTAATTACATTTGTAACGGTTGATTTGGCAACTTTTAGCGATTTTGCCAGCTTTGCGTGCGAGTAGCTCGGATTTTCGCGATGCGCGAGCAAAATTTTGATACGCTGCTCTTCTTGCTTGGACGGCATTTTGACAACTGAAGAGTGAATAAGAGGACCAATATGGTTTAAGTGGACACTAAATCCGTTTTGAAGGGATTAGTGTCATCCTTCATGACCTGACCTCACCTAACCTAACCGTGCTACCGTTTTTACAGCTGACTGTTTGGCCAAAATGTCTAAAGACAATAGATACAACATGACATTAAGAGAATATGTTCCTGGCTTAGTGAATGTGCCTGAGACAGCTGATGTGCCGGCCATCACAACATCATATACCATTATAGTTCTCACCACTACCGTAACTAACCAATACACAATTTTCAAGTTTAGTCGCCACTTTTTCCTTTTTGCACCAGTACAAGGCTATCCTGCCTTTTCTCGCCCTTTTTCAATATTAAGCTTTAAATTCAGTCGCCTATTCGCCACCCCAAGCACACTCACCAAAGAAAATTTGAATAACACCGTGGGAATTTTGCGTTCTTTGCAGTCCCAGTAATTAGATCCCCACATTGGGCGCCATTTATTATAGCAAATGCAGGTTGGGCCTGCCAGAAATTCAACGGTCATTTTATGGGGAGCTTAGCCACACCCATATAAATTTTATTCCCCCAGGATATTTATCAGTAGAATATTTATTTTAATTCAAAAATAGCTATCACGTATATAACTTAAAATACACGACAGGTTAGGAAAAGTTGGGTGGGTCGGCCCTATCCTAAGTTTGTCTTCCCTCCACCCTTGATCACAATAAAATTTGACACCAGGTAATCCTCGGTGACGGTGTTGCTGTAGGGTATCTTATAGTAGACTCCGCTCAACTACTTTGTTTACCACATATTTCGTTTGAAGGCAAATTAGTACTGTTTTTAGATATAAGGGAAATTCAAGGTAATCCTATAGTTCAATTATTTAAAAAAAAATATTTGTTTTTGTTTTTCTAGAAATTCTATCAATGCGATCACCTTCAAACAGGGAGAGAAGAAACAATTTTAAGCTGCTCCATATGATCCATCTCAAACGTCATTATAATTGTTTTGGCAGTCATCCTGACCGAATACTAGCTGCCTGATGCCATGATGGTTCTAAATTTGATGACTAAGTGAAATTTAATTTTCTTCTCATCTAATGAAGTTGAAATGCTTGGTAGGATGGGGGAGGTAGTGAGACGGATGGAAAGGGGCTAGTTTTGGAATGTTGTTTTCATAAATTTTCCTTTTCCATACCTCAGCTTATCAGCTAGAGTATGGAAGGGATGGAAATCAAGCCAATTTTTTTTTTTGAGATGAGGTACAAACAGAATGATCGGTAATTGGGAATCCAAAGATGGGGGGCGTGTGGTGGGAAAAATGACATGAAAAAATGAAAATTAAATTTTATTGCGGTCATAATTATCACACGTAAACTGAAAACAAAAACGAAAAAACTTTTTTTTGGTATTTGGGAATTTTATTCGTTTATGTAGCCTATATACATGCGCCTCTCCATTTATCATCAGAAGACCAGACGTCAGACATTTTTGTTGAAAAATTTTGCTGGTTGATATTTTGGCTCCTTGTTTTTTCCGAGGGAAGTTTCATTTTTTCGTTTTACTATATAAACAAAACCCCTTGCCTTTTAAACTAGATGAATACAAAATAAAAATTGTGGAGACAGATGCGAATAGTTGCACAGTGGTAATAATTTATTTTGTATAGAAATAAAATTTTAACAAAATTATCTATAGAAATAAAATGTTGACAAAATTTTCTATACAAATAAAATTTTGACAGAATTTTTTCATAGAAATAAAATTTTGCAAAATTTTCTATATAAACAAAATTTTGACAAAATTTTCTATAGAAATAAAATTTTGACAAAATTTTCCTTAAAAAATAAAATTTTGACAAAATTTTCTATAGAAATAAAATTTTGACAAAATTTTCTATAGAAATAAACTTTTGATAAAATTTACTATAAAACTAAAATTTTGATAAAATTTTCTATAGAAATAAAATTTTGAGAAAATTTTCTATAGAAATAAAATTTTGACAAAATTATCTATATAGAAATAAAATTTTGACAAATTTTTCTGTATCAATACAATTTCAACAAAATTTTTTCTATTGAAATAAAATTTGGCAAAATTTTCTATAGAAACAAGCTTTTGCCAAAATTTCCTATAGCAATAAAATTAAAGAATAAAAGTTTGGCAAAATTTTCTATAGAAATAAAATTTTCAATAGAAATAAAATTTTGATAAAAAATAAAATTTTGACAAAATTTTCTATAGAAATAAAATTTTCCATAGAAATCAAATTTTACAAAATTTTCTTTAAAAATAAAATTTTGACAAAATTTTCTATAGCAATAAAATGTTGACAATAAGAAATAAATACGAAATAAACTTTTGACACAATTTTCTATAGAAATAAAATTTTGACAAAATTGTCTATAGAAATAAAATTTTGATAAAATTTTCTATAGAAATAAAATTTTGAGAAAATTTTCTATAAAAACAAAATTTTGACAAAATTTTCTATAGAAATAAAATTTTGACAAAATTTTCTTTAAAAATAAAATTTTTGACAAAATTTTCTACAGAAATAAAATTTTGACAAAAAGAAATAAATAAGAAATAAACTTTTGATAAAAATTTCTATAGAAATAAAATTTTGACAAAATTTTCCTTAAAAAATAAAATTTTGACAAAATTTTCTATAGAAATAAAATTTTGACAAAACTTTCTATAGAAATAAAACGTTGACCAAATTTTCTATAAAAATAAACTTTTGACAAAATTTTCTATAAAAATAAAATTTTGAGAAAATTTTCTATAAAAACAAAATTTTGCAACATTTTCTATATAAACAATATTTTGACAAAATTTTCTATAGAAATAAAATGTTGACAAAATTTTCTTTAAAAATAAAATTTTTGACAAAATTTTCTACAGAAATAAAATTTTGACAAAAAGAAATAAATAAGAAATAAACTTTTGATAAAAATTTCTATAGAAATAAAATTTTGACAAAACTTTCTATAGAAATAAAACGTTGACCAAATTTTCTATAAAAATAAACTTTTGACAAAATTTTTTATAAAACTAAAAATTTGATAAAATTTTCTATAAAACTAAAAATTTGATAAAATTTTCTATAGAAATAAAATTTGGAAAAAATTTTCTATAGAAATAAAATTTTGCAAAATTTTCTTTAGAAATAAAATGTTGACAAAATTTTCTACAGAAATAAAATTTTGACAAAATTTTCTATAGAAATAAAATTTTGACAAAATTTTCTATAGAAATAAAAATTTGACAAAATTTTCTATAGAAATAAAATGTTGACAAAATTTTCTATAAAAATAAAATTTTGACAAAATTTTCTATAGAAATAAAATTTTGATAAAATTTTCTATAGAAATAAAATTTTGACAAAATTTTCTATAGCAATAAAATTTTGACAAAATTTTCCTTAAAAAATAAAATTTTGACAAAATTGTCTATAGAAATAAAATTTTGATAAAATTTTCTATAGAAATAAAATTTTGAGAAAATTTTCTATAAAAACAAAATTGTGACAAAATTTTCTATAGAAATAAAATTTTGACAAAATTTTCTTTAAAAATAAATTATTTCTACAGAAATAAAATTTTGACAAAAAGAAATAAATAAGAAATAAACTTTTGATACAAATTTCTATAGAAATAAAATTTTGACAAAATTTTCCTTAAAAAATAAAATTTTGACAAAATTTTCTATAGAAATAAAATTTTGACAAAACTTTCTATAGAAATAAAACGTTGACCAAATTTTCTATAAAAATAAACTTTTGACAAAATTTTCTATAAAAATAAAATTTTGACAAAATTTTCTATAAAAACAAAATTTTGCAACATTTTCTATATAAACAATATTTTGACAAAATTTTCTATAGAAATAAAATGTTGACAAAATTTTCTTTAAAAATAAAATTTTTGACAAAATTTTCTACAGAAATAAAATTTTGACAAAAAGAAATAAATAAGAAATAAACTTTTGATAAAAATTTCTATAGAAATAAAATTTTGACAAAACTTTCTATAGAAATAAAACGTTGACCAAATTTTCTATAAAAATAAACTTTTGACAAAATTTTCTATAAAACTAAAAATTTGATAAAATTTTCTATAAAACTAAAAATTTGATAAAATTTTCTATAGAAATAAAATTTGGAAAAAATTTTCTATAGAAATAAAATTTTGCAAAATTTTCTTTAGAAATAAAATGTTGACAAAATTTTCTACAGAAATAAAATTTTGACAAAATTTTCTATAGAAATAAAATTTTGACAAAATTTTCTATAGAAATAAAAATTTGACAAAATTTTCTATAGAAATAAAATGTTGACAAAATTTTCTATAGAAATAAAATTTTGACAAAATTTTCTATAGAAATAAAATTTTGATAAAATTTTCTATAGAAATAAAATTTTGACAAAATTTTCTATAGCAATAAAATTTTGACAAAATTTTCCTTAAAAAATAAAATTTTGACAAAATTTTCTATAGAAATAAAATTTTGACATAATTTTCTATAGAAATAAAATTTTGACAAAATTTTCTATAGAAATAAAATTTTGACAAAATTTTCCATCGAAATAAAATTTTGCAAAATGTTCTACATGAACAAAATTTTCTATAGAAATAAAATTTTGAAAAAACTTTCTATAGAAATAAAACTTTGAGAAAATTTTCGATAGAAATAAAATTTTACAAAATTTTCTATATAAACAAAATTTTGACAAAATTTTCTATAGAAATAAAATGTTGACAAAATTTTCTACAGTAATACAATTTTGACAAAATTTTCTATAGAAATAAAATTTTGACAAAATTTTCTATAGAAATAAAATGTTGACAAAATTTTCTATAGAAATAAAATGTTGACAAAATATTCTATAGAAATAAAATTTTACAAAATTTTCTATAAAACTAAAATTTTGAGAAAATTTTCTATAGAAATGAAATTTTGCAAAATTTTCTATATAAAATATATAGAATATAGAAATAAAATGTTGACAAAATTTTCTTTAAAAATAAAATGTTGACAAAATTTTCTACAGAAATAGAATTTTGACAAAATTTTCTATAGAAATAAAATTTTGACATAATTGATTATAGAAATAAAATTTTGACAAAATTTTCCATAGAAATAAAAAAAAACTTTTTGACAAAATTTTCTACAGAAATAAAATTTTGACAAAATTTTCTATATAGAAATAAAATTTTGACAAAATTTTCTATATAGAAATAAAATTTTGAAATTTTTTTTCTATATAAATACAATTTCAACAAAAATTTTTTCTATTAAAATAAAATTTTTACAAAATTTCCTATAGAAATAAAATTTTGATAAAATTTTCTATAGAAATAAAATTTTGATAAAAATAGAAATAAAAAAATATAAAGTTTTATGTTTGTTTTTGATCTCAGCTTAAAGCTATGCTGTGACTATGTTAGCTTAACCAACAGAGGAAAAGTATGCTTGTCAAATTTATTTGGGCGACGCCCAAATGTTTCGGAATGTACAGCTGTTTCGGAATTACCACATTCCTCATCAGCATCCTCTACTTGCAGCAAAACTATCAACCAATTATCAGAATAAATTCGGTTAATTCACTCAACCAAAAGTGGACTACACTTGAACCTTCCGAAAAAAGGTTTGATAGTCGGCTACTGCCTAAATAAATTTGCAAGCATATCTCTTTTCCTTTGCCAAACTCAAATCATAGATTTGAATGTAGTTGACAAAATGACAAAATTTTCTATAGAAATAAAATTTTCCATAGAAATAAAATTTTCCATAGAAATAAAATTTTCTATAGAAATAAAATTTTGACAAAATGTTCTATAGGAATAAAATTTGAACAACATTTTGTGTAGATATAAAATTTGGACAAAATTTTCTATAGAAATAAACTTTCGACAAAATTTTCTGTAGAAATAAAATTTTGACAAATTTGCCTATAGAAAATAAAATTTTGACAAAATTTTCTAAAGAAATAAAATTTGAACAAAATTTTCTATAGAAATAAAAATTTGAGACAATTTTCTATAGAAATAAAGTGCTGACAAAATTTTCCATAGAAACAAAATTTTGACAAAATTTTCTATAGAAATAAACTTTTGACAAAATTTTCTATAGAATTAAAATTTTTACAAAATTGCCTATAGATATAAAATTTTGCGAAAATTTTATATAGATATAAAATTTTTTACAAAATTGTCTATAGAATTATAATTTTGACAAAATTGTCTATAGAAAAGTTTGACAAAATTTTGAATAATTTTAATTCTGACCTACTGTGCGAAATACACTTCGTGTCTTAAGTCCAATAAAAATTTTTTGCTTTCAGTAATGCCGTTCCCCTCGTGTGCGTCATTCTTTGCCAATGAGCAATATTTTCCATATTCATAATGGTCCATGGGAATATGAGAGTCTATGTGTCAGAATCCTACAATTCATGTATCATTTGCATTTCAATAATTCGATATCCCCTGCAAGGATGCTAAGCCTATATGGTTTTTTTTGCTGCACGAATAGAATTTATGTATCCATACAATAGTGGTGAATAAGGAAATTTAAAAATATATAGCAAAATATTATTTGAAACAAATATTTAAATATCTAGGGTGGCTGATATTTAATGCAACAAGTATTTTTTTTAAATTAATTTTGCAAAAGCAAAAAATGTCCAAAATAACATAAAATTTCAAAGCCAGTTTATTTTTATACCCTTCACCACTACTGTGGTACAGGGTATAATAAGTTTGTGCATTTGTATGTAACGCCAAGAAGGAAAAGTCGGAGACCCATCGTTTAGTATACCGATCGTCTTATTTTTTTTTTTCGAATTGACTACCTTTGGCACGAATTTTGTCCTTTAAACGGCCTACGAAGCCATCACACACTGCAAGAAAGCGGTATTTTAACCCATTCCTGGCGAAATGTAGTCTTACTCCCAAAGTCCAACGGATTAAGATCTGGAGATTTTGATGGTCATTAAGCGGTAAAAATGAAACGGGAAACCTTCTCTTTAAGCCATTCTTAGTTGACTTGGTGCTGGGTGCGATGGTACTGAGTCCTGCTGGAATCTCCTGCTTGTCTGCGGTCGAAATTTTAGTCGTGTTCATCGCCCGCAGCCGATGAAGGAAGCCGATTGAGTTCTGGTGGCTTCTATACTGTCTTTATTTATTTTGACCCGCAGCCGATGAACACGATCTGGGAGCGACGATTGGCCGTTACGGCAGCCGATTGAGTTCTGGTGGCCAATTGAAGGTGTACATTTTCTGTTGACATCTTTGTTGAGCCCAAATTCGGTAATTGGCCACTTTCGTGCAAGCATCCATTGTTGCTACTCGAGCCAAATATATTCAAAATTTGAAGAAAAATTTCAAAAAAAAAAACATACCAAGTCAAAAAATGTTATTTTGTCAAAATCGTATTACTATAGAAAATTTTTGTCAACATTTTATTTGTATAGAAAATATATTTAAAAAATTTTACCAATAAAAAATACCAAACAAAACAAATTTATTTTGTCAGAATTTTATGTCTGTAGAAAATATAGAGAATTTGACAAAATTCCCTATAGAAGATTTCACAAAATTCCCTACAGCAAACAAATTTTGATAAAATTTTCCATGGCAACGAAATTTTGCCAAAATTCCCAATAGTAAACAAATTTTGACAAAATTTCCTAAAGCTAAGAAATTTTGACAAAATTTCTAAAGCAAAGAAGTTTTGACATAACTCCAATTCAAATAAATTTTGACAAAATTTCCCATAGCAAATTTTAGAATTTGGGAAAAATTTACTAATTTTGTTAAAACGTTTAAATTATGGATGGATGTCATTGTTGAATATTTTTTTTTCTGTTCTGCTAAAATCCAATTCCATTACATATTCAAAGAACTTAGCATTCTTCAACAATTGACAATATTTTCTTTTTCTCCAAGTTAAATCATAAAAAAATCGTTACTATGAAGTGTGAATACCATCATCTACAAGTTTTCTGTTTCTTTTTGTCTTGGTGATGTTTAAGTGTTGTAAGGTGATCCAAATGGATAAAAGTTTCGAAGAAAATGCAATTAGGTTTAATACAAAGACTTACTCGAACTCTTCCATATATGTGCTCCTTTCACCATATGAACAGGCATAGGTAGAGCTGATTTTCCCCCTTATCTCAAAAGCACACGTGTTGTTCTCCATTGATGTATTGGTGACATGTGTACTCACTCATACCCACTCACATACGAAATGCTTGTGGAGACTTTTGTCTGCTTGTGACAGGTTAATAAAAATTCTTTTGAAGACATATTTATTTTTTTTTTCCTTTTACTTTTAACCCTTTGCTTGCTTGTCGATTTTTTCTTCTTCTTCTTCTTCGTTGTTTTACTCTCACTCTTACTTTTTTTACTCCCCTTTGTGGGGAGAAAACGAAAAATCTTTCATAGTTGTTTGCTCGAAGTTGTTATTGCAACACAGATTTTCCCTCTGGCATATGGGAGCATTAGGAGCCCACAATGTAGGAGCGGATTAATATGCAAGTTAATGCAATCGCAACAATGCATAGGTGAATGTATGTATGTGTGTGAGTATTAAAGTGGGTCGTTAGAATAATTGAACATAGCTCAGGAAAATATCAAAACGTGTCATCCAAGTTTTGCTTGTTGTAACAGTTTACCTAATCACTGTAGTGTTTTTCAGGCTGAAATATTAGCAATAAGAGAAGTGGTGAATTGGCTGAGAAGTAATGCTCCAAGCAATATTGGCATTAATATATACTCAGACAGTCAACCTGCAATAAAATCCTTGGACTCTGTGTTCCTCAACTCGAAAACGGCCATCGACTGCCGCAAATCTCTCAATGAGATGGCTGAGCAGCACAATATTCACCTAATATGGGTGCCTGGCCATAGGAACATACCGGGGAACTGCGAAGCAGATGAGCTAGCAAGGCTAGGAACTACCTTACATATTCCAGGGGAAATCTGTTGGTAGGCCTCTGGCTACCTGCAAGCTCTTACTGCGTGAGAAGGCTGTCATTATGGCAAATGTTCGATGGGAGGATTGTAAGGGTTGTAACGACACCAAGCAAATATGGCCCCATTTAAACTTAAACCGCACACTAGATATGCTAGTGTTCTCGGGACGCCAGATATCACTCCTGATATCTGCTATAACGGGTCGCTGCCTGATAGGCGATTTTGCAAAAACTATTGGTGCGAAGTATAATGACTATTGTATGAGCTGTCATGATGCGGAGGAAAAGGAATCAATAAAACACCTCTTGTGTGAGTGTCCTGTATTTTGTGTAAGGCGTAAGCAAATTTTAGGGGCATATAGCTTCAGATTACTGGCGGACCTGGAAAACGTTAACTTAAGCAGTCTGCTAATGTTTTTGAAACAATCTGGTTGGTTCAACAGAAGAAAATAATCGAGAAGGTTCAACGGTTAAAACTAGAAGTGCCCATATATAATAGGTACTTTTAGTTAATGTGGTATCACAATGGACTGAATAGTCTAAGTGAGCCTGAATCTTAATCGGACAGCCACTTTAACCTAACCTAACAGTTTATTGTAATTTCTTCCATTTTTATGTTATACGCTTTGGTACTTCAGTTTGTGGCCAGATCTAGGAACTCTGTGACTAACAGGTTGGCTGATAAGTCCCCGGTCTGACACATAGATGGCGTCGCTAGTATTAAATGCATATTATTTTTATATAGTACCAACCTTCAAATGATTCGTGTCAAAATTTGACGTCTGTAAGTCAATTAGTTTGTGAGATAGAGCATCTTTTGTGAAGCAACTTTTGTTATTGTGAAAAAAAAAAAATGGAAAAAAGGAATTTCGTGTTTTGATAAAATACTGTTTTCTGAAGAGAAAAAATACGGTGGAAGCAAAAACTTGGCTTGATAATGAGTTTCCGGACTCTGCCCCAGGGAAATCAACAATAATTGATTGGTATGCAAAATTCAAGCGTGGTGAAATGAGCACGGAGAACGGTGAACGCAGTGGACGCCCGAAAGAGGTGGTTACCGACGAAAACATCAAAAAAATCCATAAAATGATTTTGAATGACCCTAAAATGAAGTTAATCGAGATAGTAGAGGCCTTACAGATATCAAAGGAACGTGTTTTTCATATAATTCATCAATATTTGGATATGCGGAAGCTCTGTGCAAAATGACTGCCGCGCGAGCTCACATTTGACCAAAAACAACAACGTGTTGATGATTCTGAGCGGTTAACTGCTGCAGCTGTTAACTCGTAATACACCCGAGTTTTTCCGTCGATACGTGACAATGGATGAAACATGGCTCCATCACTGAGTCCAATCGACAGTCGGCTGAGTGGACAGCGACCTGTGAACCGTCTCTGAAGCGTGGAAAGACTCAAAAGTCCGCTGTCAAAGTAATGGCCTCTGTTTTTTGGGATGCGCATGGAATAATTTTTATCCATTATCTTGAGAAGGGAAAAACCATCAATAGTGACTATTATATGGCGTTATTGGATCGTTTGAAGGTCGAAATCGCGGCAAAACGACCCCATATGAAGAAGAAAAAAGTGTTGTTCCATCAAGACAACGCACCGTGCCACAAGTCATTGAGAACGATGGAAAAAATTCATGAATTGGGCTTCGAATTGCTTCCCCATCCATCGTATTCTCCAGATCTGGCCCCCAGCGACTTTTCTTGTTCTCAGACCTCAAAAGGATGCTCGCAGGGAAAAAATTTATCTGCAATGAAGAGGTGATCACCGAATCTGAGGCCTATTTTGAGGCAAAACCGAAGGAGTACTACCAAAATGGTATCAAAACATTGGAAGGTCGTTATAATCGTTGTATCGTTCTTGAAGGGAAATATGTTGAATAATAAAAACGAATTTTGACAAAAAAATGTGTTTTTCTTTGTTAGACCAGGGACTTATCAGCCAACCTGTTAAGGTGGGGTGCGTCCAGAGTGATCTGGCGGTAAGTCGGGTTAGTTTAGCTGGGCAAGAGAAAAGATGACGCGTGTCGTGTGGCCCTTGGTTGCAAATTGGACATACGTCAGCTACGCTGCTGTTAATCACTGATAAGTAGGAATTGAGGCGGCTGCACTTGCCTGATCTTAATTGGGCTAAAACTACCCTAGTCTGCCGTGGGAGGTCTCTTTCCTCCGGTGCTATGGGCGGTGGACGGACTCCAAGTTTTGCTTAAATTTCTTCGCTTCTAGACTGCCTCACAATGGCCACCACAATCTATGAATCTCAATCACGGTTGCCACACTGTTAGAAAAATATGTTTTTCATATGTTCCGATATAAACAAAATGTGTTTCGGGCACGATTTTAAACCACAATATATTTAAGTGCGAACATGTAATGTTCCTAAACTAACACTAAATGTTTGGGACATCTATGTTAATATGTTAGAATATATTATGTTTGGGGCATGAATGTTTCATAAAAATCATATGTGTGAATACAAACATATATAAATTTACAAATTTCGACTAAACATACATATGTTGTGATATTTTATTCAAAGCGACAGAGAGAGTATAGAGAGAAATAGAGATGGAAACCGGGAGAGTTGACGAAAGATATCAATATAACACAGCAAAAGAGTCAAAAGAGAACAATTTCTGTGAAACCGCTTGTATGTTGTTTCGGAAAACTGTTTTATGATAAGGCCAAAAATTTGATATGTTTAAGTCTAAATATTATTTAATTTGAATAAAGAGAATATACATTCTGATCCAAGAGAATAGACATTTGAAAAACAAACAGCTTATGTTTTCGCCTTGAGAGCACCATTTTATGTATGTGTGGACATGTGTTTTGTTTATCATTTTGGCATTATGGGCACAATTTTTTTCTTGGTTCGTTAAAAGAAAGCAGGGGTCTTCATAAAAATAACGAAAGGGCACTATACTCTTTTTAGAGTTGGGACAGTAAAATGAAATAAGGAGGAAATAGTGAAAAATTACACAGTAAAATGTAAAAAAACAAACTTTAGTTCCTCTTTATTAAAAAGTAGTCCACGAGGAGTTGACAAATATAAAAGCGGGCATTAAGTTCGAGTTTTACAGCTAAAACAATTTAAAAAGTTTATTTTCTTTAAAATGAATTATTAAAGAAAAATAAAAGGAATTTTAGAGCGATGGTGTTAAATGCTAGTAAAAAACTGTTCACTCCTAAATAAATTTATGTTTATATTATAAAATTATGTATGTATGTTTATACTCGACTCCACGTTCTTCTTTTGTTAGATTTTGAATTCCTTCCAAATTTTAAAGTTTTGTACAAAAACAGTTTTTTATTACAAGATTGTTATTTTTGCAATAAAAAATAATATTTTATCCAAAAATCAGTCAATTTCGTTTATATCAAGCACTGTTACTGACTATAAATCTTTAATAACGCACATTTCGAAGTTTCATTTAAAAAAATTAATATAGTATAAATATAAATGTGTAAATTAAAAAAAAAAAAAAAAAAAAAAGTTCGGTCGGAGCAGGGATTGAACCCACGACCCTTTGCATGCAAGGCAGACATGCTAACCACTGCTCCACGTGGCAAACAAATGTATGTTTCTGTTAAATAATGTTATGTTTGCATAGGCTCGTGGGCGCTGCAAACTATGCTATATAAATGTAACTTAAAACGATAATTATCTACTGGTGACTATAACAGCTACGTAGCCCAGTGGATAGTGTGTTGGCTTACAAACTGTATGGTCCTCGGTTCGATTCTCCGTGCAGGCGAAAGGTACAATTTAAAAAATTTATAAAAGTGAATAATTTCTTCAACATTATTTGTATTACAGAGAAAGGTGCCAATAACTAAAAAATTTCGTGGAAGTGAAAATTACGAGTATGTTAGCACAATCGTGTTTGGGAAAAATTCTTCCAGGCATATAATATTTTTGGCTCAAAATGCTTCGAAACATATAATATGTTCACATAAAACAAACATATTAATGTTTCGGCAGTATCCAATAATATATGTGCTTCCTGCAAAATATGTTTGGAACATATGTTAAAGAAGCGATTTTTTTTGAGGGTGCACTCGCGCCAAAAATAATCTACCAAATTTAGGAGACAATTTTACCAAAATACTACCAAACAAAAAATCTTTTCAAAATTTTATATCTCTAGAACATTTTCTCCAAATTGTGTCAATATTTTATTTCTATAGATAAAATGTCGTCAAAATCTTTTATTTCATAGAAAATTTTGTCAAAAATTTATTTTGATAGAAAATTTTGTTAAAATTTTATTATTACTGCAAATTTTGTTCAAATTTTATTATTACTGCAAATGTTGTCAAAATTTTATTTCTATAGAAACTTTTCTCAAAATTTTATTTCTATAGACGATTTTGTTAAAATTTCATTCCTATAGGAAATTTTGTCAAAATTCTATTTTTATAGAAAATTTTGTTAAAATTCTATAGGAAATTTTTTGTTTAAATTTGTCAAAATACTATTTCTATAGAAAATGTTGTCAAAATTATATTTCTATATAAAATTTTCTCAAGCTTTTATTTCTATAGAAAATTTTGTCAAAATTTTATTTCTATAGAAAATATTGCTATAGGAAATTTGATCAAAATTTTATTTCTACAGAAAATTTTGTCAAAATTTTACATCCATAGAAAATTTTTTCACCATTTTATTTCTATACAAAATTTTGTCCAAATTTTATTTCTCAAATTTGTCCAAATTTTATATCTATAGAAAATTTTGTACAAAAAATATTTTGTCAAAATTTTATTCCTATAGAAAATTTTGTTAAAATTTTATTCCTATAGAAAATTTTGTTAAAATTTTATTTCTATAGAAAATGTTTACAAAATTTTATTTCTATAGAAAATTTTGACAAAATTTTATTTCTATAGACCATTTTGTCAAAAATGTATTTCTATAGAAAACTTTGTCCAAATTTTATTTCCATAGAAATTTCTGTCCAAATTTTATTGTCATAGAAAATTGTGTCCAAATTTTATTTCTAAAGAAAATGTTGTCCAAATTGTTTATAGAACAAAATTTTGTCGAAATTTTTACTTCTATACAAAATTTCTTTGCTATAGAACATTTTGTCAAAATTTAATTTCTATAGGAAATTTTGTCAACATTTCGTTCTATAAAAAATTTTGTCAAAATTGTAGTTCTATAGAAAATTTTATCAACATTTTATTTTGTATACAAAATTTTGTCAGAATTTAATATCTATAGAAAATTTTCTGTCCAAATTTTATTTTCATAGAAAATTTTGTCCAAATAGTTCTATAGGAAATTTTGTCTAAATTTTTATTTCTATACAAAATTTTGTCAAAATTTCTTTGCTATAGAACATTTTGTCAACATTTTTTTTTTCTGTAGGAAATTTTGTTGACATTTTTTTCTATAGGAAATTTTGTCTAAATCTTGTCAAAATTTTATTTCTACAGAAAATTTTGTCAAAATTTAATTCCTATAGAAAATTTTGCTACAGAAAATTTTGTCAAAATTTTATTTCTACAGAAAATTTTTCAAAATTTTATTTCTATAGAATATTTTGTCAAAATTTAATTTCTATAGAATATTTTGTCAAAATGTTATTTCTGTAGAAAATTCTGTCAACATTTTATTTTTAAACAAAATCTTGTTAACATTTTTTCGATAAAAAATTTTGTCAAAATTTTATATCATAGAAAATTTTGTCAAAAATTTATTTTGATAGAAAAGTTTGTTAAAATTTTATTATTACTGCAAATTTTGTTAAAATTTTATTATTACTGCAAATGTTGTCAAAATTTTATTTCTATAGAAAATTTTCTCAAAATTTTATTTCTATAGGAAATTTTGTCAAAATTCTATTTTTATAGAAAATTTTGTTAAAATTCTATAGGAAATTTTTTGTTTAAATTTGTCAAAATACTATTTCTATAGAAAATGTTGTCAAAATTATATTTCCATATAAAATTTTCTCAAGATTTTATTTCTATAGAAAATTTTGTCAAAATTTTATTTCTATAGAAATTTGATCAAAATTTTATGTCTACAGAAAATTTTGTCAAAATTTTACATCTATAGAAAATTTTATCAACATTTTATTTCTATACAAAATTTTGTCCAAATTTTATTTCTCAAATTTGTCCAAATTTTATATCTATACACACAAAGAAAATTTCATTAAAAGTCAGCCAACGAAAAATTTTCATTGATATAACGAAACACTTTCATTAATACAATGAAAATATTCGTTAATAATACGAAAGGTTACGTTGATTGGCAGAAAATTCGTTATATTAACGAAAAAATTCGTTGTATTAACGAATTTGTTTCTTTGGCTGACTTTTAACGACACATTTCGTTAATATAACGAAAGTTTTTCTATTAGTGTAGAAAATTTTGTACAAAAAATATTTTGTCAAAATTTTATTCCTATAGAAAATTTTGTTAAAATTTTATTCCTATAGAAAATTTTGTTAAAATTTTATTTCTATAGAAAATGTTTACAAAATTTTATTTCTATAGAAAATTTTGACAAAATTTTATTTCTATAGAACATTTTGTCAAAAATGTATTTCTATAGAAAACTTTGTCCAAATTTTATTTCCATAGAAATTTCTGTCCAAATTTTATTGTCATAGAAAATTTTGTCCAAATTTTATTTCTAAAGAAAATGTTGTCCAAATTGTTTATAGAACAAAATTTTGTCGAAATTTTTACTTCTATACAAAATTTCTTTGTCAAAATTTAATTTCTATAGGAAATTTTGTCAACATTTCTTTCTATAGAAAATTTTGTCAAAATTTTAGTTCTATAGAAAATTTTATCAACATTTTATTTTGTATACAAAATTTTGTCAGAATTTAATATCTATAGAAAATTTTCTGTCCAAATTTTATTTTCATAGACAATTTTGTCCAAATAGTTCTATAGGAAATTTTGTCTAAATTTTTATTTCTATACAAAATTTTGTCAAAATTTCTTTGCTATAGAACATTTTGTCAACATTTTTTTCTGTAGGAAATTTTGTTAACATTTTTTTCTATAGGAAATTTTGTCTAAATTTTTATTTCTATACAAAATCTTGTCAAAATTTTATTTCTACAGAAAATTTTGTCAAAATTTAATTCCTATAGAAAATTTTGCTACAGAAAATTTTGTCAAAATTTTATTTCTACAGAAAATTTTGTCAAAATTTTATTTCTATAGAATATTTTGTCAAAATGTTATTTCTATAGAAAATTCTGTCAACATTTTATTTTTAAACAAAATTTTGTTAACATTTTTTCGATAATAAATTTTGTCAAAATTTTATTTCTATAGAAAATTTTGTTAGAATTTCGTTGGTATAGGAAATTTTGTAAAAATTTCCTTTCTATAGGAAATTTCATAAAAATTTCATTTCTTTAAGAAATTTTGGCAAAATTTCATTTTTATCAATTTTTGTTTTTAAAAAATTGTGTCAAAATTTTATTTCTATTGAAAATTTTATTTCACCAAAAATTTTGGAAAATTATAGTTCTATAGAAAATATTTTCCAAATTTTATTTCTATAGAAATTTTGTCCAAATTGTATTTCTACACAAAATTTTGCCAAAATATTATTTCTTTATGAAATTTTGTCAAAATTACATTTCTTTAGGAAATTTCGTCAAAATTTCCTATTTTGGCAAAATTTCATTTCTAGACGAAATTTTGTCAAAATGTTTTTCCATAGAAAATTTCGTAAAAATTTTATTTCTTTATGAAATTTTGTCAACATTTTATTTATATAGGCATTTTTTTTAACATTATAAAGTGTCGATCATCTCAAGACGGTGCTCCGCCGGAAATGGGCCAAAATACCGCAGAATCACTTCATCGGACTTTGAAGGCTAATTCTATTTGTTATTTCCGACATTTTCGCTGTTGATCAATAAATTTAAAAAACAATAACAGGTGGGGAAAGTCTAAAGTTGGTTGGAACCGACTATATTATACCCAGCAACACTTTGTAGGTGTACATTTTCGATATCATCTCAAATCCTTAAATGTTCTACTTCCTGTGCAAAATATCACATAAATGGGAGTAAAACTTTGGTCTCTGTGCTCATATGAAATTGGGCCAATGGTTTATGTGGGAGCTGTATCTAAATATGAACTGATTTCATCCCGGGAATTACCGCGATTCCATTTTTGGGGGAAACCCCCTTATTATCGACCCATTTTACAGCATTTCTTTGCATGTGTGTATCATTCCTTTCGACTGTACGCTTAAGTTCAACATCAATGTAATACAGTCTGAAGGGATTTTATGGCATCTAAATTTAGTGCATTTGTTTTATGCTTTAGCCACCAGCCACCACATCATGTTGAGCAATAAAATCTACGAAAAGTCATAAAACATCCCAAAAACGACTGCTTCATTGATGAATGTACACTAGGAAGACATGAACGTATGTAGTCTTCAAAATGGCACAAGAATTAATACGACAATTGATTTATTTCCAACAAAAGGAAATCGTTTGGAAAATGGCTTTTTGCGGTTAGGCATTATTTACTGTAATCAATTGTCCTTGCGGTTTCTAAGAAGTAGATTATATTCTAATTGCTTTCGAATCGTATGTTAATTGGAGATAATGGATTTTTAAAATTTGAAATTATTGGAAAAAATAGAATCGTGACAAAACCCACAAAATTTTCATTAAAATTTTGACAAAAAAATTGTTATTTTTTAAGAGAAAAATTTTTGATTTTGTGTCTACTTAAGCAAAGAGTTCATAGTTAAATTGATACTAAATTTAACTTATCTTTATTGTAAACAAATTATTTTGTTTTTGTTTAATTTTATATATTTTTTAAAGTTTCTCAAGTACCTTGCCATTTTTTTTGAAATTAATGCAGAAAGTACCATCATGTCATAATCCTTTGTATACAATATCTACTTCGCAGCTAAATAGCATCTCCACACTGAAAAAAGCATGTCTGGTTCCAAAGACTTTGTCTTTACACTAATGATTTTGGTATTGATTCCGAGCCAAAGAAGCGGAGAATACAAGTAAGGATACTTTTAAGACACAATTCTCTTTTAACTTTGAGTTTAACGTACTTGATACTACACTGAAAAAAATATTTACGCGATATTAAAGATAACGCAACCTAAATTTTAAGATGCGAAATTTATAAAATATTAAGGGAAAATTTCTTTAAAATAATGAAATTTTAATTAAAATAAAGTTTATAATCTTTTCTTCAAAATTTTTTTTCATTAAATCTAGGACGCAAATTTTGTAAATTTGCGTCCCTCAGTTAAAGTCGCATATCTTTAAACTAAGGCTTATTTTCCTTAAAGTAAAGAAACACATTTTTGATTTAAAGACATTGTCCTTAAATTAACTGAAACATTGAAACTTTAAATTTAAGATAAAAACGATTCAAATATAGGCTACGACATATTTAGAGGATTTAGTGTCTTTGGTTTAAAGTTTTTATTGGAATTAAGACAACATTTTTTACTTTGAAGTATCCGTTATAATTTGGATTTTTAAACTGAAATTTGTTTGTACGTAAGTAGATTTATTAATAAACCTCGAAAAGAGAATGAAAATTTGATAAGCAAGATCTGTATCCTAATTTTAGTTTTATTGGTCCTTGATTTAAAGCCAGATACGTCGCTAAAAATTTCTTTATTTTAAAGTAGCCGTATCTTTGGCTCGGAATCAATACCAAAATCCTTAAGGGAAGGTCAAAATCTTTGGATCCAAGTAAACTTTTTTTTTTGAGTGTAGGAAACAATTTTAAATTTATTCGTTTTTTTCTGCTTTTTTCTTCAACTGCAATCAAAAATTTTAGGAAAATTTGAGAAAATTTTCTATAAAAAAAAACTTTAAGAAAATTTTCTATACAAATTCAAATAAATAAAATTTTGCCAAAATATTCTACAGAAATGGAATTTTGACAATATTTTTCTATAGAAATGGCATTTTAACAAAATTTTCTATGGAAATAAAATTTTGAGAACATTTTCTATTTTCTATAGAAATAAAATTTTAAGAAAATTTTCTATAGAGATAAAATTTTGACAAAATTTTCTAAAGAAATAGAATTTTGACAAAATTTTCTATGGAAATAAAATTATGAAAAATTTTTCTAAGGAAATAAATTTCGACAAAATTTTATATAGAAATAAAATTGTGAGAAAATTTTCTATACAAATAAAATGTTCTACAGAAATAAAATTTTAACAAAATTTTCTACAGAATTAAAATTTTGACAAAATTGTCTATGGAAATAAAAGTTTAAGAAAGTTTTCCATAGAAATAACAATTTAAGAAAATTTTCTATAGAAATAAAATTGTCAAAAAATTTTCTATAGAAATAAAGTTTTGACAAAATTTTCTATAGAACAAAATTTTCTGTGGAAATAAAATTTTTAAAAATTTTCTATGGAAATAAAAGTTTAAGAAAGTTTTCCATAGAAATAAAAATTTAAGAAAATTTTCTATAGAAATAAAATTGTGACAAAATTTTCTATAGAAATAAAATTGTGACAAAATTTTCTATAGAAATAAAATTGTGACAAAATTTTCTATAGAAATAAAATTTTGACAAAAATATTTTATAGAGACAAATATTTTGACAAGATTTTCTATAGAAATAAAATTTTGACAAAATTTTCTACTGAAATAAAATAACGACAACATTTTCAATAGAAATAGAAAAATTTTCTATAGAAAAAAAATTTTTTTTGACAAAATTATGACAAAAATTTATAAAATTTTCTATAGAAATAAAATTTTGATAAAATATTCTATAGAAATAAAATCTTGACAAAATTTTCTATAGAAGTAGAAAAATTTTTCTATAGAAAAAAAAATTGACAAAAATTATTAAAGAGACAAAAATTTTTACAAAATTTTCTATAGAAGTAAAATTTTGTCAAAATTTTCTATAAGATAAAAATTTATAAAATTTTCTATAGAAATAAAATTTTGATAAAATATTCTATAGAAACAAATTTTGACAAAATTTTCTATAGAAATAAAATTTTCACAAAATTTTCTATAGAAATAAAATTTTGACAAAATTTTCTATAGAGATAACATTTTGACAAAATTTTCTATAGAGATAACATTTTGACAAAATTTTCTATAGAAATAGAATATTGACAAAATTTTCTATAGAAATAGAATTTTGACAAAATATTCTATGGGAAAAAAGTTTGCGAACATTTTCGATAGAAATAAAATTTTAACAAAATTTTCTACAGAATGAAAATTTTGACAAAATTTTCTACGGAAATAAAATTTTAAGAAAAATTTCTATGGAAATAAAATTTTGAGAAAGTTTTCCATAGAAATAAAATTTTAAGAAAATTTTCTATAGAAATACATGTTTGACAAAATTTTCTATAGAAATAAAATTAGGACAAAATTTTCAATAGAAATAGAAAAATTTTTCTATAGAACAAAAAACTTGACAACAATTTTTAAAGAGACAAAAATTTTGACAAAATTGTCTATAGAAGTAACATTTTGTCAAAGTTTTCTATAAGAAAAAATTTTTTTAAATTTTCTATAGAAATAAAATTTTGATAAAATATTCTATAGAAATAAAATTTTAACAAAATTTTCTATAGAAATAAGATCTTGACAACATTTTCTATAGAAATAAAATTTTGACAAAATTTTCTGCACACAAATTTTTTTCACACAAATTTATAAGAATTAAAATTTTGAAAAAATTTTCTATGGAAATAAAATTTTAAGAAAATTTTCTACAGAAATAAAATTTTCACACAATTTTCGATAGAAATAAAATTTTGACAAAAAAATTTATAGAGACAAATATTTTGACAAAACTGTCTATAGAAATACAAATTTGACAAAATTTTCTACAGAAATAAAATTTTCACACAATTTTCTACAGAATTAAAATTTTGACAAAATTTTCAATAGAAATAAAAAAATTGTATTGAAATAAAATATTGACAAACATTTTTAAAGAGACAAAATTTTTGACAAAATTTTCTATAGAAGTAAAATTTTGTCAAAATTTTCTATAGAAATCAAATTTTGACAAAATTTTATACAGAAATAAAACTTTATTAAAATTTTCTATAACAAACAAACAATTTTGACAGAATTTTCTATAGAACTAAAAATTTGACAAAATTTTCTATAGAACTAAAAATTTGACAAAATTTTCTATGGAAATAAAAATTTGACAAAATTTTATATAGAAATAAAATTTTGGAAAAATTTTCAATACAAATAAAATTTTGACAAAATTTTCTATAGAAATACAATTTTGAGAAAATTTTCTATAAAAATAAAATTTCCTAAAAAAAATGTAGAGCAAATTTTCTATAGAAATAAAATTTTCACAAAATTTTGTACAGAGATAGAGTTTTGGAAAAAATTTCTATAGGAATAGAATTTAGTCAACATTTTCTGTAGGAATAGAATTTTGACAAAATTTTCTATAGAAATAGAATTTTGTCAAAATTTTCTATCGAAATACAATTTTGAGAAAATTGTCTATAAAAATAAAATGTTGATAAAATTTTCTAAAAAACAAAAATAAAATGTAGAGCAAATTTTCTATAGAAATAAAATTTTGACATAATATTCTATTGCAATAAACTTTTGACAACCTTTTCTATAGGAATAAAATTTTGACAAGATTTTCTATAGAAATAAAATTTTGACAAACTTTTCTATAGAAATAAAATTTTGACAAAATTTTCTACAGAAATAAAATTTTGACAAAATGTTCAATATAAATAGAGAAATCGTCTGTAGAAATAAAATTTTGATAAAATTTTCGATAGAAATAAAATTTTGATAAAATTTTCTACATAAATAAAAGTTTGACAATATTTTCTATAGAAATAAAATTTAGAAAAATTTTCAATATAAATAAAATTTTGACAAAAATTTTTATAGAAATAGAATTTTGTCAAAATTTTCTATAGAAATAAAATTTTGAGAAAATTGTCTATAAAAATAAAATGTTGATAAAATTTTCTAAAAAACAAAAATAAAATGTAGAGCAAGTTTTCTATAGAAATAAAATTTTGACATAATATTCTATTGCAATAAAATTTTCTATAGAAATAAAATTTTGACAAAATTTTCTATAGAAATAAAATTTTGACAAAATTTTCTACTGAAATAAAATTTTGACAAAATTTTCAATATAAATAGAGAAATATTCTATAGAAATAAAATTTTGATAAAATTTTCGATAGAAATAAAATTTTGATAGAAATTTGAAATTTGACAAAATATTCGACACAATTCAAGGCATATTCATACAGCAAAAAATGATCTATTGGAATAAAGTGCTAAAATACAATAATAAAACTTTTCTTTCGAATAAAAAACATGTTTTTCATACTAACCACAACAATTTCAAAGTAAGAGATTTTTAGTAAAATTTTCTTCAAATTTTGGTTAGATTTTTTTTTTTGGCACGAGTGGCAACCGTGCACTCTGCACGTATTAACTGCATAAGTATGCGTTAATATAAGAGCTCTTCCAATACATGCATTATCTCCCAAGAAGAGAATAATGCGAAATTCTTTTGGCATTTAGCCAAGAAAAACCATAGAAGAGAAAAAAAAGAAAACAAATTTTGTTGCGCGACAGTTCTTCGACAACGATAATTAAGCATGTAAACAAAAAACAACAACAGCACATAAATGAAAAGCAACAGAGTAACGGAAAATGGGAAACATCATTGCTGTTCATACACACACACACACACGCACGCATACATTGACACATATTGCGATTGTGTGTGCTAAGATGTGGCAATTGAGCTAACTCATTATAGACTGAATCCAAAAAAGTGATCATATGCACAGTGGTTCGAAGAATTGTGTTTTTTTTTATTTTTATACAGACTTCATTTCAATTAAAAATTCAAAAAAATTCCAAAAAAAATGCAAAAAAAACCAGAATAAAAATTACAAAAGGTCAGTTTGTTGTGGATCAAAATGGAAGAAAAATAAGAATTAGGATATTCAAATTAAAAACCCAATCTAACCGAAAATGAGTATCACTACATTATAGAAAATTTTGTAGAACTGAAAATTTGTCCTTAGACCTGAGCCAATTTGTCCTACGAAAGCGGATGACTACCCTCTACCTTACGTTTGAATTTTCCAAGGCCTTTATTGCTGTCTTACTGTCGATGAAAAAACTGATACCGCTTCTTAATAACGGTCTCATCAACAGATCAGTGCCTTCAATTATTTCTTATCCATCTGATGCTCAATATGATGATCTCCAATATGTATGCGCCTTTCTTCCCAATCCTCTATTCATGGTATAATCGATTTCAACTTGCCCTCATATACATGCTGGGTCACCATATAGTCTTCCTCATGTCTTGCCCAATTGAAGAAATGAGTTCTGTGTGTCTGCAATACTCTTTCCAAACGAGTCTAGGCTCTTCAGTCCCATGAGTATCACCTCAGCAGTTTTCCTGATATGCAGATCAAGTGGACGGACTCCCATCAATACTTCCAGAGCTGCGATGACCATTGATCTTATCACAAAAGTCGCTATGATATGTTACTTTTGTCACCTTTTTATGGTGCCAACAAAATGCTACTGATTTGTGCCACTTTTTGTACCCTCCACCATAGGATGAGGGTATATTAACTTTGTCATTCCGTTTGTAACACATCGAAATATTGCTCTAAGACCCCATAAAGTATATATATTCTGGGTCGTAGTGAAATTCTGAATCGATCTGAGAATGTCCGTCCGTCCGCCCGTCCGTCTGTTGAAATCACGCTAACTTCCGAACGAAACAAGCTATCGACTTGAAACTTGGCACAAGGAGTTGTTATTGATGTAGGTCGAACGGTATTGCAAATGGGCCATATTGGTCCACTTTTACGTATAGCCCCCATATAAACGGACCCACAAATTTGGCTTGCGATTGCTCTAAGAGGAGCAAATTTCATCCGATCCGGTTGAAATTTAGTACATGGTGTTAGTATATGCTCTCTAACTACCATGCAAAAATTGGTCCATATAGGTCCACTTTTACGTATAGCCCCCATATAAACGGACCCCCAAATTTGGCTTGCGATTGCTCTAAGAGAACCAAATTTCATCCGATCCGGCTGAAATTTGGTACATGGTATTAGTATATGGTCTCTAACAACCATGCAAAAATTGGTTTATATCGGCCCATAATTATATATAGGCCCCATATAAACCGGTCCCCAGATTTGACCTTCGGAGCCTCTTAGAGGAGCAAAAGTCATCCGACCCGATTGAAATTTGGTACATGGTGTTAGTATATGGTCTCTAACAACCATGCAAAAATTGGTTTATATCGGCCCATAATTATATATAGGCCCCATATAAGCCGGTCCCCAGATTTGACCTCCGGAGCCTCTTAGAGGAGCAAAATTCATCCGATCCGTTTGAAATTTGGTACGCGGTGTTAGTATATGGTATCTAACAACCATGCCAAAATTGGTCCATATCGGTCCATAATTATATATAGCCCCCATATAAGCCGGTCCCCAGATTTGACCTCCGGAGCCTCTTAGAGGAGCAAAATTCATCCGATCCGTTTGAAATTTGGTACGCGGTGTTAGTATATGGTATCTAACAACCATGCAAGAATTGGTCCATATCGGTCCATAATTATATATAGCCCCCATATAAATCGATCCCCAGATTTGTCCTCCGGAGCCTCTTGGAAGAGCTAAATTCATCCGATCCGGTTGAAATTTGGAACATGGTGTTAGAATGTGGTCTCTAACAAACACGCAAGAATTGGTCCATATCGGTCCATAATTATATATAGCCCCCATATAAACCGTTCCCAATATTTGATCTCCGGAGCCTCTTGGAGGAGCAAAATTCATCCGATCCGGTTGAAATTTGCAACGTGGTGTTAGTATAAGGCCGCTTATAACCATGCCATAATTGGTCCATATCGGTATATAGTTATATATAGCCGATCCCCAATCACACAAAAATTGGTCCATATTGGTTCATAATCATGGTTGCCACTCGAGCCAAAAATAATCTACCAAAATTTTATTTTTATAGAAAATATTGTCAAAATGTTATTTCTATAGAAAATTTTGTCAAAATTTTATTTCTATAGAAAATTTTGTCAAAATTTTATTTCTATAGAATTTTTTTTCAAATTTTATTTCTATAGAAAATTTTTTTCCAAATTTTACTTCTACAGAAAATGTTGTCAAAATTTTATTTTGTCAAAATTTTATTTCTATAGAAACTTTAAACTTAATTATATACGTATTTAATCGGCCTTTTTTAGTTTAATATATACCGCGTAAGGACTATGTGGTATATATTGCGATGTTAGGAAGTTTTAAGATACCTTGCCATCGGCAAGTGTTACCGCAACCCAAGTAATTCGATTGTGGATGACAGTCTTCAGTAGAAGTTTCTACGCGATCCATGGTGGAGGGTACATAAGTTTCGGCCTGGCCGAACTTACGGCCGTATATACTTGTTTTTAAAATCTTATAGTCTGAAAGTATGCAAATATTTTATGGGCATTTTTAGATATAGGGAAATAGTTTTATAACCCTGATTGTTTCTTTAGAGTAACATGAGACGAATTAAAGAGTGGTGTGCCAGAAGGAAGTTAAAAAAATTTAGGTTTTTAAATATTTTCTTTATGCGAGAGTGCGACACTTTTTGTGCCACTTTTTCAGAAAGAATGATACTCTTCAACTTCTAGTAAATTCTCTGCGTCTACACTGCTTGTCATTAGTCTCTTCGTGTCAAAGCAAAGCTCGGTCGATATATTATCTTAAAATATCTTGAATTACATTTTCTTTTTTTATCCCCAATATGCAACGAGCTTCTGCGAAATGATTCCACTTACACCACTGTTTTCGTTAATGTGATGATGACGACGACGACTCTTGGGTGTCGCAAATGTTGTAGTTCTTTCGGCTCTTAAGTACTGTTTGCTTTGGACGTCGTTGCGGTTCTTAATGGCGTCGCGCCTCCTTCTTTTTTTTTTTGTTTTCTAAAATGAGTAGGCCGATATTTTCACGCTGATGCTTTTCCTTGGCCGAAGGCAATATTTTATGGCAATCTTCTTGCCACTTTTAATGATATGCTTGTTTTCACAAAATACAAAAACTGTACCCTTTACGGAAAATCAAAAACGAAAAAAATCATAGGAGGCTAAACGTCAGCATTTCTTTATACACCCACCAACCACCTACACCATTAATGAATCATATCATAGATCTAATGGGGGTCCGTTGTGGGCCCCCTGATCATCCTCCAATGTCTATCATAATTAAATGCCCTTTTTACTTTTATTCATGACGTTGCACTTGGGATCACGTACGCCGTCTTTGAGGATTTCTGGTATTTTTCCTTTGTGGTTACTTTTTTTTACTATGGAATAGGATTTGTTTTCTGTTTGCTATGATCGCATTGCCATTCGCTTAGTGGTCAGTGACATTTTTCCAGTTCTTAGATCCAAAACCACAAAATTGTTTTGATTTTTATTTTAATCTTAGATCTGTGGTCAATACAAATAGAGATTTCTTTGTTATCGGTGATTATGGTCGGGAGGTATTAATCATTGGCTATACTGGATGCTGATACAAATCATAGACCCTTAATCATAGAATTGGAATTAAATTAACCTCAAAATCCTATTGCCGCGTTCTTTATCAATGACTGTTTAATTTTTGTGGTTATGGGCATATGATTTTAGAGAGCCCTAGGGAAACAAGACTTTGGAGATATTTTCGAATTATCTAGTTCTGAGTAGGGCTGTGGAGTCGAGCCAATTTTGCTCGACTGCGACCCCAACTCCAGCACTTTTCATTACCCTCGATTCCGACTCTGGAGCCGGCTTCGGGTAATATAACCAAATCGCATTTTAATAACATTAATTTGTATTTATAAGGTGTACCACAAAAATGGACGGATATAAATTATCTTATTTCTAGCTCTAAATTTCACATTTGACGCGAGTTGCATACCAACAAACATTAGAACTTAGAATAATGACATAAACTTACATAGAGGCCCCGTCATAATATGAACAGATAGCACATTTAATACTTTGGACCACTTTGTAGATCTACGTGTTCGATACCATATTAAATCCTTCATATTTGTTGGTTGCTACATACAAAGCTTTATGTCCCCGTATACAGAAATACATATATTTAAATCTGAATCGATTTGAAAAAAATCTCTCGAGTTAAAATTTAAATAGGCTAATGCCCTGGGGGCGAAGTTCACTGCTAGTAAAAATATTGGAAATATTTAAATCTAAAGCCTTTTTATATTATGTATGAGACTTTGTCTAAATCTGAGCCAATTTGGCACACATTGCTTAAATGTTAATTATTCTCCCTGTGCAAATTTTCAAGTAAATCGGAGAGTAATTTTGACTTGGGTCTACATCAGGCAAAATTTTTATAACTCTGAACCGATTTTGACCAAATTTGGCATGCGCAGTAAGAATTAAAATTCTGCTCCCTGTACACAATCGGAGTAAAGCTTTGGCATTTGGGTCCATATGAGTCTAAATCGAACGAAAATAAAAAATTCTATCAAATAATCAAGATTTCTACCAATCGACCATTTTTGGTACCAACTGTGGCAATCATGCTTCTGAGTCGATCTAGCAATGTCCGTCTGTTTGTGAATACATTTTCTGATCCAAATAGAACCCTATTGAGTTATGATATATATAAATCTCACCCGATTTCTTCCAAACTCAATAAGGTTCTATTTTGATTTGAGTCATTGCTAGATCGACTCAGAAGCATGGTTGCCACAGTTGGTACCAAAAATGGTCGATTGGTAGAATTCTTGATTATTTGATAGAATTTTTTATTTTCGTTCGATTTACACTCATATGGACCCAAATGCCAAAGCTTTACTCCGATTGTGTACAGGGAGCAGAATTTTAATTCTTACTGCGCATGCCAAATTTGGTCAAAATCGGTTCAGAGTTATAAAAATTTTGAGATAATTCGGCACATTAACGGCATAGAACCTCCATTATGCCTCAGCGTCATCGAAAAGTTGGACCATCGGATGAAGGTGTGCCACCGAGGTCGCGGCGCCCATTTTGCCGATATTTTGTTCCATACATAATTGAGTAATACAAATATATCTCAATAAAATAAAATTACAATAATTTCCTAAATAGTTTGTGTGTTTATTCAAAATCAACATCGGCCCTTGAAATTTTAACCACCCTTTAGTAACTTTCTCTAGTTGGTGCAAGCTAAATCGTTAAAACAAAAAACAAATATTGCAAATGCTGAAAGAAACTTAAAATAATAAAACATTTCTTTCGAAGAAAAAATCAAAATAATCACAAAAACTTTATAAAAAAAATTTGCCACGAGTGGCAAAATTTTCTACAGAAACAAAGTTTTGACAAAATTTTCTATAAACATAAAATTTCGACAATCTTTTCTATAGAAATAAAATTTTGACAAAATTTTCTATAGAAATAAAATTTCGACAATAGTTTCTATAGAAGTAAAATTTTGACAAAAATTTCTATAGAAATAAAGTTTTGACAAAATTTTCTATAGAAATGAAATTTTAACAAAATGTTCTATATAAATAATATTTCAACAAATTTTCTATAAAAATAAAATTTTGTCAAAATTTTTTATAAAAATAAAATTTTGTCAAAATTTTCTATAAAAATAAAATTTTGGGAAAATTTTCTGTAGGAATGAAACATTGACAACATTTTCTATAGAAATTAAATTTTGATAAAATTTTCTTTAGAAGTTAAATTATGACAAATTTTCTATAAAAATAAAATTTTGATAACTTTATAAAAATAAAATTTTGACAAAATTTTCTATTGAAATAAACTTTTGACAAAATTTCTATAAAAATAAAATTTTGACAAAGTTTTCTATAGAAATAAAATTTTGACAAAATTTTCTATAGAAATAAAATTTCGACAATATTTTCTATAGAAATAAAATTTTGACAAAATTTTCTATAGAAATGAAATTTTAACAAAATGTTCTATAGAAATAATATTTTGACAAATTTTCTATAAAAATAAAATTTTGTCAAAATTTTCTATAAAAATAAAATTTTGGGAAAATTTTCTGTAGAAATAAAATATTGACAACATTTTCTATAGAAATAAAATTTTGATAACATTTTCTTTAGAAATTAAATTATGACAAATTTTCTATAAAAATAAAATTTTGATAACTTTATAGAAATAAAATTTTGACAAAATTTTCTATTGAAATAAAATTTTGACAAAATTTCTATAAAAATAAAATGTTGACAAATTTTTTTATAGATATTAAAATTTCTGAAGAAATAAAATTTTGACAAAATTTTGTATAGAAATACAATTTTGATAAAATTCTCTGTAGAAGTAAAAATTTTTACAAAATTTTCTATAGACATAACATTTTGATATAATAAAATATTGACAAAATTTTATATAGAAATAAAGTTAGGACAAAATTCTTTGTAGAAGGAAAAATATTGACATAACATTGTGATATAATAAAATATATAATAAAATTAGGACAAATTTCTTTGTAGAAGGAAAAATTTTGACAAAATTTTCTTTAGAAGTTAAATTATGACAAATTTTCTATAAAAATAAAATTTTGATAACTTTATAGAAATAAAATGTTGACAAAATTTTCTACTGAAATAAAATTTTGACAATATTTCTATAAAAATAAAATTTTGACAAATTTTTCTATAGATATAAAAATTTCTATAGAAATAAAATGTTGACAAAATTTTCTATAAAAATACAATTTTGAGAAAATTCTCTGTAGAAGTAGAAATTTTGACAAAATTTTCTATAGACATAACATTTCGATATAATAAAATATTAACAAAATTTTATATAGAAATAAAATTAGGACAAAATTCTTTGTAGAAGTAAATATTTTGACATAACATTTTAATATAATAAAATATATAATAAAATTTTGACAAAATTTTCTATAGGAATAAAATTTTGCCAAAATTTTATATAGAAATAAAATTAGGACAAAATTCTTTGTAGAAGGAAAAATTTTGACAAAATTTTCAGCAGAAGTACAAATTTTGATTTTGACAAAATTTTCTATAGAAATAAAATTTGTGGCAAAATTTTCTATAGAAATAAAATTTGTGGCAAAATATTATATAGAAATAAAATTTTGACCAGGATTTCTAAAGAAATAAATTTGTGACAAAATAATACATATAAATAGAATCTTAACAAAAATTTCTATACAAATAAAATTTTTACAAATTTTTCTTCAGAAGTTACATTTCAATTAATTTTCAATCCTTCGAAATAAAATTTTGAGGAAATTTTCTATAGAAATAAAATTTGACAAATTTTTCTCTAGAAATAAAATTTTAACAACATTTTCTATAGAAATAATATTTTGACAAATTTTCTATAACAATAAAATTTTGACAAAATTTTCTATAGATATAACATTTTTACAATATTTTCTATAGAAATAAAATTATGACAAATTTTTCTATAGAAATAAAATTTTGACAAAATTTTCTATAGAAATAAAATTTTTACAATATTATCTATAGAAATAAAATTTTAACAAAATTTTCTATAGAAATAAATTTTTAACAAAATTTTCTTTAGAAGTTAAATTCAATTAATTTCGATCTAGGGAAAACTATTTTTGACAAAATGTGCTAATGCGGTAAAAATTTTGACAAAATCTGTATAGCAGGTAAATTTCAAAATTTTCTATAAATTTAATATTTTTAAAAATTTTAATTTTCGTGTTAATACACCAAAAAAAATAAAATAGTTTAAGTAAGCCCGAAATAACGATTTAGTACGTATCCAATATTCAAAGCTGTTGGACTTAACATGCAATCGTTGAGCTGAAGAAGTTTGTCGGAGAATTTAATTAATTTGACTGTCACCCTAATCTAGGCGGCCTGAAGACAGTTTAGGAGGCTATGCTACTCCACAATGATTTGCTTATCCATTGGTCAGGATCCATAGGAACGAGCACATTGTCAACAAAAGAGAATTGAACGTTGTATGAGAAGCCAATATCCATATGTAATCAAGGATTATAACGAAAAATGTTCATTAAGACAATAAACATTTTCATTTAGAGTATGAAATGTTTCCTTTGACTGTGGAAGGCCCCATATGTATTTTTCTAAATCGATCAAATCTATAAAATTGACTTGTTATGCCTACCATATTATACCACACGCGAAGTTTCCTTGGTATAAAATCAAAATATTTACATGCCATAAACAATAATGTGCGCCAATAACAACAACAACAACCAAAGCCATTGTAATAACAATAAAAATTGTGCCAAACATATGTGTGTTCCATAAAATTGGGAATATACCATATTTTTACAAAGAAAACAATTCGTATGTATTCCATCAATGCTTTTCTTTTCTTCATAAAAGTGCGGTCCTATGCTTTTGTGAAGAAAAGCAGTTTACTAAAATCCCACTAAACAAAAACTAAATAATATTTAATTAAATAATTTTTAATTAAATTAAGTAAATCAACCCAAGGTAAAATAAATTTAATTTAAATTTATGAAATTTATTTAAGTAAATGAACTCAAATTAATATAGACTAAATTGAAGCAAATCAAAATAAATGAATATTAATAAATTTAATAAAAAATATTTCAATATGAGCACATTAGATTAGTTCAATATAAATTAAACTAAGTTATATTACATGATGGGGCTGAGCTCAGGTTGCCATGGGAGACAGCATGTGTTGAATCGCTGGACGACCTCTAAGGTTAGCTGTGAAAGTTAAGCAACCCCCAACCAAGAAAGGTGATATATTTGCTATAAAAAGGACATCTTTGCGACATGGCGATAGAATGCCGCCATTTAAGTATATATCCTCCCACATGAGTATCCGAAAAATAGTGAGGGGAGTGATAACCCCCGTGGACTCCCTATTCAAACAAGGAGAATATAAGATTGGTATTCACATGGAATCACGAATATCGGATTTGATTTGTTCTATGGAACGGAATGGAAGCCCCGAGCCAACATTCTGTTACTTGAGTACCTTGGAGTGACAACGCGGGGAAATTGCTTTCAGGCTAATGTCACAACTGCACCCATCCCGCTAAACCCCTGGCAGGTCTTGGGTACGTTCTGTGTCACTTAACCATTAAGTTGGTAATGTAGGCCAGCAAAAAAAAAATTGGAAGTTCTTCCAAAGGCACAACTTCAAAAGCACTTCCAAAAGATGTACTCCCAAAGATGATATTTATTTCAACTACATAGAAAGTTCTTTTAATTCAATAATTTATAACTAGATTTTTTTCTTATTTTTAATGGGCAAATTTATTTTTTTTTGTTTCAAAAAGGTTAAAAACAGAGTAAGCTTTAATAATAGGGTATAAATTATTGCAATTTTGTCGAAAAAAATTCAAAGTCCATTCAAGAAATATTGCGAATTTTTCAAATTTTTTTAATTCAAACGTTTCGGACAAGCGTTAGAATGCATTAAAAATCATTAAAAAAATTATAAAAATGATTTATTTGTCAAAATATGACAAAATTTTTTAATTCACATCCAAAACACTGAATTTGATTCACAGAGTAAGAAGTGATACAAATTCAGTGCAACGGCTGTTGAAATGGTGGACATCCGTCTTATGACAAGCCCGTGTTAAATTCATCACTTCTGCGCCAATTTTACACTACTTCCGGGTCCAAAGAGAACATTTTCACTACTTTTTTGGCGACGCTTTTTTTTTTACTGGGTAGGTTTTCCCAGCAAAAAAAAAGCATCGCCAAAAAAGTAGTGAACATGTTCTTTTTGGATCCGGAGGTGGTGCCAGATTGACGCAGAAGCGATGAAATTAACATGGGCTTGTCATAGGACGGATGTCCACCATTTCAACAGCCGCCGCACTGAATTTGCATCACTTCTTACTCTGTGAATCAAATTCAGTGTTTTGGATGTGAATTAAGAATTTTTGTGATATTTTGACAAATAAATAATTTTTAAAATATTTTATGATTTTTAATTCATTAAAACGCTTGTCTGGAACGTTTGTCATCAAATATTTTCAAAAATTCGCAATTTTTCTAGAAAGGATTTAACGTTTTTTTCGGCTAAATTTAAATAATTTGTACCATTTTATTCATTCTTAATATGTTTGTAACCTTCAAATAAAAATAAATTTCTCATTAAAAATATAAAAAAGCGGGTTATTAAAAAATTGACTAAAATGAACTTCCTGTACAGTTAAAATAAAGAACATCTTTGGGAGAGCATTTTTGGAAGTTCTTTTAAAGTTGTGCCTTGAGAAGAACGTTCAAATTTATTTGCTGTGTTGTTGATACCATATCCAGATTAGTGTACGATCTGGCTATGAACACAAGTACCCATAAGGTCTTGTGTCAACCCTCGTGAGGACCTTACTGCTTGCATAGGGACCCACGGAGTCACTGTTAAAGGCAAATACTCCAAAGGGCGACTGTATTATCGGACACAGATAAATGCTCCAAGTTGGGGTTGATATCGCATTAATGACCAAGAAATGACAAAGAAGTGAATGATTCCGCGAGGCTCTCCATACTATAGCTCTCCAAAACAGGAGAATTTAGTAAAAATGAGATTATCAGAAGAGGACGGTCTAGCGGAATACCAATCAGTACTTCGGAAAATGAAAGCAACGATATGCAAACAAAAAAATATTAATAAAGATGCTCAAAATGGAATCTGTGAGATTGTTGAACTGCTTGCGGCAATCGGCAAATATCTAAGAAGTTGGAAGAGAAGAGAAACCAACATACCGAAGAGGATACATCAGTATCTTACGCTAGATACTTCAACTTAGCAAACTCCCAAAAGCAAGGCTAAGAGCGCAGAGGCCAGCCGAGACAAAACCAGGAAAGAAGGAAAGCGACACCCTGATTTCTACCGAGAGCGACAATGTGACAAAAGTTTTTTTTTCTCTGGAAGAGAAGTCCAAAAGGGAAACCACGCTTAAAACGCATAAATAAAGACCAGACGCCGATTTTATACAACCCCATGATGGACAAAGTTATGCTGATCTACAACGACTCAAAGTTGGGGCCGATATCGCATGAATACTCCAACGATCAAGATAAGTGATTAACTCCGCGAGGATCTTTCCAAACAACTGTTCGCCAAAAAAAAACTGAATTATATAAAAAATGAGATTATCAGAAGAGGACGGTCTAGTGAGTAAATCGGAAAATGACAGCAGTGATAGGCAAACAAAAGAATATTAATAAAGATGCTCAAAATGGAGTCTCTCAGAGTGATGAACTGCTTGCGGCAATTGGCAAATATCGATGAAGTAGGAAAACGACAAAGAAAGAAAGAGAAACCTACATACCGAAAAGGATATATCAGGATCTTACCCAGCTTAGCAAACTCCCAAAACCAAAAGATGTGCGCTGACCCCAGTCGAGACAAAACGAGGAAAGAAGACAAAGCCACTGGCTTCTACAGAGGCCAACAAAGCAGCAGAAGTTTTTTTCTCTGGAATAAAAGAGGAGAAGTCTAAAGGGAAACCAACCTTAAAACGGTCAAAAGAACGACCTGATGCAGTAGTTATAAAACCCCGTGACGGCCATAATTATGCCGATGTACAGGGGAGTTTGAGGGGAAAATTGTACACAAGAGTGGTTGAGTTAGCTGTCCAAACAGTTCGAAAACCTAAAACCGGATACATATTATTCGTAATCGGGAAAGGTTGAAAATAAATTTAACAAAATAAATTAAAATTTATAAATAAACAAGTGAGTAAAGTAGAACGTTCGGCCGGGTCGTATCTTAAATACCCACCACCATGAATCAAATCCCAGCAAGAAAAGAGCCGTCAAAAAAGTAATGAAAATGTTCCTTTTGGATCCGGAAGTGGTGCAAAATTGACGCAGAAGCGATGAATTTAACATGGGCTTGTCATAGGACGGAAGTCCTCCATTTCAACAGCCGTTGCACTGAATTTGCATTACTTCTTTAGATGTGTTCCGAATTCAATGTTTTGGATGTAAATTAAAAAATTCTCTGATATTTTGTCAAATAAATAATTTTTCTAATTTTTAATGGATTCTAACGCTTGTCGGAAACGTTTGATCTCAGATATTTTCAAAAATTCACAATTTTTTCAAATTGGATTTAACATTTTTTTCGACAAAATTTAAATCATTTGTATCATTTTATGAATTCGTACTCTGTTTTTAACCTATTTGAAACAAAAAAAGTTAAATTTATCCGTTAAAAGTATGAAAAACCCAAGTTATAAAAAATTGAATTAAAAGAACTTCCTGGGTAGTTAAAATAAAGAACATCATTGGGAGTGCATCTTCTGGAAGTGCTTTTAAAATTGTGTCTTTGGAAGAACTTCCAAACTTTTTTGGAAGGAAACTATAATATCCCATAGTTTCCTTTGAAATTTCAGGGGGGTTTGATGAGAGATATTCTCCCAAGCAGAGCAGTTCAACCAGTACACCTCCCGACGATAAATTTACCTAAGAAGACCAGATCAGATTCTGGATTTATAAGAACCATTTTTGTTTGAGTTTTAGAGAAATCATTAACATCTCTTGTAAATGTACAAGATAATGATGAAATTACGCCTTGATTTGAAATCGAAAATCTGTAGATTTTCATCCCTATTATTTAAATGATTACGAGAAGTAAAATCTGGAAATTTTACATTAAGTTTCAAGCAATTTTAATGATCAATGCGTCTTCTTTACCCTCAAGAAGTAAAATCGGCCTATATGGAGGCCTTACCAAATGGACCGATAAAAACAAAATCCGTTACATGTTTTGTTTAATTCTAAAATTATAGTATATTTACAATTTCAGGCAAATCAGATAAAAACTACATTTTTTAGAACCCTAGGAGTTAAATCGGGAGTTCGGTGTAATGGGGGCTATACCAAAACATGGAAGGATACACACAGTATTCAGCACATTTAATTGTAGTTCTAGAAACTAGACCCCAAATCGGAGGGCCGGTTTATAAGGGGGCTATATCCAAAACTGTACCGATACTCAATATATTCGGCACAACCCTTTATGGTCCTAGAATACCTCTAGATTTCAGGCAAATTGGGTAAAAACTACGGATTCTAGAAGACGAAGAAGTAAAATCGGGGGATCGGTCTATATGGGGGCTATATCAAAACATGGACCGATACTCACCATTTTCGGCACACCTCTTTAAGGTCCTAGAATACCTCTAGATTTCCGATTTAAGGAAAATTTGGTAAAAATTACGGATTCTAGAAGCCCAAGAAGTAAAATCGGGAGATCGGTCTATATGGGGGCTATATCAAAACATGGACCGATACTCACCATTTTCGGCACACCTCTTTAAGGTCCTAGAATACCTCTAGATTTCCGATTTGAGGAAAATTGGGTAAAAATTACGGATTCTAGAAGACCAAGAAGTAAAATCGGGAGATCGGTCTATATGGTGGCTATATCAAAACATGGACCGATACTCACCATTTTCGGTACACGTCTTTAGGATCCTAGAGTACCTCTAGATTTCAAATTTCAGGTAAATTGGATTAAAACTACGGATTATAGAAGCCCAAGAAGTAAAATCAGGAGATCGGTCTATATGGTGGCTATATCAAAACATGGACCGGTACACCCCATTTTCGGCACACCTAGAATACCTCTAGATTTCCAATTTCAGGCAAATCGGATAGAAAATACACTTTCTAGACGCCCAAGAAGCAAAATCGGGAAATCGGTCCATATGGGCGCTATACCAAACCATGGACCGATAGACACCATTTTCGGTACACTTTTTGATGGTCCTAAAATACCTCTAGATTTCCAATTTCAGGCAATTTGGATAAAAACTGCAGTTTTTATAAGCCCAAGACCCCAAATCGGGAGGTCTGTTCATATGGGGACTATATCAAAACTTCGACCTATATAGCCCATCTTCGAACTTGAGCTGCCTGCAAACAAAAGACGAATCTGTGCAAAATTTCAGAACGATAGCGCCATTATTGAAGGCTGTAGCGTGATTACAACAGCCAGACAGACGGACATGCTTATATCGTCTTAGAATTTCTGCCTGATCAATAATATATATACCCAGCAAAAAAATTTGGAAGTTCTTCTCAAGGCACAACTTCAAAAGAACTTCCAAAAATGCTCTCCCAACGATGTTCTTTATTTTAACTGCACATGAAGTTCATTTGAGTCAATTTCTTTATAACTCGCTTTTTTCATATATTTAATGGGTAATTATTTTTTTGTGTTTCAAATAGGTCAAAAACAGTTTAAGAATTAATAAAATGATACAAATTATTTAAATTTAGCCGAAAAGAATGCTAATCCTTTGTAGAAAAATTTCGAATTTTTGAAAATATTTGATCGCAAAAGTTCCAGACAAGCGTTATAATGCATTAAAAATCATAAAAAATTTTAAAAATTATTTATTTGTCAAAATATCACAAAATTTCTTAATTCACATCCAAAACACTGAATTCGCCTCACACCTTAAGAAGTGATGCAAATTCAGTGCAGCGGCTGTTGAAATGGTGGACATCCGTCGTATGACAAGCCCATGTTAAATTCATCGCTTCTGCGTCAAATTGGCACTACTTCCGGATCCAAAAAGAACATTTTCACTACTTTTTTGGCGACGCTTTTTTTGCTGGGTACTTTATATAGTCGGAAATAGATATTTCGATGTGTTACAAACGGAATGACAAACTTATTATACCCCCGTCACCATTCTATGGTGGTGGGTATGAAAATACACCAAAAAAAGAGAACCATAGTTATATGGCAACAAAGTCAATTTAATTTTATTTTAGTTCAAGGAAGTACTCTATTTTGAGAAAGTTTCCATCACTTTATTTTTTTTTTTGCCCACGTTAGTTAGATAAACTAAAATAGGGGAAAATTATACACAAATAAAGCATAAAGATCCCCAGCAAAAAAAAGAGCTTCCGAAAAAGTAGTTTGGATCCCCAATTAGTGATCCGGAAGTAGTGCAAACTTGGATCATCTCCAATGAATTTTACGTGGGCTTGTCATAGGACGGAAGTACTCCCTTTTTGGATCCTTTGCATTGCTTTTGATGTTGTGCCCTGGAAGTTAATTTGAATGAGGAAATTTAAAAAGCGAAAAAAAAAATAATTTTTTTCAACCAATTTCACTTTTTTTCATCCATATGTTTTATTACACAATTATTTTCCTATTATCTAATTTTTACAATTTGAAAAACTTTTTCGCTCCGACCTGGGGTTGAACCTGGGTTTGCTGGCACCATAACAGAACGCCTTAGCACACTCGGCCACAAATGCCATTGAACATAAAGCGTCGAAAGCTCAATTCAAATGTTTGGGATATGATCGTAATACGACACCAATGAATAACATTCTAATTGCTTCTCGAGATGTTCTTTATTAGTATGAACGAAAAAATAAGAAACGCAGGTTCAAATCTCACCAACGGCAATTTTTTTATCAAATATTTTTCTAAAAAATTATTTTTTATGTCATGCATCGTTTTTATTTTTTATTTTCGGCATATATTTTCGTATAAATATATTTTTTTCATTAAAAATCAACAAAAAAATTACAAATTCTCGTAATTTTCAAAACCTTCTCAAAAGAACTTCGATGGAATCGAAAAAGTCAAATGACACAGGTTCAAATCCCAGCGGGGATGAAATTTTTTTTTTATTATTTTTTTACTTTTTTTTATTAATTTTGCTATTTTTTTTAGTGTTTTATTAGTTTTCTATTTTTTTGTAAAATTTAATTGTCCAAAATTTGCACTTAAAATAGCCTGATTGCGTTCTTTCTAATACTTGTCCACAAGGACTGCATCGGAAGTAGAAAAAAATCATTGGGGGATCCCAAGATGCGCTTTAGAAGAAATGTTTGTGCACTTGTCCAAAAGGTCTGCATCGGAAGTGGAAAAAATCATTGGGGGATCCCACGATGCGCTTTAGAAGAAATGTTTGTGGACTTGTCCAAAAGGACTGCATCGGAAGTTGAAAAAACTCGATGGGGGATTCTGGGATGGGATTTAAAAGACATGTTTGTGGAACAACTTCCAATTTTTTTGCTGGGGATTTAACAACTTCGTTCATAATTTCTTAAAATTTGTAAATTTGATTAATAATGCGCCCTTCTTGGACTTCTTGTGGTACTAAAGATATTTTTCCAATTTTGTACTCCAATTTTTCGTTCAAACTATGAAATTTTCTTTAATAAGAGAAAAAAAAATCGGAAAATATTTACTTATTATTTTAGTATTTAATAGTAGTATTTAATAATAATTATTATATTTACTTACTTTCTTTATCTATTGAAATAATAATTTTCCTTACTTATTTAAATAATCATTTAATATTTAATAAATAATAATAAGTTAAAATAAAATAAATTATATTAGGCTAAATTAAAGGATTAATTTCTTTAACTAATGTAAAATGAAATGAAATTAAAATGAATTAAATAATAATAATTAAAGTAAATAAAACCCAAATAAAACAAAATATATAACAAAAATCCAATTAAACCTTGGATAACTCGTTCGCTTCTTTCAATTTTCTTTTTCCCCCATATTTAGACAAAATTTCATCTTTGAAACAACAGCTGAAATCATAGCAAATGAAAATGTAATTCAATCACCAAAAAGTCAAGACACTCAGACAATAACAAAACCTAAGGAATGGACAAAACAATGAATTACTTTTTCTCCCCCCTGAGAGGAAGAGGTGATTTTCATAACAAATGGGGGGATGGTATGGTTTCTCATCATCATTATCATCACTACCACGTACATCGTTAATGAGGAGAACAATATTGCTAGAGTACATGCCACCAATACACATAACATAGATGTGTATTGCTATACGATCAAGTGGATCCATTCTCCTTTCTGTTTCTCATAAAGGTGCTTGTGTATGTGATTTACCGAATAGAGAAAACACAAGAGCTGCTTTAGCCATTCATTCGAATGGGTAACTCACCGCTGTTGCCTTTTGTTCATAGTTCGTTAAGATTTTCATTCACCCGATGAATGTTTGATTGAACGAGTCTGCTGCTGCTGTAGCTATAGACCCCCAAAGTGTTGGCAAATTGAAAAATTTCGTATGGGCCCCGATCTCAAAAGAAAAGTTCACAAATGTATGCTCTTTGTAATTCTATATTTAGCATTACTCTCGCCCAAAGTGATCTCTAGATACCTGTGAGTGTATAGTAGTGAATGGTGGGGGAAATGAGTGTTCTTTTTACAGCTATGAAGCTGAACAGTACAGCACTCTTTGAATTGAACACACATGCAAATAACGCAGGCGCATTAAATGCAAATGTTATGTGATGTTATTGCATCACTTATACCATAACATAGCAGGTGCTCACACACACATATATGTATGGCTATGTGTGTTTATGTACACATACATACCTTGGCATATGCCCAAGTTTTGATGCCAGAGCATCCATAGCAAATGATGTTCGCCACCATAATTCTTCGATCATTGTTGACGCTGATTATGGCTCAGTTAGCAGGATAAAGTGAGGGCAATAGCAGTGCTACAATTTTGCTCCCCTTCTTCATGAAATGAGTCGGCCATTTTGGTTTTTTAAATGTATGAGTTTGTGTATACGTGAATACACATTCCTACAACACTTAAGCATTTGAGTTGTTTCTTTTACTTTTTCTTCGTAGATCGAAGATTTTTGTTTTTTTTTGTACCATGTCATTATCCCCCGCCATTGAATGGCGGGGATATAGTAGGTTTGTCATTCAGTTTGTATTATATGGAGATATCGGTTTTGTGCTATAGAAATTTGTATATTTTCGATAACCATAAATTTCCATGAAGCCGTATAAATTTTCCTCAATGCCCAAATGTCTACCTTTTGCAACCAATTCTACCGCCTTTAGTCACACTCAAAGGGAGGAAGACGATGTCTGTGGTGGTAGTGAAAAATAATCAATTTGGGAAGAATAATTCTCGTATGTAATTTCCATAAGAAGATAGCAAAATGAATCATCTCCACCGCGCCAGATCTATACTAAAGGCTATGGAAATTCGAATTAGCCAGCGATGAAAACTGTGTATAGTCAGGCTTGTGTAGATTGGTATCTGGCTTTTTCTTTTCAATAACTTCAATTCTATACTAGACCTTGGAGTCACATTGGACCCACGATTGGATTTTCGACGACATATCTCATGAAGGACTAAAAGAAAACAGAGTATTCGTTTATCCAGGACATCTCCAAAAATATGCAACACTGTCATCAGCTGTTTAAGAACAATCACAGAAGAAAAGTGAAATCTTACATTTTTATACCCACCACCACATAATGGTGATGGGGTTATAATAAGTTTGTCATTCCGTGTGTAACACATCGAAATATCGACTTCCGACTATATAAAGTATATATATATATTCTTGATCAGGGAGAAATTCGATATAAGCATGTCCGTCTGTCTGTCTGTTGTAATCGCGCTACAGCCTTCAATAATTGCGTTATCGTCCTGAAATTTGGCACAGATTCGTTTTTTGGTTGCAGGCAGGTCAAGTTCGAAGATGGGCTATATCGGTCCAAGTTTTGATATAGTCCCCATTTAAACTGATTTGGGGTCTTGGGCTTATAAAAACGTAGTTTTTGTCCAATTAGCCTGAAAGTGAAAATCTAGAGGTACTTGAGGACCATAAAGAGGTGTGCCGAAAATTGTGCTCATCGGACCATGTTTTGGTATAGCCCCCATATAGACCGATCTCCCGATTTTGCTTCTTGGGCGTCTAGAAACTGTAGTTTCTATTCGATTTGCCTGAAATTAAAAATCTAGAGGTATTTTGGGACCATAAAGAGGTGTGTCGAAAATGGTCCGTATCGGTCCATGTTTTGGCATAGCCCCCATATAGACCGATCTCCCGATTTTGCTTCATGTGCTTCTAGCAACTGTATTTACTATCCGATTTGCCTGAAATTGGAAATTTAGAGGTATTTGGGGACCTTAAAGAGGTGTGTCGAAAATGGTCCGTATCGGTCCATGTTTTGGTATAACCCCCATATAGACCGATCTCCCGATTTTGGTTCTTGGGCGTCTAGAAACTGTATTTTCTATCCGATTTTCCACAAATCGAAAATCTAGAGATAGATTTTAGGACCATAAATAGGTGTGTCGAAAATGGTCCATATCGGACCATGTTTTGGTATAGTCGCCATATAGACCGATCTCTCGATTTTTATTCTTTGGCTTCTATAAACTGTATTTATTACCCGATTTGCCTGAAATTGGAAATCTAGAGGTATTTTGGAACCCCAAATATGTGTGCCGAAATTGAGGTGTATCGGTCCATTTTTTGGTATAACCCCCATATAGACCGATACCTCGGTTTTACTTCTTGGGCGTCTAGCCGAGTTGCTTGAAATTGAAAATCTACAGGTATTTTAAGATCACAAATAGGTGTGTCGCAAATAGTGCCTATTGGTCCATATTTTGGTATAGCCCCCATATAGACCGATCTCCCGACTTTATTTCTTGGGCTTCTAGAATCCGTAGTTTTTATCCAAATTGCCAGAAATTAGAAATATAGACGTATCTTAGGACCATAAAGAGGTGTGTCGAAAATGGTCCGTATCGGTCCATGTTTTGGTATAGCCCCTATATAGACTGATCTCTCGATTTTACTTCTTGGGCTTCTAGAATTCGTAGTTTTCACAAATTCGTCTGAAAGTGGAATTCTAGAGGTATTTGAGGAACATTAAGAGGTGGTGACTGTTGGTCCATGTTTTGGTATAGGCCCCATATAGACCTAACTCCCGAATTTATTTCTAGGACTTCAAATCAAGGCGTTATTTCATCATATAACAGGTTGGCTGATAAGTCCCCGGTCTGACACATAGATGGCGTCGCTAGTATTAAATGCATAGTATTAAATGCATACAGCGACCGGTTAACCGTCTCCGAAGCGTGGAAAGACTCAAAAGTCAGCTGGCAAAGTAATGACCTCTATTTTTTGGGATGCGCATGGAATAATTTTTATCGATTATCTTGAGAAGAGAAAAACCATCAACAGTGACTATTATATGGCGCTATTGGAGCGTTTGAAGGTCGAAATCGCGGCAAAACGGTCCCATATGAAGAAGAAAAAAGTGTTGTTCCACCAAGACAACGCACCGTGCCACAAGTCATTGAGAACGATGGCAAAAATTCATGAATTGGGCTTCGAATTGCTTCCCCACCCACCGTATTCTCCAGATTTGGCCCCAGCGACTTTTTCTTGTTCTCAGACCTCAAAAGGATGCTCACAGGGAAAAAATTTGGCTGCAATGAAGAGGTGATCGCCGAAACTGAGGCCTATTTTGAGGCAAAACTGAAGGAGTACTACCAAAATGGTATCAAAAAATTGGAAGGTCGTTATAATCGTTGTATCGCACTTGAAGGGAACTATGTTGAATAATAAAAACGAATTTTGACAAAAAAAATGTGTTTTTCTTTGTTAGACCGGGGACTTATCAGCCAACCTGTTACATGTTTATGATTTCTCTAAAACTCAAACAAAATTGGTTCTCATAAATCCATAATCTGAGCTGGTCTTCATAGGTAGAATCTTTACTTTTTTTCCTCGGGAAGCGTACTGGTTGAATTGATTTGCTTGGGAGAAGATTTGTCATCAAACCCCCCTAAAATGCTATATATTATCAAGTAACCCGCTACGACGATGAGTTTTCAAAGTAAACTATTATATTTGATTCATGAACTTACTTGAACTTACTGCTGTATATACTTGTTAATATTTCATACATTCAAATAGTAATAAATATTTGCTGCTTTGAATTTCATGTTTTTCGATACATTAGTCATAAGAAACTGCTATTGTGAATCGAAGAAGAGTCACTTTATCAAAAATACAATCCGGCAACACCGGCGCGACTTGCACTCATGAGATGTTCTGGATAGAACACCAGTGCAACGATGTTCTGGATAGCCCATACAAATGTTGCATCGAGTTCTAAAAGAAAACATCTCTATTGAACTAAAAGACTTCAAACTTCTTCAATTACAAATTTTAGGAAAATATTCGGCTTCGGCCGAAAAATCGGCCTCGATACACATCTAATGTCCAATAAGTTGGAATAAATATACATTAATGATGTGTTAAATAAATTAAATTCAGCCTCAGTTTTTGCGCATATAACTAGTGAATATTATCCATGAATAGGAAAATTTAATAATTTAAAATTTTTCTCTTTTTATTTCAGGTACATAAAAAACATCATCTTGTATCACCAGCTTTTATAGGTAAGGGAATATCATGACAAAGTGCGAAGCAAGTCGGCTTGCTAACCATTGCACCATGGCTGCTCCGTAATTTTATTATTTTTTGGTGGATAATGATATGAAAATTCTTTATACACCTTACAGTGTTTCCACCCGTGTGCCGGATTTCATCACAATTGACGATACCGGTTATAACCCATCCGTCTTCCCTCGAGGTATTATTACCACCACGGAACCGCTTACGCATTACTTCGAGGTGGACTTCACGCGATCCGTGCCCGTCTCCGTTTAGTTCGCATCCAGATTAAAACTTATATTTTTCATGTCGTCGCATCCATGTCCTTGTGGAGTACGTGTTCTACAAATCGCCTTATAGCCTCCTAAGTATCAAGTTTTTCGCGTCTGGAGGTCTATTAGAATCGTCCCTGCTATTACTAATGCCGCTAATGCCCCAATACTGTGCGATATGCTGTTCTCTGTACTTAAAGCAGTTCGCTCTAGTTCGTCTCTGTTTTGATGTTCGATATCAAGTTGGTCGCGCCTTGTTGTTTGACCTCGAAAACCTTTTGCCGCTCAATCGCCTGGAGGTATATTGGGATCGATACTGATATTACTAACGCGGCTTCCCCTGATACTATTCTATATCCTGGAATGATTCTCAGAGCTACCCTTCTTTGTACTCAAAGCCGTCTTTTCGCTCTAGTTCATCTCTCTATGGTCGAGCGTTCTGCCCATTGGTCGAGCGTTCTCCTCGGCATCATCCGTGACCTCATCTTCTTCGTAAATACAAATTTCCGAGTTGCAGTTCCGCATACGGTGCATATACTTTCTAAAGTCAACGTGACCAGAGAGCATCTGAGTCACGTAATATGTCACTTCCCCATATCTTCTCTCTCGTCATAATTGTATGTCGGTTATAAGTCGGTGAGTCCATCTGCCGTTTGTCTCGTTCCAGCCATTTTTCTCAGATCTCTTCTTAGATGTTCGGTATCAAGTTTTTCGCGTCTTGTTATTTGGCCTCGAAAAGCTTTTGGCTCAATCGCCTGGAGGTCTAGTGGAATCGTTCCTGCTATTACTGACGCGGCTTCCCCTAATACTGTGCGATATGGTGTTCTCTGTACTAAAATCAGTTTTTTCGCTCTAGTTCGTCTCTGCAGGATCGATGTTTGGTATCAAGTTTGTTGCGCCTTCTGGTTTGGCCTCGAAAACCTTTTGTAGCTGAATCGCCTAGAGGTCTATTGGGATCATTTCTGCTATTGCTAACGCGGCTTCCCCTGATACTGTGCCGTATGCTGAAGTGATTCTCAGAGCTGCCGTCCTCTGTACAGAAAACAGCTTTTCGCTCTACTTTATTTCTGTATGGTCGACGGCTCTTGTTAGATGTTCGGTATCAAGTTTTTCGCGTGTTGTTATTTGGCCTCGAAAACTTTTAGCCGCTCAATAGCTTGGAGGTCTATTGGGATCGTTCCTGCTATTACTAACGCTGCTTTCCCTGATACTGTTCGGTACGCTGAAGTGATTCTTAGAACTGCCGTTCTCTGTACTGAAAACAGCTTTTCGCTTTATTTCATTTCTGTATGGTCGACGGCTCTTGTTAGATGTTCGATACCAAGTTTTTCGCGTCTTGTTTTTTGGCTTCGATAACTTTTTTCAGCCCAATCGCCTTGAGGTCTATTGGGATCGTTTCTGCTATTACTGACGCGGCTTCCCCTGATGCTGTTCGTTATGCTTAAGTGATTCTTAGAACTGCTGTTCTCTGTACTGAGAGTTGCTTTTGTGCTTCAATTCGTTGTGCTTCAATATAGTTAACCATCTTCATACACGCAAAAAAATAATTCTTTCCTCCCAAACGAAATTTTAGACAAACAAAGTTCGTTTCTTATTTGCTTTTCGCTGTAAGGAAGAGTATTTGGAAGAAAAGTATATACTTTTTGTGATATACTACTAACTACTAACTAAAAAAAATTTTTTTCTTGCTAATTGCATTTTCCCTCACATCTTTCTCACATCCACGAGTTTTTTAGTTCTTAACACCTTTTCCTGTAATACCAACAATGTAGAAGAAATTATACGAATTTATAAATTTTTAAAATTTTTTACCTTTCGCCTGGACGGAGAATCGAACCGTGGACCATGCCCTTTGTAAGCCAACACACTAACCACTGAGCTATGTACCTGTTATGGTCATCAATAGATAATTATCCATATAAGTTATATTTATATAGCATAGCTTGCGGCGCCCACGAACCGAATAAACAAAGTTTATTTAACAGAAACAAACATTTAGTTTGGCACCGTGGAGCAGTGGTTGCTACGTTTTACTCTCATGCCAAGGGTCGTGGGTTCGATCCCTGCTTCGACCAAAGTTTTTTTTTTTTTTTTTTTTTTTTTTTTTTTTTACATACATTCTACATATGTTCGGAAGATTCCGAAAAAAATGTTCAACATTACATTGTACTATATTAAAATTTGAACTGTAAAATGTGTTTTATTAAAGACCAAAAGTCAGAAAAGAACAGTGTTTGATATAAACGAAATGGACTCTGTTGTTGTTTCAAAAATAACTTTTTTTATTGAAAAAATAAAAACTTTGTAACAAACGAATTTTTTGGTGATAAAAGTTTAAAAGAAAAACGTTTTCGGTACACGTTTTCCAAACGTTTTTTTTCTTTGCGTGTAAGAATCCTTCTTTTGCTTGGAAGAGAGGCTCCTATGTTTTCCATTAGGTTGCTCAGTCGCGACGTTATCGTTGAAAGCCTTATTCGATCTCTTTTTAAGTTTCTTTCCTATGTTTGCCTCTGCTGGGCTGGGTGGACTTCGCTTGTTCTTGTGGGTCTGAAGTGTTGAGGTATCTGCCTCAAGATCCTAATGTATCCTTTTCGGTATAACGGCTTCCTTCTCTTTCTCTGCCATCTTCCCGGGTTTGCCACCAAGTAGTTTGTCTTTCTTAAAGACTCCGTTCTGAACATCCCTACTTATGTATGTTTGTCTACTTATTGTGGCCTTCATCTTGCGAAATGATTTTCTCATTTTCATAATGAACTCCTGTTTTGGCGAGATGTACTTTGAAAAAATTCTCTCCGATTGGGGGTATTTTCCGTTTTTGCTAGGAGTTTCGCGTTCCTTATGGTTGGGACCTACAATAATCCCTCGTGGTGTATCTGTTCCAGCCTCTCCTTCATTAACAGGTACCGTGACGCGTCGATTTTACCGGTGACCGCATAATGTTAGAGCTGCTTCTAAAGATTGACCGCATAATGTTAGAGCTGCTCCCTATCTCCTGCTCTCCCATCAGTCGAATTAATTCAATTAAATGTATTTCATTTAATTTAAGAATTATTAAATTAAACAAAATTAATGTTAATCAAAGCACTTTAAATTAAATTAATTTAATCAGTTTGAATAAACCAAATAATTTAAATTAAATTAAATTGTGAAATCAAATTTATTCGACAAATCTATGGGTGTTTTGGAATTTTTTTGTGACATTTCTATCATAATAATTCAGACAAAAATGGCTTTAAGTATTATTCGAACCACATTATTTGTTCTACTATTTGCTTGATTTATTTTTCTGTTTCTCTCGATTCATTGGTTTGTTAGTACCCGATGCCAGACACAATTTCATAAACTTCTTGGAACTGAAAACTGTTCGTGTCATTTCAAGAGCGTAATACTACTTTTCTTGGTGTTCTGCTTGCTTTGTTAGTGAAACGGCTGTGAAATTATTCGGGATAGTCTGAAGCATTTTCACTTAAACCATGAACGCATGAATGAAGGAATATTTTTTCTATTATTAATTTTTTTTTGTTTCGTTTTTTTTCTCCAATTTAATTTTAGTTTATAAACAACCACTTTTTCGGCATATAAATAAATTTTCAACAAAATATATTTTTATTGATTTTTATTTTTATATTAGCGTACACAACAAAATGCTAAATAAAATGTGCCTATACAGCAGCATGTCTATGTATTTTAAAATCTAGGGGATTACGTATTTTTCCCAACAAAGATTTATTTATGTCGCATGTTTACAATTTTTGAACTACAATGTACTATATCTAAATGCTGATATTTATAAATCAAATAAAAATTTGTGTATTAAAATTTTTGAATATTTAATTAATTCAATTTTTAGTTTATTTGCTTTGTTTTTAAGTTTATTTGAAATGGAAATGCGTCATCAACAGCAGCAGTTTTGGCAATGGACCTTAATGGGATTACTCACTGAATTTGCTTAGTAATATTTGTAGATGAATTTAAATATTATTTTTAAATAGTTTACAAGTAATGACATAGACAGTAATATTCGTAGAAAAAAAACGAAGTTTCTTTATAGGCAATTTTTCTATAGAAATAAAATTTTAAGAAAATTTTCTAAAGAAATAAAACTTTGACAAAATTTTCTATAGAAATAAAATTTTGATAAAATTTTCTATAGAAATAAAATTTTGACAAAATTTTCTAAGGAAATAAAATTTTGACAAAATTTTCTAAAGAAATAAAATTTTGGCAAAATTTTCTATAGAACTAAACTTGTGCCAAAAATTTCTTTAGAATAAAATTTGTACAAAATTTTCTATAGATTGTGACAAAATTTTCTATAGAAATAAAATTTTGACAATATTTTCTATAGAAATAAAATTTTGACAAAATTTTTTATAGAAATAAAATTTTGACAAAACTTTCTATAGAAATAAAATTTTTGGGAAAATTCTCTATAGAAATAAAATTTTGACAAAATTGTTTATAGAAATAAAATTTTGGAAAAATTTTCTATAGAAATAAAATTTTGACAATATTTTCTAAAGAAATAAAATTTTCACAAAATTTTATATAGACATAAAATTTTGACAAAATTGTTTATTGAAATACAATTTAGACAAAATTTTCTACAGAAATAAAATATTGACACAATTTTCTATAGAAATAAAATTTGACAATATTCTATATAGAACCATATATTAGACAAAATTTTCTATAGATATAAAATTTTGACAATATTTTCTATAGAAATAAAACTTTGACAACATTTTCTATAGAAATAAAATTTTGACAAAACTTTCTATAGAAATAAATTTTTTACAAAATTTTCTACAGAAATCAAATGTTGACTCAATTTTCTATAGAAATAAAATTTTGACAAAATTTTCTATAGAAATACAATTTTCTATGGAAATAAAATTTTGACAATATTTTATATAGAAATAAAATTTTGGGAAAATTTTCTATTGAAATAAAATTTTGACAAAATTTTCTATAGAAATAAAATTTTGAGAAAAATTTCTAACGAAATACAATTTTGAAAAAATTTTCTATAGAAATAAAATTTTGACAAATTTGTCTATAGAAATAGAATTTTGTCAAAATTGTCTATAGAAATACAATTTTGACAAAATTTTCTATGGAAATAAAATGTTGACAAAATTTTCAATAGAAATAAAATTGTGACAAATTTTTCTATAGAAATAAAATTTTGACAAAATTTTCTATGGAAATAAAATTTTGACAACATTTTATATAGAACTAGAAATTAGACAACATTTTCTATAGATATAAAATTTTGACAATATCTTCTATAAAAATAAAATGTTGACAAAATTTGCTATAGAAATAAAATTTTGACATTTTGACAAAATTTTATTTAGAAATAAAATGTGTACAAAGTTTTCTAAAGATTGTGATAAAATTTTCTATCGAAATACAATTTTGACAAAATTTTCTATAGAAATAAAATTTTGACAAAATATTCTATAGAAATAAGATTTTGAGAAATTTTTCTATAGAAATAAGATTTTGACAAAAATTTCTATAGAAATAAAACTTTGACAAATTTTTCTATGGAAATAAAATTTTGACAACATTTTATATAGAACTAGAAATTAGACAACATTTTCTAAAGATATAAAATTTTGACAATATTTTCTAGAAATAAAATTTTGGCAAAATTTTCTATAGAAATAAAATTTTAAAGAAATTTTCTATAGAAATAAAATTTTATAAAAAAATTTATATAGAACTAAAAATTAGACAAAATTTTCTATAGATATAATATTTTGACAATGTATTCTATAGAAATAAAATTTTGAAAAAAAAAAATTTATAGAAATAAAATTTTGAAAAAATTTCTATAGAAATAAAATTTTGACACAATTTGGCAAAATTTTCTAAAGAAATAAAATTTTGACAAAATTTAAAAAAAAAATAAATTTTGACAACATTTTCTATAGAAACAAAATTTTGATATAAATGTTTATAGAAATAAAATTTTGGCAAAATTAGATTAATAGAAATACAATTTTGACAAAATGTTGTATAGAAATAAAATGTTGACAAAATTTTCTATAGAAATAAAATTTTGAAAAAATTTTCTATAGAAACAAAATGTTGACAAAACTTTCTATAGAAACAAAATTGTGACTAAATTTGCAATAGAACTAAAATTTTGACAAAATTTGCTATAGAAATAAAACTTTGACAAAATTTTCTATGGAAATAAAATTTTGACAACATTTTATATAGAACTAGAAATTAGACAAAATTTTCTATAGATATAAAATTTTGACAAAATTTTCTATAGAAATAAAATTTTGGCAAAATTTTCTATAGAAATAAAGTTTTGACACAATTTTCTGTAGAAATAAAATTTTGGCAAAATTTTCTATAGAAATAAAATTTAAAAAAAAGTTTCTATAGAAATAAAATTTTATAAAAAATTTATATAGAACTAAAAATTAGAAAAAAATTTCTATAGATATAAAATTTTGACAATGTATTCTATAGAAATAAAATTTTGAAAAAAAAATTTATAGAAATAAAATTTTGAAAAAAAATTCTATAGAAATAAAATTTTGACACAATTTTCTGTAGAAATAAAACTTTGGCAAAATTTTCTAAAGAAATAAAATTTTGACACATTTTTCTGTAGAAATAAAATTTTGGCAAAATTTTCTATAGAAATAAAATTTTAAAAATATTTTCTATAGAAATAAAATTTTATAAAAAATTGTATATAGAACTAAAAATTAGAAAAATTTTCTATAGATATAAAATTTTATAGAATATAGAAATAAAATTTTGAAAAAAATTTCTATAGAAATAAAATTTTGACACAATTTTCTGTAGAAATAAAATTTTGGCAAAATTTTCTATAGAAATACAATTTGGCAAAATTTTTCTATAGAAATAAAATTTTGACAAAATTGTCTATAGAAATAAAATTTGGGCAAAATTTTCTATAGAACTAAAATTTTGACAATATTTTCTTTAGAAATAAAATGTTGGGAAAAATTTTCTAAAGAAACAAAATTTTGACAAAATTTTCGGTAGAAATAAAATTTTGGGAAATTTTTCTATAGACATAAAATTTTGACGAAATTTTCTGTAGACATAAACATTTGACAAGATTGTCTGTAGAAATAAAATTTTGAGAAAATTTTCTATAATGGGGATATTATGAATAACAATACAGCTATTTCCGATGATTAATTTTTTGTTTTTCTTCACTTACACCGAAATATAAAAGACAATCTTTGTAGTTTTGTCTGGACTGTTTCATAATTTCTCATATAGCATCTATCGCTTAAGAATTTCAAGCAAAACCCCAATAGTTTTCCACTTCCATATATTTCGAATCTATCACCCAACGTTATTATTAAAACAAAAAAAAAGATATTTGCGAAGAAGACTCTAACAGATGTTGGCCATTCTATTTGTTGGCTGATTTCTTGAATACCAGTTCCATACATTGTACTATAAATATTTTCACAAGAATCAAATAAAAACATGAAAACTTATTTTCAGAACATTTTCACATTCATTCATTTTCATTGGCATAATTTTGCCACGTTTACTTGCTATGCAGCAGCACGTGAGTTATTTTTGTGTAAAAATTCATTTGAAACACAACGAAGAAATTGTTGAATGAAAAAATACAACAGAAATTATTTTTAATTCCCTCAACAAAACCAGAGGCAACCCCAAAATGAACTCAGGAACTTATTGCCGCCAACAGCAAACCAGCAGCAGCAAAGAGGCAGGAGGTATAATCATCAGCCGCCATCATCATTATTTCATTGCCGATTTATTTTTATTTCGAAAGAATGAAATAAAATGTTTATATTTTGATTTGGACCAGTAAGTGGTTTCTTGTCTTCGATAATTATAGAATTCAATCTATATATTCGTTGGTCTACAGTTTGACGTACCGCCGCCGCCGCCATAAACTCACTGTACTCGTGAAACGTGGCAAAAAAAATAATAAAGCCAATACAACAAAAACGTGTGGGGCGCATCAAATATATCATATGGCACATTTTTAGCGGTACCTATTTATAATTCCTTAAAGTGTTGTGAAAAAAAACAACACACACACACTTTCCAAAGGAGTGGGTCAAGTGTAAATGATTCCCCTTATAATGTCAGGGTGAACTATGTAATCAGGATGCCTTAAATTCGTTTTTTCCACCAGAATTGAATTTTTGGTAAATATTTTAAATATACTTTGGGCATGCTAGATAATTAGTTTCGAATTACAATTTCTTTTCTCCGAAACGTAATATTTTTAATTAACGTACAATGATTTTGTTGTTGTGAAGTAAATTCGTTAGAGACAAACGTAGCGAGGGGATTATTTCCTGAAGATTTATTTTCCTTGATAATGAAACAGTCAGGATAATAAAATAAAAATTCTTTTCAGGATTTGAATGAAATTTTTGATGTTTGTGTGGGAGCAGTTAACCCCCTTTTTACTCTACGACGCTAAGTTTAGGAACTATGAACAAAATAAGTTTTTCTTATAAAAATTTCCATTTTTTAGGATTAGAATGGAATCTCCGATTTTTTAGGAATCGATCACGAATGAAGCTCTTTTTGGTTGTATGCTAAATTTAGGTCACATGAGGAAAATAAGTTTTTCATATCATAATTTCGAGTTGTTTTGGCGATTGGATGAAATTTTCAGTTTTTTTTGGTGTTACAAATAAAGCCCACTTTTACCGCTAATTTACGAGATATGAACAATTAAAATTTTTCATATAAAAATTTCGAGTTTTTCAGAGTTTCGATAACATTTTAAAATCAGTTCCTCTACGACACTTAGTTTAGGAAATATGAGCAAAATAAATTTTTCATATAAAAATTTAAAATTTGTTCAGGATTTTATTAATTTAGGAAAAATTTTATTGCAATAGATAATTTTGTGAAAATGTTATTCCTATAGAAAAGTTTGTCAAAATTTGGTTTGTATAGAAAATTTTTTTAAAATTTGATTTCTACAAAATTTTACTCCTATAGAAAATTTTGACAAAATTTTATTTCTATAGAAAATTTTGATAAAATTTTATTCCTATATAAAATATTGTCAAAATTTTATTCCTATAGAAAATTTTGACAAAATTTTATTTCTATACAAAATTTTGTCAAAATTTTATTTCTATAGAAAACTTTGTCAAAATTGTATTTCTATAGCAAATTTTGTAAAAATTTTATTTCTATAGAAAATTTCGTAAAATTTTTATTTCTATAGAAAGTTTTGTCAAAATTTTATTTTATACAAAATTTTGTCTTAATTTTATTTCTATAGAAAATTTTGTGAAAATTTTATTATTATAGAAAATGTGTTCGAAATGTTATTCCTATAGAAAATTTTGTCAAAATTTTATTTCTATAGAAAATTTTGCCAAAATTTTATTTCTATAGCAAATTTTGTCAACAGTTTATTTCTATAGAAAATTTCGTAAAATTGTTATTTCTATAGAAAGTTTTGTCAAAATTTTATTTCTATAAAAAAATTGTGTCAAAATTTTATTTCAATAGAAAAGTTTGCCATAATTTTATTTCTATAGATAATTTTGTCAATATTTTGTTTTTATAGATAATTTTGTCAACATTTTATTTCTATAGAAAATGTTAGTAACATTTTATTTCTATAGAAAATGTTATCTACATTTTATTTCTATAGAAAATTTTGTCAAATTTTATTTCTATAGAAAATTTTGCCAAAATTTTATTTCTATAGCAAATTTTGTCAAAATTTTATTTCTATAGAAAATTTCGTAAAATTTTTATTTCTATAGAAAGTTTTGTCAAAATTTTATTTCTATAAAAAAAATTGTGTCAAAACCTTATTTCTATAGAAAATTTTGTCAAAATCTTATTGCTATAGATAATTTTGTCAACATTTTATTTTTATAGATAATTTTGTCAACATTTTATTTCTATAGAAAATGTTATCTACATTTTATTTCTATAGAAAATTTTGTCAAAATTTTATTTCTACAGAACATTTTTTCAAAATTTTATTTCTATAGAAAATTTTGTAAACATTTTATTTCTATAGAAAATTTTGCAAAAATTTTATTTCTATAAAAATTGTGTCAAAATCTTATTTCTATAGATAATATTGTCAAAATCTTATTTCTATAGATAATATTGTCAACATTTTATTTTTATACATAATTTTGTCAACATTTTATTTCTATAGAAAATTTTAACAACATTTTATTTCTATAGAACGTTTTATCAACATTTTATTTCTATATAAAATTTTGTCAAAATTTTATTTCGATAGAAAATTTTGTCAAAATTTTATTTCTATATAAAATTTTGTCAACATTTTATTTCTATAGAAATTTTTGTCAAAATTTTATTTCTATAGAAAATTTTGTCAAAATTTTATTTCTATAGAAAATTTTGTCAAAATTTTATTTCTATAGAAAATTTCTATATAAATTTGTGTCAAAATTTTATTTCTATATAAAATTTTGTCAAAAATTTATTTCGATAAAAAATTTTGTCAAAATTTTATTTCTATCTAAAATTTTGTCAACAGTTTATTTCTATAGAAAATTTTGTCAAAATTTTATTTCTATAGAAAATTTTGTCAAAATTTTATTTTTATAGAAAATTTTGTTAAAATGTTATTTCTATAGAAAATTTTGTCAAAATTTTATTTCCATAGAAAATTTTGTCAAAATTATATTTCTATGGAGAAATTGTTAAAATTTTATTTCTTTAGAAAATTTTATCAACATTTTATTTTTAGAGATAATTTTGTCAACATTTTATTTCTATAGAAAATTTTACCAACATTTTATTTCTATAGAAAATTTTGTCAAAATTTTATTTCTATATACAATGTTGTCAAAATTTTATTTCTATATAAAATTTTGTCAAAATTTTATTTCTATAGAAAATTTTGTTAAAATGTTATTTTGTCAAAATTTTATTTCTATAGAAAATTTTGTTAAAATGTTATTTTGTCAAAATTTTATTTCTATAGAAAATTTTATCAAAATTTTATTTCTATAGAAAATTTTGTCAAAATTTTATTCCTATAGAAAATTTTATTTCTATAGAAAATTTTGTGCAAATTTTATTTCTATAGAAAATTTTGTCAAAATTTTATTTCTATAAAAAATGTTTGTCAGCATTTTATTTCTATAGAAAATTTTTGTCAAAATTTTATTTCTATAGAAAATTTTGTTAAAATGTTATTTTGTCAAAATCTTATTTCAATATAAAATTTTGTCAAAATTTTATTTCTATATAAAATTTTGTCAAAATTTTATTTCCATAGAAAATTTTATCACAATTATATTTCTATGGAGAAATTTGTCAAAATTGTATTTATATAGAAAATGTTATCAAAACTTTATTTCTGTAGAAAATTGTGACAAAATTTTATTTCTTAGAACTTTTTAACAAAATTTTATTTTTCATATAAGAGTTTATTTTTTCATGTTTTAATGGAATTTTCGAGTTTTGTGGAGGAGGTATGAATCTTTTTGTTGTACGGCTTTTAGTTTAGGAGATATGATATAGATTTTCTGGATTTGGATGGAATTTTGGAATATTTTCGGAGGAGGTCACTAAAGCTCGCTTGGTTTAGAAGATATGAGAAAAATATGTATAACAATTTAGATTTTTCATAATTTGGATGGAATTTCCAATTTTTATGGGGAGATTTATGTAGAGAAAAGCTTTACTTAGTTTAAGATATATAAGCAAGCTAATTTTATACTCTCCACCATAGGTTGGGGGGTATACTATCTTTGTCATTCCGTTTGTAACACATCGAAATATTGGTCTCAGACCCCTAAAGTATAAATACTCAGACCCCATAAGGTATAAATCGTGGCAAAACTCTGAGTCGATTTAGCGATGTCCGTCTGTCTGTGCAAAGGATGTTAGTATTATGCTCCATATCGGTCCATAATTATAAAGGGTGGTTAAATTGTAAGGGCCGATGTTGAATGTGAACCACACCTAAACGCCAAATTTTTTCCCGAATTTTATTTGACATTTCTCTATTTCAGACTTACTCAATTTGAACCATGGACGTCGTGAATGGGAAGAATGGTTCCAAGAAATGGCAACAATGATCAATTTTCGAAGAAAATCATCTTCAGTGATGAGGCACATTTTCACCTCAGTGGATTCGTCCGATCCGGTTGAAACTTGATACGTGATGTTAGTATTATGCTCCATATCGGTCCATAATTATAAATAGCCCCCACATGAATCGATCGATGTGACCTCCGTATCCTATTGGAGGCGTAAGGTTAAAGTGGCAGCCGATTGAGTTTCAGGCTCACTTAGACTATTCAGTCCTTGTGAAATTTCATCCGATCCGGATTTGACCTCCATAACCTCTTGGAGAGTAGATTTAATCCGATCGGGTTGAAAGTCGTTGATGTTAGTATATGCCCTTTAACAACTATGCAAAAGTTCGTCCATACTGGTCCATAATATATATTTTCAAGTAACCTGACGAAGATTTTTCAAGGGATGCAAAGTTTATGATGGACGTATTATTGGTAAAATTTACCAATTAGTTTTGAGAAATTATGAACTACTTTGTTTGTTAGTACAAATAGAATTAAGTTGGCTTTAGTGCCATATAGGGTTCACTTTTTTTTGAGTGCATCAATGGAGTTAAGAAACTCAAGATTTGTTGATGTAAAAAGCAGAACAAAATCTGAATTTGGGAACATTTTTTTACTTCTATGGAATTCGATACTCTCTTTCTCCATCTCTCTTTCATTATCAACGTATTTTCCAAAAAGACATATGGTAATAATTCATTTTATACTCTTCCTTTTCCATGTCACGGAAGACCTCCACTTCCAGGAAGGAAATCCCTTTCAAGTGTCTTACATTTCACACATGTAGGCAAATTCCAGCTTAGCACAGATGAGTTCAGCTGTTCAGCTATCATTGGTATCAGACGGAAAACAGCTGATTAGAAAACTCTTAGAAGATTTTAAATTTTATGTATGATTTATACATATAGAAAAATACGGTTTACAATATTTTCTAGCAATAAATTAAGCATTAAGGTGCATTAGTGCCTTATGGGTATAAAGGAAGTTTCCCCAATTCGATTAAATACATCACATAGTGAAAAGGTATGTGAGCCGCCTCGACTATAGAACATGTTGTCAACATTTTATTTCTATAGAAAATTTTGTCAAAATTGTATTTCTATAGGAAATTTTGACAAAATTTTATTTCTATAGAAAATTTTGTTAAAATTTTATTTCTATAGAGAATTTTGTCAAAACTTTATTTCTATAGAAAATTTTGCCAAATTTTATTTAGAAAATTTTGTCAAAATTTTATTTCTATAGAAAATTTTGCCAAATTTTATTTAGAAAATTTTGTCAAAATTTTATTTCTATAGGAAATTTTGTCACAATTTTATTTTTACAGAAAATTTTGTCCTAATTTTATTTCTATAGAAAATTTTGTAAAAGTTTTATTTCTATAGAGAATTTTGTCAAAATTTTATTTCTATAGAAAATTTTATCAAAATTTTACTTCTATAGAAAATTTTGTTAATTTTTTTTTCTATGGAAAATTTTGTCAAATATTATTCCTTTGGAAAATTTTATTTCTATCGAAAATTTTGACAAAATTTTATTTCTGTAAAAATTTGTCAGAATTTTATTTCTTTAGAAAATTTTGTTAGAATTTTATTTTTGTAAAAAATTTTATCAAAATTTTATAAAATTTTGTCCTAATTTTATTTCTATAGACAATTTTGTAAAAGTTTTATTTCTATAGAGAATTTTGTCAAAATTTTATTTCTATAGAAAATTTTATCAAAATTTTACTTCTATAGAAAATTTTGTTAAAATTTTTTTTCTATGGAAAATTTTGTCAAATATTATTCCTATAGAAAATTTTATTTCTATCGAAAATTTTGATAAAATTTTCGAAATAAGAAATTTGTCAGAATTTTATTTCTTTAGAAAATTTTGTTAGAATTTTATTTTTGTAAAAAATTGTATCAAAATTTTATTTCTATAGAAAATTTTGTCCAAATTTTAGTTCTATGGAAAATTTTGTCAAAATTTTATTTCTATAGAAAATTTTGTCAAAATTTTATTTCCATAGAAAATTTTGTCAAAATTATATTTCTATAGAAAATTTTGTCAAAATTTTATTTCCATAGAAAATTTTGTCAAAATTATATTTCTATAGAAAATTTTGTCATAATTTTATTTCTTTAGAAAATTTTGTCAAAATTTTATTTCTATAGAAAATTTTGTCAAAATTTTATTTCTATAGAAAAATTTGTCAAAATTTTATTTCTGTAAAAAATTTTGTCAGAATTTTATTTTTGTAAAAAATTTTACCAAAATTTTATTTCTATAGAAAATTTTGTCAAAAATTTAGTTCTATGGAAAATTTTGTCAAAATTTTAGTTCTATGGAAAATTTTGTCAAAATTATATTTCTATAGAAAATTTTGTCAAAATTTTATTTCTATAGAAAATTTTGTCAAAATTATATTTCTATAGAAAATTTTGTCATAATTTTATTTCTTTAGAAAATTTTGTCAAAATTTTATTTCTATAGAAAATTTGTCAAAATTTTATTTCTATAGAAAAATTTGTCAAAATTTTATTTCTACCAAAACATATACAATTCTACCAATCTACCAAACAGTAAATTTAGGTCATATGAAGAAAATAAGTTTTTTTATATTATAATGAGTGATTCTTTTGAGGTTAGGATTTTCATGCATTAGTATTTGACAGATCACGTGGGATTTCAGACATGGTGTCAAAGAGAAAGATGCTCAGTATGCTTTGACATTTCATCATGAATAGACTTACTAACGAGCCACAACGTCGAATTTTCAGTGAATGGGCCCTAGAAAAGTTGGCAGAAAATCCGCTTTTTTATCGACAAATTTTGTTCAGCGATGAGGCTCATTTCTGGTTGAATGGCTACGTAAATAAGCAAAATTGCCGCATTTGGAGTGAAGAGCAACCAGAAGCCGTTCAAGAACTGCCCATGCATCCCGAAAAATGCACTGTTTGGTGTGGTTTGTACGCTGGTGGAATCATTGGACCGTATTTTTTCAAAGATGCTGTTGGACGCAACGTTACGGTGAATGGCGATCGCTATCGTTCGATGCTAACAAACTTTTTGTTGCCAAAAATGGAAGAACTGAACTTGGTTGACATGTGGTTTCAACAAGATGGCGCTACATGCCACACAGCTCGCGATTCTATGGCCATTTTGAGGGAAAACTTCGGAGAACAATTCATCTCAAGAAATGGACCGGTAAGTTGGCCACCAAGATCATGCGATTCGACGCCTTTAGACTATTTTTTGTGGGGCTACGTCAAGTCTAAAGTCTACAGAAATAAGCCAGCAACTATTCCAGCTTTGGAAGACAACATTTCCGAAGAAATTCGGGCTATTCCGGCCGAAATGCTCGAAAAAGTTGCCCAAAATTGGACTTTCCGAATGGACCACCTAAGACGCAGCCGCGGTCAACATTTAAATGAAATTATCTTCAAAAAGTAAATGTCATGGACCAATCTAACGTTTCAAATAAAGAACCGATGAGATTTTGCAAATTTTATGCGTTTTTTTTAAAAAAAAAGTTATCAAGCTCTTAACAAATCACCCTTTAATTTCGAGTTGTTTTGGCGATTGGATGAAATTTTCCGTTTCGTTTTGATGTTACGAATAGAGCCAACTTTTACCACTAATTTACGAAATATGAACAATTAAATTTTTTCATATAAAAATTTCGAGTTTTTCAGAATTTAGATAAAATTTTCAAATCATTTCCTCTACGACACTTAGTTCAGAAAATAAGAGCAAAATAAATTTTTCATATAAAAATGTAAAATTTGTTCAGGATTTTATTGATATTTTCGATTTTTTTGGCAGGTGGTCCTGTTGGCTCTAATTTAGGAAAAATTTTATTTCTATAGAAAATTTTGTCAAAATTTTATTTCTATAGAAAATTTTATCAACATTTCATTTCTATAGCAATTTTTTGTCAACATTTTATTTCTATAGAAAATTTTGTCAAAATTTTATTTCTATTGAAAAATTTATAAAAATTTTATTTCTATTGAAAAATTTATCAAAATTTTATGTCTATAGAAAATTTTTTCAAAATTTTATTTGTATGGAAAATTTTTAAAAAATTCTATTTCTTTAGAAAATGTTGTCAAAATTTTATTTCTATAGAAAAATTTGTCAAAATTTTATTTCTACCAAAACATATACAATTCTACCAATCTATGTTACCAAACAGTAAATTTAGGTTATAAATTATGAGGAAATATTTCCGTTTTGTTTTGATGTTACGAATAGAGCCCACTTTTACCGCTAATTTACGAGATATGAACAATTACAATTTTTCATAAGAAAATTTCGGGTTTTTCAGAATTTCGATAAAATTTTCAAATCATTTCCTCTACGACACTTAGTTTAGAAAATATGAGCAAAATATATATATTTTTTAATTTTTTCATGATTTTATTGAAATTTTCGATTTTTTTGGCAGGTGGTCCTTTTTGCTCTAATTTAGGAGAAATTTTATTGCAATTGAAAAATTTTTCAACAAATTAGTTCTATAAAAAATTTTGTAAAAATTTTATTTCTGTTTGTGTCAAAATTTTATTTCTATAGAAAATTTTGTCAAAATCTTATTTCTATAGAAAATTTTGTCAAAATTTTATTTCTATAGGAAATTTTGTCAAAATTTTATTTCTACAAAAAATATTGTCCTAGTTTTATTTCCATAGAAAATTTTGTAAAAAAAAGTTTTTATAGAAAATTTTGTCAAAAATTGATTTCTATAGAAAATTTTGTGAGAATTTTATTTCTATAGAAAATTTTGTCAAAATTTTATTTCTGTAGAAAATTGTGTTAAAATTTTATTTCTATGGAAAATTTTGTCAGTTAGAACGTTAATTCTACTTCCTGTGCACAGTTAGAATGTTAATTCTACTTCCTATGGCTTCTGGGACCATATAAGGGCATATCGGGCGAAAGATATATCTGCAGTAAATCTGAACCGATTTGGAAGACCAAAATCAATACGCTTCTGTTCTGACCCAAAACACATACTTGTGCCAAATTTGAGGCCTATTTGACTAAAATTGGTACTTAGACTTTGATCATAAAAATGTGTTCACAGATCATAAAAATGTGTTCACAGGATATGGCTAGATCGACTCAGGGGCCCACTCAGAGCAATATTGCCATAGACACTATGTAATTATCTCGTCTCTTTATGGGTGGTGCAAAACATATTCACTAACTTATAATACCCACAGTGTGGCACACGGTATCAAAAAGAAAAAATGTGTGAAAATGGTTTGAATTCATGCCATTTTCTTAAATACACCAAAGATTCCCGTATATTATCTTTTTTTGTGGCTAGTTTTTCTATGCCAGTTTCATTGGGTTAAATATTTTTCTGTGTGTATATATCGTCTTACCATGACAGGTTTAAATCAGCATGAAAGAAGACCATTTTTGGTCCTTTGGAAATCAAACCCATGCCATTGTGAGCTCACTCGAAAAACATACGAAAAAACATAATTATGAGTGACAGATGAACGCTTGGGAAGAAAACGTATGTCTGTGTGACAGTTGGAGAAGGATTTGGGGTATGTAAAATGTGTGTTTTAAACATGTGAAGGATATGCCATAGATACTCTCGAACACACACATGCACACATCTAAAGACTCAAGGGCAGACTAATATTCTCACAGATAGACATCGACATAAAATTAATCTCAGTTTACTAATTGTTTCCGTTCCATTTAACCGGGCAAGAGGGTAAAAAAAAATTGTTCGTCAATGGATGATCACATACAAACGCACGCACACACACACACACTTAATCATTTCATTGATGAAAAGAAAACCGGAATGCTTAAAAGGACCATGGGGTGGAGAAAATTAAGCTAAGGTGATTTGCCATTAAACTCAGTGGGAGGGTGATTAGGGGACAATACTGAAAGGTCGTGCCACTCATAATGGTCTTGCTGGTAGGAGTGGGAGACTCCTCGAAAATCAGTGAAGCGGAACATTTTAAGAGAATATTTTTATAATGACAAGCAGCGAAGCAACTTTTATTGAAAAATTGTATTTCGTATACAATCTTTAAAATGTTATTTTATTTTCCCTTTCCGCCAGACAAATTTTCCATAATTTTGTTTTACTTGTCTCAATAAACTTGTCCCATAAAATGTAGAAAATATTGTCAGACAGATTTTCTTTAGAATAATTATCCTGATTGATGGAATCCCAAGCATCAGAGGCTCAGAAACCCCCAGAGTTATTGTTGAGAAGTTTCTCCATCTTCAATGTGTGATTGTTTGGTGCAGTGTATGATCCGGCGGGGCATGGGACGTTATTCTTTCAAAAATACGATTTAAAGGGTGATACGGTCAAAATTTGGTCAATATAAACTAGACGTATTTCTTTCAAGTTTGCATTTATTGAACACCCCTCATTTTGAAGGTGTGTGTGTGTAGAATGTTGCTCTTATTTTGATTTTGGAATTCACTCTTCAGTTGTCAAAATGCCGTCCTAGCAAGAAGAGCAGCGTATCAAAATTTTGCTCGCGCATCGCGAAAATCCGAGCTACTCGCACGCAAAGCTGGCAAAATCGCTAAAAGTTGCCAAATCAACCGTTACAAATGTAATTAAAGTGTTTGGGGAACGTTTGTCGACAGCCAGGAAGTCTGGATCGGGGGGAAATCGAAAACCGGAAGCCGCTGAGACGACAAAGAGAGTTGCCGGTAGTTTCAAGCGAAACCCTAACCTCTCTCTCCGAGATGCCGCAAATACGCTGGGTGTATCGTCTACAACCGTGCATCGAACCAAAAAACGAGCCGGACTATCGACTTACAAGAAGGTAGTGACTCCAAATCGCGATGATAAACAAAATACGACGGCCAAAGCGCGATCCCGGAGGCTGTACACGACGATGCTGACGAAGTTTGACTGCGTGGTAATGGACGACGAAACCTACGTCAAAGCCGACTACAAGCAGCTTCCGGGACAGGAGTTTTATACGGCAAAAGGAAGGGGAAATGTAGCAGATATTTTCAAGCACATAAAACTGTCAAAGTTCGCAAAGAAATATCTGGTTTGGCAAGCCATCTGTACCTGTGGCTTGAAAAGCAGCATTTTCATAGCTTCCGGGACTGTCAACCAAGAAATTTACGTGAAAGTGTGTTTGAATAAACGTCTGCTGCCTTTCCTGAAGAAACACGGTTGTTCCGTACTGTTTTGGCCGGATTTGGCATCTTTCCATTACGGTAAAAAGGCCATGTTGTGGTACGCCGCCAACAACGTGCAGGTGGTTCCCAAGGACAAGAACCCTCCCAACACGCCAGAGCTCCGCCCAATTGAGAAATACTGGGCTATTGTCAAGCGGAACCTAAAGAAGACCAAAAAAAAACTGCTAAGGACGAGCAGCAGTTCAAGGCAAACTGGCTTTCTGCGGCGTAGAAGGTGGACAAGGTGGCTGTACAAAATCTGATGGCAGGTGTCAAGCTTGAGGCCCGGCAATTCGGATTGTGAAAAGCGAAAGCCTAACTGAATATTTTTCCTGAATTTTATACTAATTGAACTTGAAAAAGAAATTTAATTTGATTTTTTAAATAAACGATTTCACCGATTTTCACGCGTTTTCCCTTGACCAAATTTTGACCGTATCACCCTTTACATCTTGCGACTTCTTGCTTTGAGGCCACGTGAAAGATAAGGTCTACGCCAATAGCCCAGCTTAGATTTAAGTTCGACACAGATAGAGTTAGTGAGTATATACCTACACTGAAAAAAAATATTGTCGTGAGGTCAAAGATTTCATGTCTTTAAAATACGAATTTAAATTTTGCTTAGCATAGAAGTCGCATTTCTCTAATATAAAATTTTTTTCCTTGTCCAAAAGTCGATAAACTTTTCAATGCAGTCGTACTGTCCTTATAATTAAGGGATTTGACTTAAAAATGAAAGAAAAAATGTTTGGGCTAAGGTCAACTTGACTTTAAAAATTCAGAAAAATTCTTTTAATTTAATAAAATTGTCTTTAAATTTGTTGTCTTTTTGCATCTTGACTACAAAGCAAACAATTGTTCAAATATGGGACATGTTTTTCAACTCTTTATTTTAAAGACGTTTTTTACTTGAAACATAGCATAATTTCTACTGAAAGTAGAGTCTTAATTTGGAAAATAAAGTTGTCGTTAACTCGTTTTTAAAGGACTTCGATAGAATATGAAGAGAAATCACGCTAACTTCCGAACGAAACAAGCTATCGACTTGAAACTTGGCACAAGTAGTTGTTATTGATGTATTGCAAATGGGCCATATCGGGCCACTTTTACGTATAGCCCCCATATAAACGGACCCCCAAATTTGGCTTGCCGATCCTCTAAGAGAAACAAATTTCATCTGATCCGGCTGAAATTTGGTACATGGTGTTAGTATATGGTCTCTAACAACCATGCAAAAATTGGTCCACATCGGTATATAATTATATATAGCCCCCATATAAACCGATCCCCCGATTTGGCTTGCAGAGCCTCTAAATAAGAGAAGCAAATTTCATCCGATCCGGCTGAAATTTGGTACATGGTGTTAATATATGGCCTCAAACACCCATGCAAAAATTGATCCACATCGGTCAATAATTATATATAGCCCCACATAAACCGATGGGAGCCACCGTGGTGCAATGGTAGCATACCCGCCTTGCATACACAAGGTCGTGGGTTCGATTCCTGCTTCGACCAAAAAGTTTTTCAGCGGTGGATTATCCCACCTCAGTAATGCTGGTGACATTTCTGAGGGTTTCAAAGCTTTTCTAAGTGGTTTCACTGCAATGTGAAACGCCGTTCGGACTCGGCTATAAAAGGAGGTCCCTTGTCATTGAGCTTAACATGGAATCGGGCAGCACTCAGTGATAAGAGAGAAGTTCACCAATTTGGTATCACAATGGACTGAATAGTCTAAGTGAGCCTGATACATCAGGCTGCCACCTAACCTAACCTAACCTAACCTAACATATAAACTGATCCCACGATTTGGCTCGCGGAGCCTCAAAGAGAAGCAAATTTCATCCGATCCGGCTGAAATTTGGTACATGGTGTTAATATATGGCCTCAAACAGCCATGCAAAAATTGGTCGAAATCGGTTTATAATTATATATAGCCCCCATATAAACCGATCCCCAGATTTTACCTCCGGAGCCCCTTGGAAGAGCAAAATTCATCCGATTCGTTTGAAATGTGGTACGTGATGTTAGTACATGATATTTAACAACCATGCCAAAAGTGGTCCATATCAGTCCATAATCATATATAGCTCCCATATAAAGGGTGATACGGTCAAAATTTGGTCAAGGGAAAACGCGTGTAAATCGGTGAAATCGTCTATTTAAAAAATCAAATTAAATTTCTTTTTCAAGTTCAATTAGTATAAAATTCAGGAAAAATATTCAGTTAGGCTTTCGCTTTTCCAAATCCGAATTGCCGGGCCTCACGCTTGACACCTGCCATCAGATTTTATACAGCCACCTTTTCCACCTTCTTCGCCGCAGAAAGCCTGTTTGCCTTGAACTGCTGCTCGTCCTTAGCAGTTTTGTTGGTCTTCTTTGGGTTCCGCTTAACAATAGCCCAGTATTTCTCAATTGGACGGAGCTCTGGCGTGTTGGGAGGGTTCTTGTCCTTGGGAACCACCTGCACGTTGTTGGCGGCGTACCACTCCATGGCCTTTTTACCGTAATGGCAAGATGCCAAAACCGGCCAAAACAGAACGGAACAACCGTGTTTCTTCAGGAAAGGCAGCAGACGTTTATTCAAACACTCTTTCACGTAAATTTCTTGGTTGACAGTCCCGGAAGCTATGAAAATGCTGCTTTTAAAGCCACAGGTACAGATGGCTTGCCAGACCAGATATTTCTTTGCGAACTTTGACAGTTTTATGTGCTTGAAAAGATCTGCTACCTTTTCTCTTCTTTTTGCCGTATAAAGCTCCTGTCCCGAAAGCTGCTTGTAGTCGGCTTTGACGTAGGTTTCGTCGTCCATTACCACGCAGTCAAACTTCGTCAGCATCGTCGTGTACAGCCTCCGGGATCGCGCTTTGGCCGTCGTATGTTGTTTATCATCGCGATTTGGAGTCACTACCTTCTTGTAAGTCGATAGTCCGGCTCGTTTTTTGGCTCGATGCACGGTTATAGACGATACACCCAGCTTGTTTGCGGCATCTCGGAGAGAGAGGTTAGGGTTTCGCTTGAAACTACCGGCAACTCTCTTTGTCGTCTCAGCGGATTCCGGTTTTCGATTTCCCCCCGATCCAGACTTCCTGGCTGTCGACAAACGTTCCCCAAACACTTTAATTACATTTGTAACGGTTGATTTGGCAACTTTTAGCGATTTTGCCAGCTTTGCGTGCGATTAGCTCGGATTTTCGCAATGCGCGAGCAAAATTTTGATACGCTGCTCTTCTTGCTTGGACGGCATTTTGACAACTGAAGAGTGAATTCCAAAATCAAAATAGGAGCAACATTCTACACACACACACCTTCAACATGAGGGGTGTTCAGGTTTTTTAAATGCAAAATTGAAAGAAATACGTCAAGTTTATATTGACCAAATTTTGACCGTATCACCCTTTATCTTAAAACTTCTTAACTTCGGCTTCTAAATTGTTAGTCCATACGTGGTATATATTGGACCCTAAAGTTATATATAAGTAAGTCTACAAATGTTTACGAACCGATATGGAGTTTTGCGCGGTAATTAGAGAGTCAGCTTAGAAATAGGGGGGTCGCTTTATATGGGGGCTACACACAATTATGAACCGATATGGGCCAATTTTTGTGTTAATGGGCATCGATTTATCTGAGGACTATATATCGGATGAATTTGCTCCTCTAAGAGGGTCCAAAACCAAATCAGGGGATCGGTTTATAGGGGGCTATATATGATTATGGACCGATTTGTACCAATTTTTGCATGGTTGTTAAAGACCATATACTAACACCACGTACCAAATTTCAATCGGATCGGATGAAATTTTGCTTATCCAAAAGGCTCCGGAGGTCAAATCTGGAGACCAGATTATATGGGGGCTATAAATAATTCTGGACCGATATGGACACATTTTGTATGGTTTTTAGTGTCCATATAGTTACACAAAACACAAAATTTCAACTGAATCGGATGAAATTTGCTCCTACAAGGGGCTTCAAAACCAAATCTATAGATTGGTTTATATGGGGGCTACATATAATTATGGATCAATATGGACAAATTTTTCCATGGTTGTTAGAGGCCATATACTAACACACTGTACCAAATTTCAGACAGATCGGATCAAATTTGCTTCTCTTAGAGGCTCCGCAAGCCAAATGTGGGGATCAGTTTATACATCAGGCTATACATAATTATGGACCGATGTGGACCAATTTTTCCATGGTTGTTAGAAACCATATACTAACACCATGTACCAAATTTCAGTCAGATCGGATGAAATATGCTTCTCTTAGAGGCTCCACAAGTAAAATCTGGGGGTCCGTTTATATGGGGGCTATACGTAAAAGTGGACCGATATGGCCCATTTGCAATACCATCCGACCTACATCAATAACAACTACTTGTGCCAAGTTTCAAGGCGATAGCTTGTTTCGTTCGGAAGTTATCGTGATTTCAACAGACGGACGGACGGACATGCTTGGATCGACTCTGAATTTCACCACGACCCAGAATATATATATATATATATATATATATATATATATATATATACTTTATGGGGTCTGAGAACAATATTTCGATGTGTTACAAACGAAATGACAAAGTTAATATACCCCCGATCCTATGGTGGAGGGTATAAAAATGAGGACATATTTTCTGTAGCCATTTGTCTCAAAAAATTTGGGAGATTTTTTTTAAACAAAATTTGTCTCACAAAAAAAAAAAACACACAAATACAAAGAACATTGGAGAAATTTTATGTAGAAACTTTGTGTCAAAAAAAAAATTGGACACATTTTCTATAGCAAATCTGTCGGGTAACTTTTTTTAAAATAAACTTTCTATGGAAAATCTGTCTGAAATATTAGGATAAATGGTCAATCTGTCTACAAAAATATGTTACACTTTTTTTCGAGACAGATTTTCTATAAAAAATTTGTCCCTATTGTCTCATTTTTCAAAATCTATTTGAGAAAGATGTTTCTCAATATTTTTTTTATCAGATGTTCAGTACATTTTCTATAAAAAATTGTAAACAATATGTCTAAAAACATCTGTTTTAGATTTTTTCGAGACAGACTTTCTATAAAAAAAAATTTTCTCAATTTTTTTAAGATAAATTTTCCATAGAAAAACGGAGAATATCGTTCTCAAAAATATTTATAGAAAAACTGCCTCAAAAGAATTGAAATGAATTTCCTTTTCAAAAGAAATTATGACTAATTTCCTATAGAAATTCAGTCTAGAAAACATGGGAACAATTTTTCTATAGAAAAATTGAGACTGATTTTATATAGAAAATTTGTTCCAAAGAAAAATTGGGACACATTTTTCGAGTAAATTGTTTTGAAACAAACTTTCTATAGAAAATCTGTCTCAAAAAATGTGTTCTAGAATTTTTCGAGACAGATTTTCTACAGAAAAATTGTCCCCATATTTTCTAGACAGATTTTCTATAGGAAATTAGTCTCATTTTTCAAAATCTATTTGAGAAAGATTTTTCTCAATATTTTTTTTTTATCAGATGTTCAGAACTTTTTCTATTAAAAAATTGTAAACAATCTGTCTAAAAAAATCTGTTTTAGATTTCTTCGAGACAGACTTTCTATAAAAAAATTTTCTCAACCTTTTTAAGATAAATTTTCCATAGAAAAACGGAGAAAATCGTTCTCAAAAAAAATTTATAGAAAATCTGCCTCAAAAGAATTGAAATGAATTTCCTTCTTTAAAAAAATTGAGACTAATTTTCTATAGAAATTCAGTCTAAGAAACATGGGAACAACTTTTCTATAGAAAAATTGAGACTGATTTTATATAGAAAATCTCTTCCAAAAACAAAAAATTGGGATACATTTTTCGAGTAAATTGTTTTGAAACAAACTTTCTATAGAAAATCTGTCTCAAAAAATGTGTTCCAGTGTTTTTCGAGACAGATTTTCTATAGAAAAATTGTCCCCATATTTTCTAGAGAGATTTTCTGTAGGAAATTAGTCTCATTTTTCAAAATCTATTTGAGAAAGATTTTTTTCAATATTTTTTTTTTTATCAGATGTTCAGTACATTTTCTATAAAAAAATTGTTAACAATCGGTCTAAAAAAATCTGTCTTAGATTTTTTCGAGACAGACTTTCTGTAGAAAAATTTTCTCAATTTTTTACGACAATTTTTCTATAGAAAAACGATGAAAATCTTTCTCAAAAAAAAAATGTATAGAAAATCTGCCTCAAAAGAATTGAAATGAATTTCCTTTTCAAAAAATTGAAATTAATTTTCTATAGAAATTCTGTCTAGAAAACATGGGAACAATTTTTCTATAGAAAAATTGAGACAGATTTTATATAGAAAATTTGTTCCAAAGAAAAATTGGGACACATTTTTTGAGTAAATTGTTTTGAAACAAACTTTCTATAGAAAATCTGTCTCAAAAAATGTGTTCCAGTGTTTTTCGAGACAGATTTTCTATAGAAAAATTGTCCCCATATTTTCTAGACAGATTTTCTATAGGAAATTAGTCTCATTTTTCAAAATCTATTTGAGAAAGATTTTTCTCAATATTTTTTTTATCAGATGTTCAGTACATTTTCTATAAAAAAAAAATGCTAACAATCTGTCTAAACAAAATCTGTCTTGGATTTTTTCGAGACAGACTTTCTATAGAAAATTTTTCTCAATTTCTTAAGACAATTTTTCATTAGAAAAACGGAGAAAATCTTTCTCAATAAAAATTTTATATAAAATCTGCCTCAAAAGAATTAATACTAATTTTCCATAGAAATTCTGTCTAGAAAACATGGGAACAATTTTTCTATAGAAAAATTGAGACCGATTTTATATAGAAAGTCTGTGTCAAAAAAAATTGAGACACAGTTTCTATAGCAAATCAGTCGAGTAAATTGTTTCTAAACAAACTTTCTATAGAAAATCTGTCTCAAAAATTCGGATAACTGTTCTATAGAAAATCTGTCAACAAAAAATATGTTCCAGTTTTTGTTCGAGAGAGATTTTCTATAGAAAAATTGTCCCCATATTTTCTAGACGGATTTTCTAGAGAAAATTAATTTCAATTTTTTTGAAAAGAAAATTTATTTCAATTGCTTTGAGGCAGATTTTCTATAGAACTTTCTTTGAGACAGATTTTCTCCGCTTTTCTATAGAAAATTTTACAAAAAAATTTTATAGAAAATCTGTCTCGAAAAAAATCTAAGACAAATATTTTGTAGACAGATTGTTTACAATTTTTTTTTATAGAAAATGTACCGAATATCTGTGAAAAAAAATATTGAGAAAAATATTTATCAAATAGATTTTCTATAGAAATTTTGTTTTAATTTTTTTTTGTTTGTGACATTTAAAACAATGTCATAGAACGGATGTCTACCATTTCAATAGCCCTTGCACTGAATATGCTTCACTTCTTAAGGTGGATCCGAAGTCAGTATTTTGGGTGTGAATTAAAAAAATTGTTTTTGATATTTTAATAAATAAATAATTTTTAATTTTATTATGATTTTTAATTACCTAAAATATTTTCAAAACTTCGTCGGATTTAGAATTTTTTTCGACAAAATTTTAATAATTTGTACCATTTCATGAATGCTTACACTGTTTTTAAGCTATTTGAAGCAAAAAAACAAGTTAAAATTACACTTTAAAACAATGAAAAACAGGAGTTATAAAAAATTGAATAAAAAGAACTTCCTGAGTAGTTAAAATAAAGAACATCTTTGGGAGGACATTTTCGGAAGTGCTTTTAAAGTTGTGCCTTTAGAAGTACTTCCTATTTTTTTGCTGGAATATTTATTAATGAAGGATTGAATGTGATTGAAAGGAGTTGTTTATCAATCAGTAAAATATTTTCAATAGAAAATTTGTCTCAGTACTTTCTGAGACATATTTTCTCTAAAAAAAATTGTCCCAGTATTATTTGAGATCGATATTTTACACAACATTTGCCTCGTTTTTTTTTTTAACAGGATTGAATGTGATTGAAAGGAGTTGTTTATCAATCAGTAAAATATTTTCAATAGAAAATTTGTCTCAGTACTTTCTGAGACATATTTTCTCTAAAAAAAATTGTCCCAGTATTATTTGAGATCGATATTTTACACAACATTTGCCTCGTTTTTTTTTTTAACAGATTTTCTATAAAAAATTTGTGTCAATTTTCAAGGCAAATTTTTTAAAATAAAAATAAAATAAAATAAAATATAAATAATAAAAAAATAATTTGAGAATTTTCTTTTAGTCTGTACCTCAAAAAAATTAAACAAAATTTATTTAAATTTGAGTGCAACATTTTCTTCAACAGAGTTATGATTTCAGAAATAATTTCCTTTAGTATTGCTTAGCAAGTTGTTTCACTGCCTATTCCAGGCATGTGGTCTATTTTAGTCATTCATTCACAAATATTTAGCTTTACTTGTCCATTCAACCAATGTGACCTCCTACTTAATGGGCCTCCAACATTCGACACAAACACAGTAGTCAGACACTCGAACTATCAGGCAATAAAACACCACAATGAAACCTAACAACTTGTTGTTCTATGGCTCTACCCCCTTGAACTCCACCATCTCACATTGTGATTATGTGATGAGGCTGACGACAATATTGGACTTCATGTGAATACTGAACATAATTTATGATATCCTTTAGCTTCCCCTGAGTTGCTGGGGGATTTTGTGTTTTATTTCATTTCGATTTTAATTTCACTTAACACTTATTGGGAATGATGCCACATGCAATGAATGCGCAACATGGACAACAGCAACCATAGCAACTCGTGAACCCATATTGTCCGGGGGGATCAACGTGTTTTCCTATGTGGGGATATTGGTAAAATGTGTTTTTGTTTCGTCTCATATTGGAAGAGGACCCCTTTGCCTTTGAGGCGTAGTTTGCCTCGTTATGCCATATGGAGCTCTCATGATTTTTGTGTTGGCATTTTTGTTTTTTTTTTTTTTTCTTCAAGTTGCCATCTATGAAGAGGAGGTGGTATTTGGTAGCTTCTACATGTGTCACTAAACACAGGCTCTTCTGCGAGTACAAGACCTGGCTAACATATGGCTTATTTTCTTAAAGTGTAATTAATTTTGCCAACGCACTAGTCCGGAAAGCCAGACAAAAACATTGCAGGAGGTCAGGGTTTTGAAACAAATGTCAAGTCGTTAAGTCTCGGGCGAGAGTAATCGCATACATTTGGATAATAAATTCAATGAATGGCGTAAATAGAATCGTGTAAATATGGAGCAGTACTTAAGAGATTTGTGCATTTTTAATTTCGCTTCCATTTTTGCCTGCTTAAGATTGAATACTTCCTTCAGTAAAATCTAAGAATGTTCTATAGAAATAAAATTTTGACAAAATTTTCTATAGAAATAAAATTTTGACAAAATTTTCTATAGAAATAAAATTTTGACAAAATTTTCTACAGAAATAAAGTTTTGACAAAATTTTCTATAGAAATAAAATTTTGACAAAATTTTCTATAGAAATAAAATTTTGGCAAAATTTTCTATAGAAATTAAATTTTGACATAATTTCCTATAGAAATAAAATTTTGACAAAATTTTCTATAGAATAAAATTTTGACAAATTTTTCTATAGAAATAAAATTTTGGAAAATTTTTCTATAGAAATAAAAGTTTGAGAATATTTTCTATAGAAATAAAATTTTGGAAAATTTTTCTATAGAAATAAAATTTTGAGAAAATTTTCTATCGAAATCAAATTTTGACAAAATTTTCTATAGAAATAAAATTTTGACAAAATTTTCCATAGAAATAAAATTTTGACACAATTTTTATACAAATAAAATTTTGACAAAATTTTCCATAGAAATAAAGTTTTGACAAAATTTTCCATAGAAATACAATCTTGACAGAATTTTCTATAGAAATAAACTGCATTGAAATCGATGATTTGACGGTGGCAAAGGAAAAGAGATATGTTTGTACGAATTTATTTTCGGCATAAGCCTATCAATGTAAAACCTTTTTTCGGAAGGTTCAAGTGTGGTTCATTGTTGGGTTTATTGAACTGCCTGAATTTATTCTGATAATTGGTTGATAGTTTTGCTGCAAGTAGAGGATGCTGATGAGGAATGTGGTAATTCCGAAACGTGCGTCCATCCAACCATCCTGCAGTCTATAGCGTTTTGCCCAAATAAATTTGACAAACATTCTTTTCCTCTGTTGGTTAAGCTACACTTGTAGTTTAGTCAATGTATGGTTTTAAGCTGAAATCAAAAAAACAACAACAATGATTAAAGAACAAAACCAACAATAACAAAACAAAACGAAACGAATGAAGAACTACAATTTTGGCAAAATTTTCTATGGAAATAAAATTTTGACAAAAATTTCTATAGAAATAAAATCAAATGTTGACAAAATTTTCTAAAGAAATTAAAATTTTGACAACATTTTCCATATGAATAACAATTTGGGAACATTTTCTATAGAAACTAAATTTTGACAAAATTGTCTATAGAAATAAAATTTTGACAAAATTTTCTATAGAAATTAAATTTTGACAAAATTTTCTATAGTAATAAAGTTTTGACAAAATTTTCTATAGAAATAAAATGTTGACACATTTTTTATAGAAATAAAATTTTGGCAAAATTTTCTATGGAAATAAAATTTTGATAAAATTTTCTATAGAAATAAAATCAAATGTTGACAAAATTTTCTATAGAAACTAACATTTTGACAAAATTTTCCATATGACTAACATTTTGGGAACATTTTCTATAAAAACAAAATTTTGACAAAATTGTCTATAGAAATAAAATTTTGACAAAATTGTCTATAGAAATAAAATTTTGACAAAATTTTCTATAGAAATCAAATTTTGACAAAATTTTCTATAGAAATCAAATTTTGACAAAATTTTCTAAAGAATTAAAATTTTGGCAAAAAATGCATAGAAATAAAATTTTGACAATATTTTTTTTTTTTTTTTTTTGAAAAACAATTGTGACAAAATTTTTTCTATAGAAATAAAATACTGGCAATGTTTTTTAGAAATAAAATTTTGACAAAATTTTCTATAGAAATAAAATTTGTTTGTTTTGTTATTGTTGGTTTATTCTTCAATCATTATTGTTGTTTTTGATTTCAGAGGAAAAGAATATTTGTCAAATTTATTTGAGCAAAGCCCTATAGACTGCAAGATTGTTGGATGGACGCACGTTTCGGAATTACCACATTCCTCATCAGCATCCTCTACTTGCAGCAAAATTATCCAATTATCAGAATAAATTCAGGCAGTTCACTAAACCCATGGTGAACCACACTTCAACCTTCCGAAAAAAGGTTTATGATAGTCGACTTTTGCCGATATAAATCATTGTACAAACATCTCTCTTTTCCTTTGCCACAGTCAAGTCATCGATTTAAGTGCAGTTGGCTGGGTTTATTATACAAAAATTTTGACAAAATTTTCCATAGAAACAAAAATTTGGCAAATTTTCTTTGGGAATAAAATTTTGACAAAATTTATCTAAAGATATAAATTTTTGACAAAAGTTTTTATAGAAATAAAATTTTTGCTAAATTTTCTATAGAAATAAAATTTTGACAAGATTTTTTATAGAAATAAATTTTTTGCTAAATTTTCTATAGAAATAAAATTTTGACAAAATGTTTTCTATACAAATAAAATATTGACAAAATTTTCTATAGAAATAAAAGTTTGACAAATATTTCCATAGAAATAAAATTTTCCATAGAAATACAATCTTGACAAAATGTTCTATAGAAATAAAATGTTGGCAAAATTTTCTATGGAAATACAATTTTGACAAAATTTTCTATAGAAATAAAATCAAATGTTGACAAAATTTTCTATAGAAATTAACATTTTGACAAAATTTTCCATATGAATAACATTTTGGGAACATTTTCTATAGAAACCAAATTTTGACAAAATTGTCTATAGAAATAAAATTTTGACAAAATTTTCTACAGAAATAAAATTTTGACAAAAATTTCTATAGAAATAAAATCAAATGTTGACAAAATTTTCTATAGAAATTAACATTTTGACAAAATTTTCCATATGAATAACATTTCGGGAACCTTTTCTATAGAAACAAGATTTTGACAAAATTGTCTATAGAAATAAAATTTTGACAAAATTTTCTATAGAAATAAAATTTTGACAAAATTTTCTGCAGAATTAAAATTTTGGCAAAAAATGTATAGAAATAAAATTTTGACAATTTTTTTTTTTTAAAACAATTGTGACAAAATTTTTTCTATAGAAATAAACTTTTGGCATTTTTTTTTTTAGAAATAAAATTTTGACCAAATTTTCTAAAGAAATAAAATTTGTTTGTTTATTCTTCAATCATTATTGTTGTTTTTGATTTCAGCTTAAAACCACGCATTTACTAAACTGCAAGTGTAACTTAACCAACAGAGGAAAAGAATATTTGTCAAATTTATTTCAGCAAAGCCCTATAGACTGCAAGATGGTTGGATGGACGCACGTTTCGGAATTACCACATTCCTCGTCAGCATCCTCCACTGGCAGCAAAACTATCAATTATCAGAATAAATTCGGGCAGTTCACTAAACCCAAAGTGAACCACACTTCAACCTTCCGAAAAAAGGTTTATGATAGCCGACTTTTGCCGATATAAATCTTTGTACAAACATCTCTCTTTTCCTTTGCCACAGTCAAATCATCGATTTAAGTGCAGTTGGCTGGGTTTATTATAAACAAATTTTTAAAAAGTTTTGCATAGAAAAAAATTGGCAAATTTTCTATAGAAATAAAATTTTGACAAAATTTTCTACAGATATAGAATTTTGACAAAATTTTTTTATATAAATAAAATTTTTGCTAAATTTTCTATAGAAATCAAATTTTGACAAAATTTTTTATAGAAATAAAATTTTGAGAACATTCTGAGAATTTTCTATAGAAATAAAATTTTGAGAAAATTTTGACAGAATTTTCTATAGAAATAAAATTTTGAGAAAATTTTATATGGAAATAAAATGTTGACCAAATTTTCTATAGAAATAAAGTGTTGACAAAATTTTCTATGGAAATTAAATTTTGACAAAATTTTCTATAGAAATAAAATTTTGACAAGATTTTGTATAGAAATAAAATTTTTGCTAAATTTTCTATAGAAATAAATTTTTGACTAAATTTTCTATAAAAATAAAATTTTGACAAAATTTTCCGTAGAAATACAATTTTGACCAAGTTTTTTATAGAAAAAAAATTTTCTATAGAAATAAAATTTTTTATGGAAAAAAAATTTTGAGAAAATTTTCTATAGAAATAAAATTTTGAAAAATTTTTGTATAGAAATAAAATTTTGAGAACATTTTCTATGGAAATAAAATTTTTACAAAATTTTCTATAGAAATAAAATTTTGACAAGATTTTTTATAGAAATAAAATATTTGCTAAATTTTCTATAGAAATCAAATTTTGACAAAATTTTCTATAAAAAAAAAATTACAAAATTTTCTTTAGAAATAAAATTTTGACAAAATTTTCTATAGAGATAAAATTTTGACAATATTTTCTGTAGAAATAAAATGTTGACAAAATTTTCTTTAGAAATAAAATTTTTACAAAATTTTCTATAGTAATCAGAGATGGTCTGTATCAAACATTTTAAGGTTTGCGACTGTCGCAAAGTTGTAAACGTCGTAAACGTCACATACACATCGTAAATGTAGAAAAAGTAGCAAACGTCGAAAACTCCAAATACTTCAGACCCTTCGGATAGGCAGCGAATGATATCCAAGATGATGATATATGCTTAGAAGTTTCAATTCGCAGGAATGTTCATAAAATTATTAACGAGTTTAAAATACTTGAGAATATAGTTATTTAAATTGGAAACTCGAAGCCAAAATTACTATAAACTACTCGATGGTGCAGTAAACGTGACGGTAGGTACTCGCTCATAGTTAACCTTTCACAAATTACTGCAGAAACTGGAAGGAAGGAAAACTACTTATGTTAAGTCTTATATAAGTGAATTGCTGTTTAGAGAAAATTTTATAAAATCACTTTTTGGCTTATTAGAGCCAATTTCTACACTAATTAAAAATTTTCAAAATTGTAGCTAGTCATTCGTTGATGCAGCTAAAGCTTGGTTCACGAAAACCAAGAATAGTTTCAAGTTGTGAATGAGAGATGTGAATCTAGTAGAGTTTTGAATAAATACAATATAGAACATTTTTTGTATACCTTTTATCGGGGAGCTTAACTAAATTAAATTTAAAAATATTCACAATTTCTTTAATTCCAAATTAGGGTTTCTACACTAGATTTACGACATTTGCGACATACGTATTATACCGTCGTAAATGTATGTCGCAAAATTCACAGTTTGCGACAGGCCAACCCTGATAGTAATAAAATTTTTACCAAACTTTCTATAGAAATACAATTTTGACAAAATTTTTATAGAAATAAAAAAAAATGAGTAGAAATAAAACTTTGACAGAATTTTCTATAGAAATAAAATTTTGAGAAAATTTTCTATATAAATAAAAACTTGAGAACATTTTCTATAGAAATAAAATTTTGAGAAAATTTTCTACAGAAATAAAATTTTGACAAACTTTTCTATAGAAATAAAATTTTGAGAAAATTTTCTATAGAAATAAACTTTTGAGAAATTTTTCTATAGAAATAAAAACTTGAGAAAATTTTATATAGAAATACAATTTTGACAAAATTTTTTCTATACAAATAAAATTTTAACAAAATTTTCTGTAGAAATAAAAGTTTGATAAAAATTTCCATAGAAATGAAATTTTGACAAAATTTTCTATAAAAATAAAATTTTGACTAAATTTTCTTTAAAAAAAAATTTGATAAAATTTTCTATAAAAATAAAATTTTGACAAAATTTTCTATGGAAGTAAAATTTTGACAAAATTTTCTTTGGAAATAAAATTTTGACAAAAATTTCTATAGAAATAAAATTTTGACAAAATTTTCTTTAAAAATTTTTTTTTGATAAAATTTTCTATCCAAATAAAATTTTAACAAAATTTTCTATAGAAATAAAATTTGACAATATGTAAATAAAATTTTGACAAAATTTTTATAGAAATAAAATTTTGACAAATGAAATGAACTTTTGACAAAATTTTTATAGAACACAATTTTCTGTAGAAATACAATTGTGACAAAAAATTCTATAGAAATAAAATTTTGACAAATATTTCTATATAAATAAAATTTTGACAAATATTTCTATATAAATAAAATTTTGACAAAATTGTCTTTTAAAATAAAATATTTACAAAATTTTCTTTAAAAATAAAATTTTTACCAAATTTTTTTTTAAAAATAAAATTTTGACAAAATTTTCTATAGAAATAAAATTTTGACAAAATTTTCTATAGAGATAAAATTTTGAAAAAAATTTCTGTAGAAATACAATTTTGGCAAAATTTTTTATGAAAATAAAATTTTGACAAAATTTTCTATAGAAATCAAATTTTGACAACATTTTCTATAGAAATAAATTTTTGACAAAATTTTCCATAGAAATAATGTTTTCGACAAAATTTTCTATAGAAATAAAATTTTGAGAAAATTTTCTATGGTCAAAATTTGCTGTAGAACTAAAATTTTGACAACATGTTCTATAGAAATAAAATTTTGAGAAAATTTTCTATGGAAAAAAAAAAATTTTGACAAAATTTGCTATAGAAATAAAATTTTGACAAAATTTTGACAAAAATTTCTAGAAAAATAAAATTTTGATAAACATGTTTATAGAAATAAAATTTTTACAAAATTTTCTATAAAAATAAAATGTTGATAAAAATTTTATTGACAAATTTTTTTCTATAGAAATAAAATGTTGAACAAACTTTTTCTATAGAAATAAAATTTTGACAAAATTTTCTATAGAAATAAAAGTTTGACAAAAATTTCCATAGAACTAAAATTTTGACAAAAAATTTCTATGAAAATAAAATTTTGACAAAATTTTCTATAGAAATAAAATTTTGACGAAATTTTCTATGAAAAAAAATTGACAAAATTTGCTATAGAAATAAAATTTTGACGAAATTTTCTATAGAAATAAAATTTTGAGAAAATTTTCTATGGAAAAAGAAATTTTGGCAAAATTTTCATAGAAATAAAATGTTGACCAAATTTTCTATAGAAATACAATTTTGAAATAATTTTCTATACAAATAAAATTTTGATAAAATTTTCTATGAAAATAAAATTTTGACAACATTTTCTATAGAAATAAAATTTTGAGAAAATTTTTTCTATAGAACTAAAATTTTGAAAAAATTTTCTATAGAAATAAAATTTTGGCAAAATTTTCTATAGAAATAAAAGTTTGACAAAAACTTCCATAGAAATGAAATTTTGACAAAATTTTCTGTAGAAATTAAATTTTGACAAAATTTTCTATAGAAATAAAATTTTGACGAAATTTTCTATATAAATAAAATTTTGACAAAATTTTCTATTGAAATAAAATTTTGACAAAATTTTCTATAGAAATAAAATTTTGACAACATTTTCTATAAAAATAAAATTTTCACAATATTTTCTACAGAAATAAAATTTTAACAAAAATTTCTATAGAAATAATATGTTGACAAAAATTTCTGCAGAAATAAAATTTTGATAAAATTATCTATAGAAATAAAATAAAAAAATTCTCTAGAAATAAAATATCTATAACTTTTCAGTGTAGGCATAAAATCTGGGGTAAAATTGAATGGTCAGCTGTATTATTTAGAGTTTTTGGCAGGAGTTGGTACTTAGGAAGTTGAAGGACACAACAGGGTATTACCAAGGCTAGATCTCCACCCATTTCTCTTCCATTGCAACTTGATTTTCTGCTTATAATATATGTATGTAATTGCAAATCTATCCCATATTTAAAAAGTTGTAAAAAAAATCCCTTACCAATGAATTCCATTTACTACCCCAAATACAAAAAAACTTTCCCATACCCAATTTAATTGTCCTTTAATTTGTTTACGGGCAATATACGCAAAAAAAAACAATTTATGTAGTGCCCATCCTTTTGATTGTGACATAAATGTCACTTACAGGTCGCAAAACATTAAGAATGGAAATCAAATGTCAAGCGTATGTTCCAATAAAATATTAATTTTATTCATAGAATGAAAATGATTGTTTTTTTTTGTGCTTGTTTTTTGTTGTGACATGAAGATAATAACACACAAAAATATAATATTCCTAATGTATTTGAGATAGGGAGTTTGACAGACTGAGTGACCACTTATGCCGAGCTGTCAAATAAAATATTCATGTCCAGCCATAAAGGACCACGTTTATATCTCCATGTCCTCCCACATAGTTTTTCAAAAATAAAAAAAATAACAAAGGTAAGGAATGAGAACGAATTGACCTTTGTTATAGTGGTTAAATTAGATGTCAATAAATACAATGGTGTATAGTAGTAGTTTTTTTTTGGGCTTTCCAAAATTTGAGTACAAAGTTTTTCTTTTGTAAAACTTCTGACCCTTAAATTTGCAACATCAACTTCAATCCATGGAAATATCAATAAAAAATAAACAAATAGCCTACTTTATTTTACACAAAATTTGTTTTTACTTAAATTGCATGTCCTTGATTTAAGGTTACATATTCCTATAGATTAGGTTAATAATAATTAAAATATTCCTTTTTAAGCGTATAATTGAGAAGGTAGATCCGATTGATTCATAATTACAAATATGGAATAAAATTAGAGATCCTATTCGTAATGAAAAACACCGGGTGGGTCATTTGATTTATCTCCTTTTTGGCAAAATTTGACTTCATGTCATATTGCTCAACAAATCAGACATATTGACTGATGAAAGGACATTCGAAGCCTATTCAATGCAAAAGCCCATGAAAAAAATTGGTAGCAACATATTTGTCATGTTTGTAAATCTTATAAAAACAAAAATTTCCCTCTTCCTTCGTTGAGGTTATATTGATGCGATTGACGTATAATATCATGAATAAGGCCTTGCTATTAACTTGCTCACATTATGCTAAAAGCAAATCAATTATGATTAAATATTAAAATTGATATTTCTATGCATTTTATATAACATCCTATTTTCGTAATTGCCAGCTAAAAAAAGATATTTCAATAAAATATTTTGTTCCTTCCTTTTAACATCTTCTCTTCTTATATATCCTACTCAAAGCTTGTCGTTTACAATAGCATTTGTCATTTAAATATAATTTCTATTTTCTTTTTTTTCTGTTTTTTTTTTTTGCAGGATTTGTTTTTGTATATGTCACACGGCAAACACTGATAGCCCTATCTCCTTTTGATTTCTTCGATTGAGCTAAATACGAATGTAGCAGTAAAGAGAAACATATGTTTGTATGTTTCTTCAGCCATCCTTTTGATGGATGGGGGAAAACTACATTACAACGGAAAATAAGATATGTAAGTAAGTATGTCACAAATAATTCAATATTTACATTTTTAGAAATTTTGCTTTAAAAATATGAGATTTTATATATTGATATAAGTTTTTCTTTAAAAGATGTATAAACTTTTTTAATTCAATTTTTTGCGGGTAAGGGTAGTAAATTGCTTTATGCACCTGTGTGCCGGGTGCCTCCAAATGACTACCGGCTAAAAACCCCATTCCTCTTCCCACGGGTAGGATTACCACCTCGGAACCGCGTTTGCATTACTTCGATGTGGACCCCAGGTGGGCCGTGACCATCTCCTTTTAGTCCGCGCGCAGATTCAAGATAATATTACTCATGTCGTAATGTCCATGTCAATATTTTTCCTGTGGAGAGCGTGTTCTACAAATCGCCCTATAGTCTCCCAGTTCTTTTCACTCTGCACCACCATCTTCTGGGCTATATCTCTCGGAGAGATATGTCCAATTTCATCTTCTACCGCTGCCCATCGTTTTGCCCATCGGCTATATGAAAAGTATGTATGTTCGGCATCATCCGCGACTTCTTCTTCTTCTTCGTAAATACAGTTCTCTGAGCTGCATTTTGCTATACGATGCAGATACTTTCGAAAGTATCGGTGATCAGAGAGTATCCGAGTCATGTAATTCGTTACCCATATCATTTCTCTCACCATAACTTATAAGGCGGTATGTCCATCCATCTATATCTGGTATCTTGTTGAATGTTCGGTATCATGTCCGTCGCGCCATGTTGTTTAGCTTCGAAACCCTTTTGCTGCTCAATCGCCTGGAGGTCTGTTGGGATCGTTCCTGCTATCACTTATGCGGCTTCCCCTGATACCGTGTGGTATGCTAAAGTGGTACTCAGAGCTGCCGCTCTCTGTACTGAAAGCAACTTTTTCGTTCTACTCTGTCTCTGTAGGGTCGACGCCAAGATCTCACATCCATAGAGGAGTATACTCTTACTCGTCTCAATGAGTATCTTTGTTCTGCTTGGAGGCGGGTATGCTGATGCTAAACATACGAAGCCATCCTATGTTTGCCATTTTTTTCCTCCGGAGCTCCTTTCTAGTTCTGAGATTAATGAATCCCTTTCGAGCTTGTTGACGTTCCATCCCATATAATCCTCACGCACGTGGATTATCCCCTATAATCTTCGTCGTGTAGCAACTTCGTCTTGCAGTCGGAAAAATATATATTGATGGTCAATTCCTGTGTATGTCTTTAGAACCCTCCATTCTTGTATTTTCTGAATAATGTCCTCAGACACAAATGTAACTTCCGGAATGGTGCCCTCACAGCCGGGTCGCCAAAATGTAGCCAATGTTCGCAACAATCATGTCTATCCTTCCTCTTGGATCTATAGTTCTCATTCCCCACACAATCACCCGTGAGTTAAAGTCCCCCGCCATAACCAGATCACCGATGCTATCACTAGGAGTTAGGTAGCAGCTTACAACCGTATAAATCGCAAACCCAAACGAAGCCGTCTTCTTAAGAAGTATATTCGCATCGGCTGTCGAGAGCGAGAAAAAGGCCCTCTTTTGTTCTCTGAAGTTTGTCGCCGTAAGTCGTACAGTTATGTCTTCATTAGGGGTCCTTGTCACTTTCCTAATAGACTCTTACTTTTCTTCTTCTGTCGTGAGCGCACCCAGGCCCTGTAACTATTGTGGCTTTCGTCTTGATTGTCTGTACAACGGCCCTCAAACACATCCGCATAGCTGTTCCCGTCACAGGGCTTGTGACGGGAACAGTTATCCGGATGTGGCAACGGGGCGTTTCCTTGGGCCCTTTTGCCGTGGTTTTCTATTCGATTTTCCCCCTTTCGCGCTTGGAAACTTTACATCGGATGCTTTATTTACCCCAGTGGGTGCCAGCATTTCGTTCGATCTCTTCTTAAGCTTCTTTCCTGATTTTGTCTCTACTGGGCTGTGTGCAATTCGCTTATTCTTGGGGGTTCTGAAGTGTTGGGATATTTGCTGCAAGATCCCCATGTATCCTTCTTGGTATACCGGCTTCCTTCTCCTGCTTTGCCATCTTCTAGGTTTTCGGGTAGTTACCGATAACATCGAGTAATTCCTCTGTTTCAGAGACTCCATCTTGAACGTCCCTACTTACATATGTTCCTCTATCTACTTATTGCGGCCTTCATCTTGGGGAGTGTCAATTGACACTTAGTCATGGCTTCCTCTTCCGATTTCTTCATTTTCATAGTTTGAAACAGTTTTCTCCGATTGGGGTATACTCCATTTTCCCTTGGATTGCTCGGAGTCTTGCGTTCCTTGGGGACGCGATCTACTATAATCGCGCGTGGTGTATCTATTATAGTCTCTCCTTCATTAGCAAGTAGCACGCCGGAGTGACGCGTCATTTTTATCCCAGACCTCATTATCGTAGAACTGTTTCTAAAGATCTATACTACCTTCCTATCTCCTGCTCTCCCATCAGTCTAATTGTTTTTTCGGGGCATTCATTGGAAATGGGTCCCAACTTGGGGCCGTTATCTGTGTCCGATAATGTAGTTGCCCTTTGAAGTGAGCAGTGAGGTCCACGCGAGGGTTGACACAAGACCTTATGGATACTTGTGTTCAGAACCAGGTCGGGCACTAATCTGGACGTCGTATCGACAGAACCTACATGGTCAACTTTATGGTTACGTGACACAAAGCGTTTCCCGAGTCATGGGCTTAACAGGACGGGGACAGTTGTGACATTAGCCTCGAAGCCATTTCCCTGAGATGTCACTCCCAGGTGATCATCTGCTCATTGCTTTTATTCCTATCCATAGTTCAAATCACAGCCCATATTCGTAATTCCGTGTCAATAGCATTCCTATGTTCTCCGTGTTTGATTAGGGAGTCCACGGGGGCACACTTCCCTTACTGCACCTTGTGGAAGGATGCCTACTTAACTGGCGGCATCCGATGGCCATGTCGCAAAAGACGTTCTCGGATATAACATAATTGCCTTTTTATAGCACGTTCTCAATCTTTGCCGTTCTTGGTTGGGGCTGCTTATTTTTCACAGCTGGTCTTAGAGATCGTCCAGCGATCCACCAACGGCTCTCCTCGATGGTAGCCTCAGCTCAGCCTCATCTAATTTAATATAATTTAATTATATTTCCCTTAATTTGATATTAATTGGTTAGTCTTACTTGTAATTTTAGCTGTTTTCCAAAACTCAAACTAAATAACAATAATTTATCATCATATCACCCACATTCTGTGATGGGATGAATATAGGAACCTTGCGGATATATTTTTTCGCATCCATGGTTATTTGTGTGGGGCTCAATTAATGAACTTTGACGTCACAATGTTACCATCTATATTACTGCTTAAAAAGTTATTTTTTTTTTTAAACATTGTAACTGTTGGGTGCCGTCGCTGTAGCATACAACGCCGTTACCTTAGCAACCTCAGTTTGATATGGCTACGGAATCTGTAAAATATATACACACATTTATCCCTACATTTATGTAGTATCTCCATGGTTCCTAGGCGAAAATGTTTTCATTCGATTGATGGTTGGATGAATGTGTGCATATGCATACACGCATACACACATACCATATACCTGTACCTATTGTTGTTTGTTGTTGGAGAGGATGTTTTTCATAAGCTCACAAAGCTTAACGGAAATGAGGGAAATATTGTTGGTAGTTGCTTCATTCATAACCATTTTCATGGCTTGTTTATGTACCAACACGTGCCAGAGATCATAACAAAAACGAAAGAGATATATATCACCATCTCTGTATCTCCTTGTGGTTGTTTTCTCTTTCATTAGCACTCATACACACATGCACACACATTCACTGATAGACACAGGAATATCAAGTGGAGAGTTAACTCATCTATGGAAATTGTTTGAATGATAACTCATAGCCTGTATAGTCGCAGGTAGATTACACGCTAACGTATGTTAGAGTGGTTTAATGGATTAGAAAACACTTTATGTAGCAGATTTCAATTAAAGGGTTATAAACTTTAGTTCTACATTGAAAAAGGTATTGACCTAATATGAAAGGTTATGCAACCTAAATTTTAAGGTACGCAATTTACACTATATTAAGGAAAGATTTCTTTAAAATAAAGAAAATTTTAATTAAAAGAAAGTTCATAATCTTCAATAGTATTTTTTCATTACATTAAGAACACGAATCTTTAGGTGCCTTTTGGCACCTAATAACTCAAAAACGAAAATTTTCAAGGAAATATTGAAATACACTGACCCCCCGATTTGGGATCTTGAGCATCTTGACACCCTCCACCATGGATTGCGTAGAAACTTCTACGAAAGACTGTCATCCACAATCGAATTACTTGGCTTGTGGTATCTTAAAACTTAAAACTTCTTAACATCGTTTTCTAAATTGTAAGTTAGTCCATTCGTGGTATATATTAGACAAAAAAGTTATGTATAGTTAAGTCTACAAATAATTACGAATCGATATGGACTTTTTGCACGGTACGTAGAGAGCCAGAATTGAAATATGGGGGTCGCTTATATGGGGGCTATATACAATTATGAACCTGATATGGACCAATTTTTGTGTGATTGGAAATCGATTTATCTGAGGGATATATATAACTATAGACCGATATGGACCTAGTTACGCATGGTTGTTAACGACCATATACTAGCACAATGTACCAAATTTCAACTAACTCGGATGAAATTTGCTCCTCCAAGAGGCTCCAAAACCAAATCTCGGGATCGGTTTATATGGGGCTATATATGATTATGGACTGATATGGACCACTTTTGGCATGGTTGTTTAATATCATATGCGATCACCACGTACCAAATTTCAAGCAGATCGGATGAATTTTGCTTCTCCAAAAGGCACCGGAGGTCAAATCTGGGGATCGGTTTATATGGGAGCTATATATAATTATGGGCTGATAGGAACCAATTCCTGCATGGTTGTTGGATACCATATACTAACATCACGTACCAAATTTCAACCGAATGGGAAGAATTTTGCTCTTCCAAGGGGCTCTGGAGGTCAAATCTGGGGATCGGTTTATATGGGGCCTATATATAATTATGTACCGATACCGACCAATTTTTGCATTGGAGTTTGAGACCATATATTAACACCACGTACCAAATTTCAACTGAATCAGATGAATTTTGGTCTTCCAAGAGGCTCCGGAGGTCAAATCTGGTGATCGGTTTATATGGGGGCTATATATAATTATGGACCAATTTTTGCATGGTTGTTAGAGACCATATACTAACACCATGTACCAAATTTCAGCCGGATCGGATTAAATTTGCTTCTCTTAGAGGCCTTGCAAGCCAAATCGGGTGATCGGTTTATATGGGGGCTATATATAATTATGGACCGATGTGGACCAATTTCTGCATGGTTATTAGAGACCATATACTAACACCATGTACCAAATTTCACCCGGATCGGATGAAATTTGCTTCTCTTAGAGGCCTCGCAAGCCAAATCGGGGATCGGTTTATATGGGGGCTATATATAATAATGGACCGATGTGGACCAATTTTTGCATGGTTGTTAGAGACCATATACTAACACCATGTACCAAATTTCAGCCGGATCGGATGAAATTTGCTTCTCTTAGAGGCCTCGCAAGCCAAATCGGGGATCGGTTTATGTGGGGGCTATATATAATAATGGACCGATGTGGACCAATTTTTGCATGGTTGTTAGAGACCATATACTAACACCATGTACCAAATTTCAGCCGGATCGGATGAAATTTGCTTCTCTTAGAGGCCTCGCAAGCCAAATCGGGGGATCGGTTTATATGGGGGCTATATATAATTATGCACCGATGTAAACTAATTTTTGCATGGTTGTTAGAGACCATATACTAACACCATGTACCAAATTTCAGCCGGATCGGATGAAATTTGCTTCTCTTAGAGGCCTCGCAAGCCAAATTTGGGGGTCCGTTTATATGGGGGCTATACGTAGAAGTGTACCGATATCGCCCATTTGCAATACCATCCGACCTACATCAATAACAACTACTTGTGCCAAGTTTGAAGTCGATAGCTTGTTTCGTTCGGAAGTTAGCGTGATTTCAACAGACGGACGGACGGACATGCTCATATCGACTCAGAATTTCACCACGACCCAGAATATATATACTTTATGGGGTCTTAGACCAATATTTCGATGTGTTACAAACGGAATGACAAAGTTAACATAAAAAAGTTTGGCAAAATTTTATTTCTTAAATTTTTTTTTATTTCTATAGAAAATTCACAATTTTAGTTTTTTTAGAAAATTTTGTCAAAATGTTATTTCAATAGAATATTTTCTGAAATTTTATTTCTATCGAAAATTTTCTTACAATTCTATTGGTATTGAAAATTCTGTAAAAATTTTTTTTCTAAAGAAAATTTTGTCAAATTTTATTTCTATACAAAATTTTGTCAAAAATTAATTTCTAAAGAAAATGTTGCCATAATGTTATTTCAATAGAAAATATTGTCAAAATTGTATTTCTGTCGAAAATTTTGTCGAAATTTTATTTCTATAGAAAATTATGTTAACCTTTTTATTTCTAGAGAAAATTATGTCAACATTTTTTCGTCTATAGAAAATTTTGTCAAAATTTTATTTCTATAGAAAATTTTGTCAAAATTTTATTCTATAAAAAATTTTGTCAAAATTAATTTTTATAGACAATTTTGTCAACATTTTATTTCTATAGAAAATTTTTGTCAAGATTTTATTTCTATAGAAAATATTGTCAAATTTTAATTTCTATAGAAAATTATGTCAACATTTTATTTCTACAGAAAATTATGTCATTTTTTTTGTCTATAGAAAATTTTGTCAAAATTTTATTTCTATAGAAAAATTTGTCAAAATTTTATTCTATAGAACATTTTGTCAACAATTGAGTTTTATAGAAAATTTTGTCAAAACTTTATTTCTATTGAAAATTTTGTCAAATTTTAATTTCTATAGAAAATTATGTCAACATTTTATTTCTACAGGAAATTATGTCAACATTTTATTTCTACAGGAAATTATGTCAACATTTTTTTTTTGTCTATAGAAAATGTTGTCAAAATTTTATTTCTATAGAAAAATTTGTCAAAATTTTATTCTATAGAAAATTTTGTCAAAAATTAATTTTTATAGAAAATTTTGTCAAAATTTTATTTCTATAGAAAATTTTGTCAAGATTTGATTTCTATAGAAAATATTGTCAAATTTTAATTTTTGTAGAAAATTATGCCAACATTTTATGTCTACAGAAAATTATGTCAACATTTTTTGTCAATAGAAAATTTAGTCAAAATTTTATTTCTATAGAAAATGTAGTAATTTTTGTTGGCTTATAGAACATTATGTCAAGATTTTATTTCTATAGAAAATTGGGAGAGTGTTGTGCAAAGTCTACCAAAACATCAAGAATTCTACCAATATACCAAACAATTTTGTAAAAATTTTATGTTCGTAGAAAATTTTGTCAACATTTTATTTCTATAGAAAATTGTGTAAAATTTTTGTTTTTATGTTCTATAAACATTTTATTCCTATAGAAAATTTTCTCAAAATTTTATTTCTATAGAATATTTTCTCAAAATTTAATTTCTATAGAGAATTTTCTCAAAATTTTATTTCTATAGAATTTTTTTGTCAAAATTCTTTTTTTGTCAAAATTCTATTTCTATAGATAATTTTGTCATAATTTTATTTCTACAAAAAAATTCTGTAAAAATTTTATTTTTATAGAAAATTTTGTCAAATTTTATGTATATATAAAATTTTATTTCTATAGAAAATTGTAATACCTCTTAATGGGAAAAGAATGTTTTGCAAAATCTTCTGAAACATAAAGGATTCTATCAATCTACCAAACTATGTTTGGGGCTCATTTTCGTGGAGTCCCTATTCATAACGCTTGCTATTTTATGCCTAGCTCTAAATATATATTTTTTAATTTTCTTTAATTTATAGAATATTTTGATTATATCTACAAATTTTCTGCCCGCCATCCCTCAATGGGATGTCACTTTTCCCTGTTTTGTTACTCATACAAATGTTCTGTTTCATATCACTCACTCACTGGTAAATATCGAAATACTTTGTGTGATTCTGGAGTGACAGGTTTAATAGCATTAAGTACTCCTTAAGTGCTCAAGAACACTCGAATTGAGGTAAACGGCAAAAGAACAAATACCCTTCTAAGCAGTAGCTTAAGTATGAATTTATTTACATATGTGGTAATGTGTGGGTGTGTATGAATGTATGTATGCATACTAACAAATAAGGATTTGCCTTTACATAAAATATCCATCTGAATACAGATATCATCAGATATTGATTGACAACGATGGCAATATGTATCTGGCCTATGACAAATTTTGAATTCATTGAATTACTTTGGCAGAACTAATTGGAATAGCTTCGTTGAAAAAAACACACACACACACCGAAATTATAAATGGAAAATTCAATTTAAATGTAATAATTGTATTCTATATATATTATATAAGGCGGATTTAAATATTAGCACTTTAAATTGATTGGAAACGAATATAATATTACAATTTGAAGCAGAACAAAATGTTTTAACATGATACAGTCGTGTTATCTTATGTTCGATAACACTTTGAGAAGTTACTTGGACAGGTTTGATTCCAACCTTAGGGATACCAATTTAACAAAAAAGTGGCATAACAAGTAAGCTATTTCCCATAAAGAATATATCAGTTTTTATATAGAATTGTGAAACTTTTTTTGTGAAATTAGATCAAAACTAACCTAACAATAATTACAGTTCAAGGGTGGGTTCCGTGGATTATCCCAGTTTACCTATAATAGAACCGATTCTTTGAGATCTTTGCATACTTTCAGGCGCCACATGTGGCCGCTATAGCACTTTTACTTGGAAGTAGATGAGGTTTGTTCTCAGCGTTACCGTTGCGATTTTAACAAGAGTGGCACAAAAAGAGCCACACGTAATAACTGGTGCCTGAAAAGTATCAATCTATCGAGTTTTTTTGTTTGTTATGTTTATTTATCTCTGCACGCCACGCTGCATGAAATTGCTATGCAATTATGAAGTTTTTGTTTTTTAAGATAGATCGAAGTAAACCCAACAAATTTTGCTTTTATCTCCATTTCATCGAAAATCTATCCTTAAAATTATCAGTTCATGTGATATATCTGTGCTTACCTATTACAGACAATTTTCTTTGCATAGATTCATTGCAGAAATATAGCACAAAAATGTAAAACCAATATCATTTTGTGGTACAAAAGTGTCAACAAATAAAAAAGTGGTAAATCTGTCACTTAAGTGGCACACCGATAATACTGCACAAATCAACTATAGAAAAGATTCTTTGAGTTGTTTGCATACTATTAGGCGTCACATATGAAATTTTTATTTTTTTTACCGGTCAAATGTTTACGCAATATTGAATGTATGCTGGTCCCACTAATGTCACATGATTTTGGACGATCTTAACAAAATTCGTCTTGGTGTGAACTCACGGTTGCCACTCGTATCAAAAATAATCTACCAAAATTCGAAGAAAATTTTACCAAAAAAATTACCAAATTTAAAAAATCTTATTTTGAAATTTTATTAAAAACTTTATTTCTATAGAAAATCTTGTCACAGTTTTATTTAGAAAATTTCGTCAACAAATTTTTTCTTAAGAAAATTTGGTCGAATTTTTTTTTTCTAAAAAATGTTATTTCTCTAGAAAATTTTATCAATATTTATATTTGTCCAAATTTTATTTCTTAAAAAAATTTGCCAAAATTTTATTTCTTAGAAAAATTTGGTCAAAATTTCATTTCTATAGACAATGTTGTCAAAATTTTATTTCTATAGAAAATTTTGGCAAAATTTTATATCTCCAGAAAATTTTCTCAAAATTTTATTTCTATAGAAAATTTTGTCAAAATTTTATTTCTATAGAAAATTTTGTCAAAATTTTATTTCTATAGAAAATTTTGTCAAAATTTTATTTCTATAGAAAATTTTGTCAAAATTTTATTTCTATAGAAAATTTTGTCAAAATTTTATTTCTATAAAAAATTTTGTCAAAATCTTATTTTTATACAAAAAAATTTGTCAAAATCTTATTTTAATAGAAAATTTTGTCAAAATCTTATTTCTGTAGAAAATGTTGTCAAAATTTTTACCAAATTTAATTTTACCAAATTACCAAATTTAAAAAATCTTATTTTAAAATTTTTGGTGAAAATTTTGTGGTTAGTATGAATTGTGTCGAATGTCTAAACGATCTTACATGAAAATTAACATTTGTGAAGAAATGACATTTCTGGAAAATTTTGTAAAAATTTTTCCTCTATAGAAAATTTTGTCGAAATTGTATTTCTTAAGAAAATTATGCCAACATTTTATTTCTTAAAGAAATTTTGTCAAAACTTTATTTCTATAGAATATTTTGTCACAATTTTATTTAGAAAATTTCGTCAAAAAATTTTTTCTTAAGAAAATTTGGTCGAAATTTTTTTTTTCTAAAAAAAATTTGGTCAAAATTTTGTTTCTATAAAACAATTTGGTCAGAATTTTATTTCTATAGAAAATTTTGTCACTATTTATATTTGTCCAAATTTTATTTCTTAAAAAATTTTGCCAAAATTTTATTTCTTAGAAAAATTTGGTCAAAATTTTATTTCTATAGAAAATGTTGTCAAAATTTTATATCTATAAAACATTTTCTCAAAATTTTATTTCAATAGAAAATTTTCCCAAAATTTTATTTCTATAGAAAATTTTGTCAAAAATGTATTTCTATAGAAAATTTTGGCATAATTTTATTTCTACAGAAAATTTTCTCAAAATTTTATTTCTATAGAAAATTTTGTCAAAATTTTATTTTTATGGAAAATTTTGTCAAAATTTTATTTCTATGGAAAATTTTGTCAAAATTTTATTTCTATAGGAAATTTTGTCAAAATTTTGTTTCTATAGAAAATTTTGTCAAAATTTTATTTCTATAGAAAATTTTGTCAAAATTTTATTTCTATAAAAAATGTTGTCAAAATCTTATTTTTATACAAAAAAATTTGTCAAAATCTTATTTTAATAGAAAATTTTGTCAAAATCTTATTTCTGTAGAAAATGCTGTCAAAATTTTTACCAAATTTAATTTTACCAAATTACCAAATTTAAAAAATCTTATTTTGAAATTTTTGGTGAAAATTTTGTGGTTAGTATGAATTGTGTCGAATGTTTAAACGATCTTACATGAAAATTAACATTTGTGAAGAAATGACATTTCTGGAAAATTTTGTAAAAATTTTTCCTCTATAGAAAATTTTGTCGAAATTGTATCTCTTAAGAAAATTATGCCAACATTTTATTTCTTAAAGAAATTTTGTCAAAACTTTATTTCTATAGAATATTTTGTCACAATTTTATTTAGAAAATTTCGTCACAAAATTTTTTCTTAAGAAAATTTGGTCGACATTTTTTTTTTCTAAAAAAAATTTGGTCAAAATTTTGTTTCTATAAAACAATTTGGTCAGAATTTTATTTCTATAGAAAATTTTGTCACTATTTATATTTGTCCAAATTTTATTTCTTAAAAAATTTTGCCAAAATTTTATTTCTTAGAAAAATTTGATCAAAATTTTATTTCTATAGAAAATGTTGTCAAAATTTTATATCTATAAAACATTTTCTCAAAATTTTATTTCAATAGAAAATTTTCCCAAAATTTTATTTCTATAGAAAATTTTGTCAAAAATGTATTTCTATAGAAAATTTTGGCATAATTTTATTTCTACAGAAAATTTTCTCAAAATTTTATTTCTATAGAAAATTTTGTCAAAATTTTATTTTTATGGAAAATTTTGTCAAAATTTTATTTCTATGGAAAATTTTGTCAAAATTTTATTTCTATAGGAAATTTTGTCAAAATTTTGTTTCTATAGAAAATTTTGTCAAAATTTTATTTCTATAGAAAATTTTGTCAAAATTTTATTTCTATAAAAAATGTTGTCAAAATCTTATTTTTATACAAAAAAATTTGTCAAAATCTTATTTTAATAGAAAATTTTGTCAAAATCTTATTTCTGTAGAAAATGCTGTCAAAATTTTTACCAAATTTAATTTTACCAAATTACCAAATTTAAAAAATCTTATTTTGAAATTTTTGGTGAAAATTTTGTGGTTAGTATGAATTGTGTCGAATGTTTAAACGATCTTACATGAAAATTAACATTTGTGAAGAAATGACATTTCTGGAAAATTTTGTAAAAATTTTTCCTCTATAGAAAATTTTGTCGAAATTGTATCTCTTAAGAAAATTATGCCAACATTTTATTTCTTAAAGAAATTTTGTCAAAACTTTATTTCTATAGAATATTTTGTCACAATTTTATTTAGAAAATTTCGTCAAAAAAATTTTTCTTAAGAAAATTTGGTCGAATTTTTTTTTTCTAAAATAAAAATTGGTCAAAATTTTGTTTCTATAAAACAATTTGGTCAAAATTTTATTTCTATTGAAAATTTTGTCACTATTTATATTTGTCCAAATTTTATTTCTTAAAAAATTTTGCCAAAATTTTATTTCTTAGAAAAATTTGGTCAAAATTTTATTTCCCCGAGAAAAAATTGAGAGATCTAATTTGATACAATTAGATATGAGTAGATCCGAAAAATGGTAAGATCTAATCATATCTAATTACTATGGAATTAGATCTCATCAGATCTCAAAATTGGCCTAGATCTAATGTCTTAGATGTAATTATATCTGTCCCTATATATTATTGGATCTGATGTTAGATCTGGTCATATATGAAATGATATACATTTATATCTAATTCTATCTCATCATATGTTGGTATATCTGCTTATATCTAAAGGGGCCAATTTTGAGATCTAATCATATCTGATTAGATCCCTCAATTTTTACACGGGTCTATAGAAAATGTTGTCAAAATTTTATTTCTGTAAAAAATTTTGTCAAAATTTTATTTCTATAGAAGATTTTGTCAAAATTTTATTTCTATAGAAAATTTTGTCAAATTTTTATCAAAATTTTATTTCATTATTGTTGTTTTTGATTTCAGCTTAAAACCATGCATTGACTAAACTACATGTGTAGCTTAACCAACAGAGGAAAAGAATGTTTGTCAAAGACTGTAAGATGGTTGGATGGACGCACGTTGTTTGAGAGATGTTTGTACAAAGATTTATTTCGGCAAAAGCCGAGTGGTTTACTTTGGGTTTAGTGAACTGCCCGAATTTATTCTGATAATTGGCTAATAGTTTGCTGCAAATAGAGGATGCTGATGAGGAATGTGGTAATTCCGAAACGTGCGTCCATCCAACCATCTTGCAGTCTATGTTATAGGGCTTTGCCCAAATAAATTTGACACATATTATTTTCCTCTGTTGGTTAAGCTACACTTGTACTTTGGTCAATGCATGGTTTTAAGCTGAAATAAAAAACAACAATAATGATTGAAGAATAATCCAACAATAACAAAACAAAGTTTTATTTCTATAGAAAAATTTGTCAAAATTTTATTTCTGTAGAAGATTTTGTCAAAACTTTATTTCTATAGAAAATTTTGTCAACATTTTATTTCAATAGAAAATTTTGTCAAAATTTTATTTCTATAGAAAATTTTGTCAAAATTTTATTTCTATAGCAAATTTTGTCAAAATTTTATTTCTATTGAATATTTTGTCAAAAGTTTATTTCTATAGCAAATTTTGTCAAAATTTATTTTTGTCCAAATTTTATTTCTTAAAAAAATTTGTCAAAATTTTATTTTTTTAAGAAAATTTGGTCAAATTTATTTCTATTGAAATTTTTGTCAAAATTTCATTTCTATAGAAAATTTTATCAAAATTTTATTTCTATAGAAAATTTTGTCGAAATTTTATTTCTATAGAAAATTTTATTTTTATGGACAATTTTGTCAAAATTTTATTTCTATATAAAATTTTGTCAACATTTTATTTCTATCGTAAATTTTGTCAAAATTTTATTTCTATAGAAAATGTTGTCAAAATTTTATTTCCATAGAAAATTTTGTCAAAATTTTATTTCTAAAGAAAATATTGTCAATTTTTTTTATAGAAAATTTTGTCAAAATTTGTTTTCTATAGAAAATTTAGCAAATATTTTATTTCTATAAAATCTTGTCAACATTTTATTTCTATAGAAAATTTTGTCAAAATTTTATTTCTATAGAAAATTTTGTCAAAATTTTATTTCTACAGAAAATTTTGTCAAAATTTTATTTCTTAAGAAAATTTGATCAAATTTATTTCTATTGAATATTTTGTCAAAAGTTTATTTTTATAGCAAATTTTTTCAATATGTTTTTTGTCCAAACTTTATTTCTTAAGAAAATTTTTCAAAATTTTATTTTTTAAGAAAATTTGGTCAAATTTATTCCTATTGAAATTTTTGTCAAAGTTTTATTTCTATAGAAAATTTTGTCAATATTTTATTTCTATAGAAAATTTTGTCAAAATTTTATTTCTATAGAAAATTTTGTCAAACCTTTATTTCTATAGAAAATTTTGTCAGAATTTTATTTCTATAGAAAATTTTGTCAAAATTTTATTTGTATAGAAAATTTTGTCAAAATTTTATTTCTATAGAAAATTTTGTCAAAATTTTATTTCTTAAGAAAATGTGGTCAAATTTATTTCTATTGAATATTTTGTCAAAAGTTTATTTCTATAGCAAATTTTGTCAATATTTATTTTTGTCCAAATTTTATTTTGTAAGAAAATTTGGTCAAAATTTTATTTTTAAAGAAAATTTGGTCAAAATTTTATTTCAACAGAAATTTTTTCCATAATTGTATTTCTATAAAAAATTTTGTCAAAATTTTTTTCTATATAAAATTTTGAAAAAATTTATTTTTAGAGAAAATTTGGTCAAAATGTTTATTTCTATAGAAAATATGGTCGAAATTGTATTTCTATCAATAGTTTATTTCTAGAGAAAATTTTGTCAAAATTTTATTTCTATACAAAATTTACTATAGAAATAAAATTTTGACAATATTTTCTTTAGAAATAAAATTTTGACAAAATTTTCTCTAGAAATAAAATTTTGATAAATTTTTCAATAGAAATAAAATTTTGACCAAATTTTCTATAGAAATAATTTTTAAAGAAAGTTTGGTCAACATTTTATTTCTATACAAAATGTCGCTAATAGGCGAGATCATAATATTGCAAATATATAATATTGCAAATATTGAAATATAATATATATAATATAATATTGAAATATAATATATATAATATAATATAATATATATAATATAATATATAATATAATATTGCAAATATTGAAATAAACTTCTAAAATTAAATAATAAAATAAGTCATTTGAAGAAAACAACATTACCTACTACCCAGAAAATTTTCAACATAAGATTTGATTTTAAATTTGGTAGATTTTTGGTACATTTTTTTCAAATTTTGGTAGATTATTGTTGGCGCAAGTGGTAACCATGGTTTCAACGAGAACCAATTTTTTTGAAGGTCAAATATTCATGCAATATTGAATCTATGCTGATCCCACTAATGCCTACGATTGTTTTAATCTCAGAATAAGCACCAGCTGTAATCCTAAAGGGATTTAAGGTCCAAGTTTAGAAAAAAATGCTCTATTGTAAAAGGTATTAATAGAAAAGTGGCATACCATTATAAAATGGTCGCATAAAAATTTCTTCTTAGTCCTAAAAAAGTCCTAAAAAAGGAGCGCCGGAACAATCTTTGGCAACTGTCATCTTGCTCGCAGTAAAAGTGAGGGAGAAAAAAAATATTCCATAGAAAATAATAATAGACACAAAGTGTTTTTATGTTTGTAGTTTTTTATAACATCTACATACCTTTACAAGGATGAATGAAATGTCGTCCTTAACAAATTTACTTCCCACGCAAAAAAGGGGAAAAAACAAAATTTCCAAATTCATTCATGTTTCACAAAGTTCGTAGTCTTACTAGCAAACAATGAATACATACTCACCTTTATCAATGAATGAAAATATTGGGCAAAACTTCTTTCCCTCTCCCCACCATATATTCTATTTCAGTTAGATATAGCCTTGAAATTTGTTAGTAGAATTTCGTGATTTCTGGTGGCAAGAGTCATGCGAAGTAAACAAGTGTTTGCTACATGTAGGATGAACTTCGTGTACTGCCTCTGTTTGAATTACACTCCCACTTTCTAGATACCGTTAGGTTTGTATTTGCTCAAACATTGGCAGCATACACCTGGTGATGCCTACCGTTTTCACCTCACAATACCTTATTATGTCTCTCTCTCTTTTTCATTTCTCTCACTGCAAAGTGTCAATTTCAATTTAACTAATTATAAATGATGGTTAATTATTGTTACAAATTTCCTAGGAACATCATTGTATTATTGAAATGGTAGTGACTTTGATTTGAATTGACAAGAGAGAGGGAGAGAGAGCGAAAAGAAACACGTGGGAGGATACTATTACGTCAATGGCATAGAGAGTAAACTCAAATAGGAAGGTAGTATGTAAAGGGTGATTTGTTAAGAGCTTGATAACTTTTTTTTTAAAAAAAACGCATAAAATTTGCAAAATCTCATCGGTTCTTTATTTGAAACGTTAGATTGGTCCATGACATTTACTTTTTGAAGATAATTTCATTTAAATGTTGACCGCGGCTGCGTCTTAGGTGGTCCATTCGGAAAGTCCAATTTTGGGCAACTTTTTCGAGCATTTCGGCCGGAATAGCCCGAATTTCTTCGGAAATGTTGTCTTCCAAAGCTGGAATAGTTGCTGGCTTCTTTCTGTAGACTTTAGACTTGACGTAGCCCCACAAAAAATTGTCTAAAGGCGTCAAATCGCATGATCTTGGTGGCCAACTTACCGGTCCATTTCTTGAGATGAATTGTTCTCCGAAGTTTTCCCTCAAAATGGCCATAGAATCGCGAGCTGTGTGGCATGTAGCGCCATCTTGTTGAAACCACATGTCAACCAAGTTCAGTTCTTCCATTTTTGGCAACAAAAAGTTTGTTAGCATCGAACGATAGCGATCGCCATTCACCGTAACGTTGCGTCCAACAGCATCTTTGAAAAAATACGGTCCAATGATTCCACCAGCGTACAAACCACACCAAACAGTGCATTTTTCGGGATGCATGGGCAGTTCTTGAACGGCTTCTGGTTGCTCTTCACTCCAAATGCGGCAATTTTGCTTATTTACGTAGCCATTCAACCAGAAATGAGCCTCATCGCTGAACAAAATTTGTCGATAAAAAAGCGGATTTTCTGCCAACTTTTCTAGGGCCCATTCACTGAAAATTCGACGTTGTGGCTCGTTAGTAAGTCTATTCATGATGAAATGTCAAAGCATACTGAGCATCTTTCTCTTTGACACCATGTCTGAAATCCCACGTGATCTGTCAAATACTAATGCATGAAAATCCTAACCTCAAAAGAATCACCCTTTATTAAAGAGGCATTGCAAATTATAATGGGAAATACTTAAAACATTAATCCACTGCAGTGTTGTCTGATTAGGAGATTTTCCCCAAACTGGGGATTTTTCCCCCAGTAATTGAGGATATAGTTTTGCCTTTATGGATCTGGGGGATTTGAGTGGGAATAAAGCTGTAGTTCGGGGAATTTTTCTTGGGATATTTCCAACATCAATCAAATATTATTACATTTTTTATACATTGAAAAAAAAACTAAACTGTTTTAGGAAAATGGAATGCCCTGGTGCACTTTTAAACTACAAAAAAAAAAATTAACTAAAGGCGATCTCGATTGGGAAAAAAGGTGCAACATTCACGAAATTGATAGCAAAATATGAAGGACACTGTGATAGATTTTGGATCCTGTATCTCTCACAATATTAGGAATTAACAATAACTTTGGAATCATTTGGTCGAAAATGCAATGAGGAAAAAACAGGGTAACACCAAAGGCAGCATATTTTTTGCGAATCGAAAACGCCAAATAAGTCCAAGACGTGTCCTAAAGTGTAAATTTACCCCGTCAATGATAAACCCATGTTAAAGTGACCGGTCCCTTCCATACGTTTTGACCAGAACTGAGTCTGGGAGACTGGTCCATACACACCAGGGACTAGTCCTGTACCGGACCTGTGGTTGATCCATTTCCCGTAGGGTATATATAGATTTTGTCACAATTTTTTTCTATCGAATATTCTATCAAAATTTTATTTCTATAAGAAATTTTGTCGATATTTTGACATTTTTGCCTAAATGATTAGTTCTATAGAAAATGTTGTCAAAATTTTATTTTTATAGAAAATTTTGTCAAAATTGTATTTCCATAGAAAATTTTGTCAAAATTTCATTTCTATAGGAAATTTTGTCATAATTTCGTTTCTATAGGAAAATTTCATTTCTATTCATAATTTAATTTCTATAGGAAATGTTTTCAAAATTTCATTTCTATAGGAAATAATGTTAAAATTTCATTTATATAGGAAATTTTGTAAAAATTCCATTTCTATAGGAAATTTTGTCAAAATTGTATTTCCATAGAAAATTTTGTAAAAATTTTATTTCTAAATAAATAAATTTATTTCTAAAGAATATTTATTTCTATCGAAAATTTTGTCAAAATTTCATTTCTATAGGAAATTTTGTCATAATTTCGTTTCTATAGGAAAATTTCATTTCTATAGGTAATTTTGTCAAAATTTCATTTCTATAGGAAATTATGTTAAAATTTCATTTCTATAGGAAATTTTGTAAAAATTCCATTTCTATTGGAAATTTTGTCAAAATTTTGTTTCTATAGAAAGTTGTATCAAAATTTTATTTCTATAGAAAAATTTTTATTGTAAACCTTACCCTCCAAAATACCTTAAGCACAAAAGTCCAACGGATTTAGGTCCTGAAATTTTAGTGGCCATTTTGTGACAGAACCCAGCAAAAACAGCGTTGCCAAAAAAGTAGTGAAAATGTTCTTTTTGGATCCGGAAGTGGTGCCAAATTGACGCAGAAGCGATGAATTTAACATGGGCTTGTCATAGGACGGATGTCCACCATTTCAACAACCGCTGCACTGAATTTGCATCACTTCTTAAGGTGTGAGGCGAATTCAGTGTTTTGGATGTGAATTAAGAAATTTTGTGATGTTTTGACAAATAAATAATTTGTAAAATTTGTTATGATTTTTAATGGAACTTTTGTGATCAAATATTTTCAAAAATTCGAAATTTTTCTACAAAGGATTAGTATTTTTTTCGGCTAAATTTAAATAATTTGTATCATGTTATTAATTCTTAATCTGTTTTTAACCTATTTGAAACACAAAAAAAATAATTACCCATTAAAAATATGAAAAAGCGAGTTATAAAGAAATTGACTCAAATGAACACCATGTGCAGTTAAAATAAAGAACATCGTTGGGAGAGCATTTTTGGAAGTTCTTTTAAAGTTGTGCCTTGAGAAAAACTTCCAATTTTTTTTGCTGGGAAATAAAGCTAGGAACCTGCCACTTTTGGTTGACGCGTGAAGCGACCATCGGCTGCCACGTCGGCTCACTTGAGTTTTGGCAATAAACCCGATCATTTTTTTATACCCTCCACCATAGGATGGGGGTATATTAACTTTGTCATTCCGTTTGTAACACATCGAAATATTGCTCTAAGACCCCATAAAGTATATATATTCTGGGTCGTGGTGAAATTCTGAGTCGATCTGAGCATGTCCGTCCGTCCGTCCGTCTGTTGAAATCACGCTAACTTCCGAACGAAACAAGCTATCGACTTGAAACTTGGCACAAGTAGTTGTTATTGATGTAGGTCAGATGGTATTGCAAATGGGCCATATCGGTCCACTTTTACGTATAGCCCCCATATAAACGGACCCCAAATTTGGCTTGCGATTGCTCTAAGAGAAGCAAATTTCATCCGATCCGGCTGAAATTTGGTACATGGTGTTAGTATATGGTCACTAACAACCATGCAAAAATTGGTCCATATCAGTCCACTTTTACGTATAGCCCCCATATAAACCGATCCCCCGATTTGGCTTTCGGAGCCTCTAAGAGAAGCAAATTTGATTTGATCCGGTTGAAATTTGATACATGGTGTTTGTATATGGTCTCTAACAACCATGCAAAAATTGGTCCACATCGTTCCATAATTATATATAGCCCCCATATAAACCGATCCCCCGATTTGGCTTTCGGAGCCAACCATGCAAAAATTGGTCTACATCGGTCCATAATTATATATAGCCCCCATATAAACCGATCCCCCGATTTGGCTTTCGGAGCCTCTAAGAGAAGCAAATTTCATCCGATCCGGTTGAAATTTGATACATGGTGTTTGTATATAGTTTCTAACAACCATGCAAAAATTGGTCCACATCGGTCTATAATTATATATAGCCCACATATAAACCGATCCCCAGATTTGGCCTCCGGAAGACCAAATTTCATCTGATTCAGTTTAAATTTTGTACGTGGTGTTAATATATGGCCTCACACACCCATGCAAAAATTGGTCCACATCGGTCCATACACCCAGAAAAAAGTGACCCCTTCTTTAAGTTAAAATGAACTCATTGTGAAGAAAGTTGAACTTCGTATAGCGCCAAAGACATTTTTATTTGTTTGAACGATGTGATTTTCGTAGAAATTAGGAATAATGCATTCCATATATTAGTTAACATTTTCCTATATTTATATACCACTATACTACAGAATGAAAAAATTTAACTAATTTGAATTCATATATGGAATGATTTTATTGAAATTTTTTCATTCATTTCGACAAATCTTACACATTTGTGGTAAAACTTTTACTTCATAATTAGGACTGCTTACCTTCGTTTTTAAATACAATTTTATTTATTTCTATAAGCAATTTTATCTTCAATAAAAGACATGTTTTATTAATATATTGAATATATTTATTAAGAATCAACAGCATCGAATCTCTTTGAAATATTAGTTTATTATTCCACTATTTCCAATTTCCGTGTGATATTATCAACTGTAAAACGCACTTTTTCTTCTTCTTGTACTTTTCACTTTTAATAAATTGCTGCCTAACGATTTTGTCCTCCTTTTACAATTTCAATACCTACAAATATAAAAAATCATAAAACATTTTTGTTGCAAAAGGTTAGCGTCACTGAATATTACCTGATAATTGAAGATTCCAAAATGAAGACAAATGAAAGGGTTGTTATTCTGCTGGTGTTTTCTTTCTTTATACACTATCACGAACATTGATAGATTTATTTAAAAAACGAAAATTTTTCTCACTAATTTAAAATAACAAATATTTTATATATTTTATTTGTTATTTATTATATTATTTTACCATATTATTTTTTAACAATCTCTCCGAAACAACGCGATTCCAACTAAAAAAACAACCGACGCGCAAATATATCGATTACACTCACGCGCAAACACATCGATTACGATGACAGGTATCGATTACAGGTAGACAATAGAAAAAATTTCCTATATTCTAACAAGTGTGTTTCCTTAAGTTTTGAAAGGATTGCATACTTCTTAGTACGAATGAACTAAAATATTTTTCTATGCCAAGTGTTGTTCGTATGTATGAAAAACTTTCTATTATAAAGGAAGTCACAATTATCATTTTATAAGAAATTTTACTAATTTTGAGGAAACTTGGTTTTAGTTCGGTTTTTGTTTATTTTTACGAATGCTTTGTTATCGGTGAATAAAATTTTCTTTTTCAGTAGTAAATTCTTATACCCAGCGAAGAAAATAGTATGAGTAAAATTCCATGCCTTATTCTAGTTAATGAACTATTCCTAACTGCTTACAGTTTAGGATTTTTTTTACTGAAACGAGTAAATTTTATTATTTTTCACAAAAATTTACCTTAATGGAAATAAAATGGATAAACTATATTGATGAAAATTTTTTCCTTTAGTTTCGAAGGCACTTTTTTCTGGGTGTAATTATATATAGCCCACATATAAACCGATCCCCAGATTTGACCTCCAGAGCCCCTTGGAAGAGCAAAATTCATCCGATTCGGTTGAAATTTGGTACGTGATGTTAGTATATGGTATCCAACAACCATGCAGGAATTGGTTCCTATCAGTCCATACTTATATATAGCCCCCCTATAAACCCATCCCCAGATTTGACCTCCGGTGGATAAGCAAAATTCATCCGATCTGATTGAAATTTAGTACGTGGTGTTATTATATGGTATCTAACAACCATGCAGGTATTGGTCCATATCAGTCCATAATTATATATAGCCCCCATATAAACCGATCCCGAGATTTGATTTTGGAGCCACTTGGAGGAGCAAATTTCATCCGAGTCAGTTGAAATTTGGTACATTGTGCTAGTATATGGCCGTTAACAACCATGTCTAACTAGGTCCATATCGGTCTTTAGTTATATATAGCCCTCAGATCAATCGATCCCAATCACACATAAATTTGTCCTTATCAAGTTCATAATTGTAGCCCCCATATTTCAATTCTGGTTATCCACGTACCTCGCAAAAGTCCATATCGATTCGTAATTATTTGTAGACTTACCTATAAATAACTTTTTTGTCTAATATATACCACGTATGGACTAACTCACAATTTGGAAAACGATGTTAAGAAGTTTTAAGATACCTTGCCATCGGTAAGTATTACCACAACGCAAGTAATTCGTTGTGGATGACAATCTTTCGCAGAAGTTTCTACGTAATCCATGGTGGAGGGTACATAAGATAATTGTTCAATATGTGTTGCATCCGTTGTCGCGGAATATGCTAAGTGAGCTTAAAATATAACGCAGGAATAAAAATCATTAATATTGAGGCAACGAAACATTTTCCATAATGAAACTTTTTCACTCAGACAATGAAAATGTTCCTTAATTGTATGACATTATTCATTATCCAATAGACAATTCATTGCATTAACGAAAATGTTCTTTGTATTTATAAAATTGTTCTCTTAGCTCAATTCTCATGAAATATTTTGCACCATTCTTCTTGAAACAGCGACAGAAACTCTTTTCTTTGAATTTGTAATCTAATCGATGATGAAAAACTGTAAAATATTCGCGGTGAAAATGTTATATGCTTTGTTTTAACAATATGATATAAAAAAAATTATAATTTACTTTCATCGAGGAAGTAAAACACAATTAATGTCGCATTTTTATTCGAATTAATCGGAATTGATCTTAGAGCGATTTATGCCTGAACAATACGGTAGAAGAAATAAAAAAGGGCTCCAGAAGCAATTTCTTGTCTCCTCACACTTTTACGCATGTGCCATAAGACAAACATTGTCATTTTATGGCGACGCCATCGACGACATCAACATTTACGCCTTTTCATCTTTCAGCCCCTTTTCACAAACGAAACGAAATGTATATGGTCGTTGACAAAATTCAAGAAGAGATTCCAGAGTCCTCAGGCAACGACGTACATCCTATCACATACTTTACAGGAGTAAACATGCATGCATTTTTGAGCATAAGAGAATCACTTCGTCTACGGGTAGAGTTCGTCATTGGTTCATTGGTTGACGCATGTTGCACATATGTGCAATATTGTTGCAGCCGTTAAGCCAGGAGACTGGTGCAATAAAACACAAAATTGCCCTTACTCATGCCCATAGACTTAGCCGCAACAACAACAAACGGACCCTCAGCATGGCCAAAGCATGTTGGATGCATTTTGACGGTGTGTCGAAAAAGGCATCGAGAGGAAAAGGCATCCGCACCAACATCAACACCATATGCAAATCGAAAACACATTTATCTCGAAAGAAGTTAAATGCAAGTACAAGCATTTACAGAAATGCGTATACAACAATTGTGCGCATGCGCACAGTGGAGGATAGGTAGTTAGTACCACTACTTCTATAGAGGCACAACGAGAGAAAGAAGAATTTATTATTATTAAGTTGTTATTATTAATTAAATTAAATTAAATTAAATTAAATTAAATTTAATTAAATTAAATTAAATTAAATTAAATTAAATTAAATTAAATTAAATTAAATTAAATTAAATTAAATTAAATTAAATTAAATTAAATTAAATTAAATTAAATTAAATTAAATTAAATTAAATTAAATTAAATTAAATTAAATTAAATTAAATTAAATTAAATTAAATTAAATTAAATTAAATTAAATTAAATTAAATTAAATTAAATTAAATTAAATTAAATTAAATTAAATTAAATTAAATTAAATTAAATTAAATTAAATTAAATTAAATTAAATTAAATTAAATTAAATTAAATTAAATTAAATTAAATTAAATTAAATTAAATTAAATTAAATTAAATTAAATTAAATTAAATTAAATTAAATTAAATTAAATTAAATTAAATTAAATTAAATTAAATTAAATTAAATTAAATTAAATTAAATTAAATTAAATTAAATTAAATTAAATTAAATTAAATTAAATTAAATTAAATTAAATTAAATTAAATTAAATTAAATTAAATTAAATTAAATTAAATTAAATTAAATTAAATTAAATTAAATTAAATTAAATTAAATTAAATTAAATTAAATTAAATTAAATTAAATTAAATTAAATTAAATTAAATTAAATTAAATTAAATTAAATTAAATTAAATTAAATTAAATTAAATTAAATTAAATTAAATTAAATTAAATTAAATTAAATTAAATTAAATTAAATTAAATTAAATTAAATTAAATTAAATTAAATTAAATTAAATTAAATTAAATTAAATTAAATTAAATTAAATTAAATTAAATTAAATTAAATTAAATTAAATTAAATTAAATTAAATTAAATTAAATTAAATTAAATTAAATTAAATTAAATTAAATTAAATTAAATTAAATTAAATTAAATTAAATTAAATTAAATTAAATTAAATTAAATTAAATTAAATTAAATTAAATTAAATTAAATTAAATTAAATTAAATTAAATTAAATTAAATTAAATTAAATTAAATTAAATTAAATTAAATTAAATTAAATTAAATTAAATTAAATTAAATTAAATTAAATTAAATTAAATTAAATTAAATTAAATTAAATTAAATTAAATTAAATTAAATTAAATTAAATTAAATTAAATTAAATTAAATTAAATTAAATTAAATTAAATTAAATTAAATTAAATTAAATTAAATTAAATTAAATTAAATTAAATTAAATTAAATTAAATTAAATTAAATTAAATTAAATTAAATTAAATTAAATTAAATTAAATTAAATTAAATTAAATTAAATTAAATTAAATTAAATTAAATTAAATTAAATTAAATTAAATTAAATTAAATTAAATTAAATTAAATTAAATTAAATTAAATTAAATTAAATTAAATTAAATTAAATTAAATTAAATTAAATTAAATTAAATTAAATTAAATTAAATTAAATTAAATTAAATTAAATTAAATTAAATTAAATTAAATTAAATTAAATTAAATTAAATTAAATTAAATTAAATTAAATTAAATTAAATTAAATTAAATTAAATTAAATTAAATTAAATTAAATTAAATTAAATTAAATTAAATTAAATTAAATTAAATTAAATTAAATTAAATTAAATTAAATTAAATTAAATTAAATTAAATTAAATTAAATTAAATTAAATTAAATTAAATTAAATTAAATTAAATTAAATTAAATTAAATTAAATTAAATTAAATTAAATTAAATTAAATTAAATTAAATTAAATTAAATTAAATTAAATTAAATTAAATTAAATTAAATTAAATTAAATTAAATTAAATTAAATTAAATTAAATTAAATTAAATTAAATTAAATTAAATTAAATTAAATTAAATTAAATTAAATTAAATTAAATTAAATTAAATTAAATTAAATTAAATTAAATTAAATTAAATTAAATTAAATTAAATTAAATTAAATTAAATTAAATTAAATTAAATTAAATTAAATTAAATTAAATTAAATTAAATTAAATTAAATTAAATTAAATTAAATTAAATTAAATTAAATTAAATTAAATTAAATTAAATTAAATTAAATTAAATTAAATTAAATTAAATTAAATTAAATTAAATTAAATTAAATTAAATTAAATTAAATTAAATTAAATTAAATTAAATTAAATTAAATTAAATTAAATTAAATTAAATTAAATTAAATTAAATTAAATTAAATTAAATTAAATTAAATTAAATTAAATTAAATTAAATTAAATTAAATTAAATTAAATTAAATTAAATTAAATTAAATTAAATTAAATTAAATTAAATTAAATTAAATTAAATTAAATTAAATTAAATTAAATTAAATTAAATTAAATTAAATTAAATTAAATTAAATTAAATTAAATTAAATTAAATTAAATTAAATTAAATTAAATTAAATTAAATTAAATTAAATTAAATTAAATTAAATTAAATTAAATTAAATTAAATTAAATTAAATTAAATTAAATTAAATTAAATTAAATTAAATTAAATTAAATTAAATTAAATTAAATTAAATTAAATTAAATTAAATTAAATTAAATTAAATTAAATTAAATTAAATTAAATTAAATTAAATTAAATTAAATTAAATTAAATTAAATTAAATTAAATTAAATTAAATTAAATTAAATTAAATTAAATTAAATTAAATTAAATTAAATTAAATTAAATTGAATTAAATTATATTAAATTAAATTAAATTAAATTAAATTAAATTAAATTAAATTAAATTAAATTAAAATTAAATTAAATTAAATTAAATTAAATTAAATTAAATTAAAATTCAGTTCAGTTCAATTCAATTCAATTCAATTCAATTCAATTAAATGAAGTAAAATAAAATTAAATTAAATTTAAAAAATATAAAATAAAATACGATAATCGAATTCTAATCTTCCACTGTGCGAACTCGCCTTTACACTATCCCAAGAAATTACAAGGACACTCAGCCAAACATTGACAAAGATATTAGGCGTTACAGTTGTATTGCTGTTCATACAAATGTCGATGTTAAGGTTGGTTGGTTGTTTTTGTTACAGATCACTGCAAAGCCTAGGGATGTGTTGTAAAATGAATCAACCTCCTTGAAGTTCCCATATGTTTAGGGGAGTTTGTTTGTTGGTAGGTATTTTTCAAGAGGTCCCTTGCCATCATCCATTAATGAAAATGCGCATGAGCATATACACCATATCAGATTATTTAGCAATGATTCAATTACTCTGCGACCTCTTGTGGATTCATAAAAATCTGTATTGACCAACGTAGATTACCCTTCTTTTGCTCTTGTTGTTTTTTTTTTTGTTCTGGTGGAAGTCAAATCTCTGGGAGAAATACTATACTTACACCGACACCGTACATGCAACACATGGCTACCGGTTGATGTTTTATTAATGCGGGATATTTTTTTTTTTTTTTTTTAAGGGAGTTCTTAAAATTTCTAATTAACATTACAATGTAGTCATGTTTCCGACAATGATGCTGGCTTCGGTACACCATGCCAGTGTTTGGCTATCAAAAAGTAATAATAAATGTGAACGATGTTTGTTGTGTGAGTAAAATTTTTCTTAATTTCAATATTTCATATTGGATTCAATTGAATAAATTGTGCAAATCAAGCAAAAGTGGTTCAACTTTACGGATTTTAAATTTGTTCTTTTCCTAAAATAAACACAACACTAAAATAACTGTGTTTAAGCTTCAGACCTTGGTAATCACTACTTACAATTTATTTGTAATAAATTGTAAATTTATAATTAAGAGTAAACACAACAAAAATAATTCATTTATTTCATGAATAGTCTTCACAAAAAATGAAAAATTTCATACACGCAAAAAATAATTCTTTCCTCCTAAACGAAACACATATCGTTTCCCATTTTCTTTTCACTATAGGGGAGTTTATTTGGGAGAAAAGTACATATTTTTTGTGATAAACGTTGATTCTCTTATAGGATGTAAAAACAATTTCATACAGACTAACAAAAAAATTTTTTCTGGCTAATTGCATCTTTCCTCACATATTCCTCACTTCCACGAGTTTTTTATACCCTCCACCATAGGATGGGGGGTATATTAACTTTGTCATTCCGTTTGTAACACATCGAAATATTGCTCTAAGACCCCATAAAGTATATATATTCTGGGTCGTGGTGAAATTCTGAGTCGATCTGAGCATGTCCGTCCATCCGTTCGTCCGTCCGTCCGTCCGTCTGTTGAAATCACGCTAACTAGTTGTTATTGATGTAGGTCGGATGGTATTGCAAATGGGCCATATCGGTCCACTTTTACGTATAGCCCCCATATAAACGTACCCACAAATTTGGCTTGCGAGGCCTATAAGAGAAGCAAATTTCATCCGATCCGGCTGAAATTTGGTACATGATGTGAGTATATGGTCTCTAACAGCCATGCAAAAATTGGTCCTCATCGGTCCATAATTATATATAGCCCCCATATAAACAGATCCCCCGAGTTGGCTTGCGAGGCCTCTAAGAGAAGCAAATTTCATCCGATCCGGCTGAAATTTGGTACATGGTGTTAGTATATGGTCTCTAACAACCATGCAAAAATTGGTCCACATCGGTCCATAATTATATATAGCCCCCTTTTAAACCGATCACCAGATTTGACCTCCGGAGCCTCTTGGAAGACCAAAATTCATCTGATTCAGTTGAAATTTGGTACGTGTTGTTAATATATGGCCTCAAACTCCCATGCAAAAATTGGTCGATATCGGTCCATAATTATATATAGGCCCCATATAAACCGATCCCCAGATTTGACCTCCAGAGCCCCTTGGAAGAGCAAAATTCATCCGATTCGGTTGAAATTTGGTACGTGATGTTAGTATATGGTATCCAACAACCATGCAGGAATTGGTTCCTATCAGTCCATAATTATATATAGCTGCCATATAAACCGATCCCCAGATTTGACCTCCGGTGCCTTTTTGGAGAAGCAAAATTCATCCGATTTGCTTGAAATTTGGTACGTGGTGGAAGTATATGATATTTAACAACCATGCCAAAAGTGGTCCATATCAGTCCATAATCATACATAGACTCATATAAACCGATCCCGAGATTTGCTTTTGGAGCCTCTTGGAGGAGCAAATTTCATCCGAGTGAGTTGAAATTTGGTACATTGTGCTAGTATATGGTACCATGCCTAACTAGGTCCATATCGGTCTATAGTTATATATGGCCCTCAGATAAATCGATCCCCAATCACACTACAATTTGTCCATATCAAGTTCATAATTGTATATAGCCCCCATATAAGCGACCCCCATATATCAATTCTGGCTCTCTACGTACCGTGCAAAAAGTCCATATCGATTCCTAATTATTTGTAGACTTAACTATACATAACTTTTTTGTCTAATATATACCACGTATGGACTAACTCACAATTTAGAAAACGATGTTAAGAAGTTTTAAGATACCACAACCCAAGTAATTCGATTGTGGATGTTAGTCTTTCATAGAAGTTTCTACGCAATCCATGGTGGAGGGTACATAAGATTCGGCCTGGCCGAACTTACGGCCGTATATACTTGTTTAATTCTTAGCACCTTTTTCTGTAATACAAACAATGTAGAAGCAATTATTCGATTTTATAAAGTTTTTATTTTTTCTTTTTAATTATACCTTTCGCCTGGACGGAGAATCGAACCGAAAACCATACAGTTTGTAAGCCAACACACTATCTACTAGGCTACGTAACTGTTATTGCCATCAATAGACAATTACCGATATATCCATCATCGCATACATCTATAATTTATCTGCAGTGTCAAAAATATGTCTGATACAATGTTACCAATTTTTTGTTTTGTTCTGCCACTAAATGACATACTTTTGACATTTCTGTGCTACCTTTTTACCATGTTATGCCACTTTTTAATGAATTCATTTTTAGTGCAATAGCTTTCCTAACTTTTAGTGTCGTGTCCCCTTTGTCTCGTATCGCCCTTATAATAAATTTTTAATAAAAAAATGGTACCAAATGGAAAAAGACCCAAGGATAGAATACGAGTACAGTGGATACTATTCAGAGTTGATCAGTTTGTCTAGTACGATTTTCTCAACCTAAATTTAAGGACACGCATTCAAACTACGACCTAGACTTTGATTACAAAAATGTGTTCACGGACAGACGGACATGGCTTATCGACTCAGAAAAAACGAGTTATAAACAAGTATAGATGGACGTAAGTTCGGCCACGCCGAATCTTAGGTACCCTTCACCATGGATTGCGTAGAAACTTCTACGAAAGACTGTCATCCACAATCGAATTAATTGGGTTGTGGTATCTTAAAACTTCTTAACATCGTTTTCTAAATTGTTAGTTAGTCCATACGTGGTATATATTAGACAAAAAAGGTATGTATAGGTAGGTCTACAAATAATTACGAATCGATATGGACTTTTGCACGGTACGTAGAGACCCAGAATTGAAATATGGGGGTCGCTTATGTTATATGGGGGCTATATACAATTATGAACTTGATATGGACCAATTTTTGTGTGATTGGGGATCGATTTATATGAGGGCTATATATAACTATAGACCGATATGGACCTAGTTAGGAATGGTTGTTAACGGCCATATACTAGCACAATGTACCAAATTTCAACTGACTCGGATGAAATTTGCTCCTCCAAGTGGCTCCAAAATCAAATCTCGGGATCGGTTTATATGGGGGTTATATATGATTATGGACTGATATGAACCAATTCCTGCATGGTTGTTGGATACCATATACTAACATTACGTACCAAATTTCAACCGAATCGGATGAATTTTGCTCTTCCAAGGGGCTCTGGAGGTCAAATCTGGAGATCGGTTTATATGGGGGCTATATATAATTATTGACCGATGTGGACCAATTTTTGCATAGTTATTAGAGACCATATAGTAGGTTAGGCTAAAATGGCAGCCCTATTAAGATTCAGGCTCACTTAGACTATTCAGTCCATTGTGATACCACATTAACTAAAAGTACCTATTACATATGTGCACTTCTAGTTTTAACCGCTGAACCTTCTCGATTATGTTCTTCTGTTGAACCAACCAGATTGTTCCAAAAACATTAGCAGACTGCTTAAGTTAACGTTTTCCAGGTCCGCCAGTAATCTGAAGCTATATGCCCCTAAAATTTGCTTACGCCTTACACAAAATGCAGGACACTCACACAAGAGGTATTTTATTGATTCCTTTTCCTCCGCATCATGACAGCTCATACAATAGTCATTATACTTCGCACCAATAGTTTTTGCAAAATCGCCTATCAGGCAGCGACCCGTTATAGCAGATATCAGGAGTGATATCTGGCGTCTCGAGAACACTAGCATATCTAGTGTGCGTTTTAAGTTTAAATGGGGCCATATTTGCTTGGTGTCGTTACAACCGTTGCAATTCTCCCATCGAACATTTGCCATCATGACAGCCTTCTCATGCAGTAAGAGCTTGCAGGTAGCCAGAGGCATACCAACAGATTCTAGTTCCCTTGGAATATGTAAGGTAGTTCCTAGCCTTGCTAGCTCATCTGCTTCGCAGTTCCCCGGTATGTTCCTATGGCCAGGCACCCATATTAGGTGAATATTGTGCTGCTCAGCCATCTCATTGAGAGATTTGCGGCAGTCGATGGCCGTTTTCGAATTGAGGAACACAGAGTCCAAGGATTTTATTGCAGGTTGACTATCTGAGTATATATTAATGTTAATATTGCTTGCAGCATTACTTCTCAGCCAATTCAATTTTGGAGCCATCAGTGTAGAAATCTATATATCTCTTATTCCCCAGGGTCCGTGTACACCACGCCTCACTGAGACCATATACTAACACCATGTACCAAATTTCAGCCGGATCGGATGAAATTTGCTTCCCTTAGTGGCTCCGCAAGCCAAATCTGGGGATCGATTTATATGGAGGCTATATGTAATTATTGACCGATGTGGACCAATTTTTGCATAGTTGTTAGAGACAATATAGCAACACCATGTACCAAATTTCAACCGGATCGAATGAAATTTGCTTCTTTTAGAGGCTCCGCAAGCCAAATTGGGGGATAGGTTTATATGGGGGCTATATATAATTATGCCCCGATGTGGACCAATTTTTGCATGGTCATTAGAGACCATATACTTACACCATGTACAAAATTTCAGCCGGATCGAATGAAATTTGCTTCTCTTAGAGGCATCGCAAGCCAAATTTGGGGGACCGTTTATATGGGGGCTATACGTAAAAGTGGACCGATATGACCCATTTGCAATACCATCCGACCTACATCAATAACAACTACTTGTGCCAAGTTTCAAGTCTATAGCTTGTTTCGTTCGGAAGTTAGCGTGATTTCAACAGACGGACGGACGTACGGACATGCTCAGATCACTCAGAATTTCACCACGACACAGAATATATATAAAGGGTGGTTAAATTGTAAGGGCCGATGTTGAATGTGAACCATACGTAAACGCCAAGTTGTTTTCCTAATTTTATTTGACATTTCTCTATTTCAGACTTACTCAATTTGAACCATGGAGAGATACACAATCCAACAACGTGTTAAATGGTTCCAAGAAATGGCAACAGTGGATGATCAATTTTCGAAGAAAATCATCTTCAGTGATGAGGCACATTTTCACCTCAGTGGATTCGTCAATAAACAGAATTGCCGCATTTGGGCGAATGAGAATCCAAGAGTGATTGTCGAAAAACCAATGCACCCACAAAGAGTGACTGTTTGGTGCGGTTTATGGGCTGGCGGCATTATCGGGCCGTATTTTTTCCAAATGAGGTTGGTCAGACAGTTACTGTGAATGGTGTTCGCTATCGTGAGATGATGAACTTTTTATGGCCCGAAGTGGAAGATATGGATGTGGACGTGGATATGTGGTTTCAGCAGGACGGTGCCACTTGCCACGTAATGGCGATGTCAATTGGCCGCCAAGATCATGTGATTTGATACCGTTGGACTTTTTTCTTTGGGGTTATTTGAAAAAAGTGTACGCCTATAAGCCAGCAACAATTCAAGAGCTAAAGGATGAGATAATTCGGCACATTAACGGCATAGAACCTCCATTATGCCTCAGCGTCATCGAAAATTTGGACCATTGGGTGAAGGTGTGCCACCGAGGTCGCGGCGCCCATTTGGCCGATATTTTGTTCCATACATAATTGAGTAATACCAATATATCATAATAAAATAAAATTATAATAATTTCTTAAATAGCTTGTGTTTTATTCAAAATCAACATCGGCCCTTGGAATTTAAACCACCCTTTACTTTATGGGGTCTTAGAGCAATATTTCGATGTGTTACAAACGGAATGACAAAGTTAATATACCCCCCATCCTATGGTGGAGGGTATAATTAATTGGATCAATTAACTTCGTGATTGAATCAGAAAAAAATGTGTTTGTTTGCGCTTTTCCGTTGAAACTTTTCTTGAATTTTCTTTTCTATAAACCTCACGGAGCCCGAGACCTTTCCAACGAATGTAAAATCGGTTCGTGCTTTCTGCACGCAGAGAAGAAACATGATTGTCACAATCATATTTGAAGAGCAAAATAATATGATATTTTTTCGGCACATTTTCACCTGCAACCATGTTGGCTCAGTGAACATGGTTCTAAGAAAAATATAATAGAATGTTATTATATTGATAAAAAGAATTTTGTTTGAATGAAAATACAATGGTCACGATTTAAAATGTTATGGTATTCATTAAAAATGTTTTTCTACTATTTAAAAGAAAATGGTCACAACCTAAAATGTTTTGATCTTTATGAAAAAACTTTTTTCATCGTCGAAACAAGGACGCCACTTGAGAAAAAAAACACAAAATTAACTTTATTTATTTGTTTTTATTTATTTATAAACTAATTCATTGCTTATTTGTATTTATAATGCCGTTCAAGCAAACATCACATATTTTTACACATTCTATTTTGGTTCAATTTCAACAATAAGTAATTATTCCATATTTACATCGTGCCCATCAAATGTACAAACGCAGACATCATGTAACTGTAAAAAAAAAAAATGATACCACATAGCAAAATGCAGAACAAAACGGATACATTTTTTCAATTACACTTCCCTTTTTGTTCACATAAAACCACGTGCCACTTCTGAATAAATAAATTAACACAAAACAGTAAATCCGTATTCTCCATCCATTCCAAGAAACAATGAACACACGACTGACGCGCAAAATGAAAATCGTGTGTACCTGCTCAATGTTTTTATAAAATTCTTTTCGGTGCAAAAAAGTTAAAAAATTAAATGGTCACGAACAAAATGTAAATGGTCTTTATGGTCATGTAATGGTACTAGACATGTCTATACTTAACCTATAAAAATACTTTTTTTCCTGTAAAAAAGTAAAAAAATTTAATGGTCAGGTACATGATTCTCCCGACCATTTAATGGTCTCAAATTCTATCATTTAAATGATAGAACATGTTTGCGGTATTTAAGAACCATTCAAATGCTTATTGTCACCATACATTTTTCTCCGCTCGAAAACTATTTTTACAAAGACAACATACATGGTTTCCGCGGCAATTACATGCTCTAGATAAGCATTAAATGGATGCGGCAACCATGTCCAAACATGTTTTTTCTGAGCGTGTGGAGTTATTGCGTCAGGTAGGAAAACCCGAATTATTTTCAAACAATTCGGATCACACCTTAAGAGGTGATGCGAATTCAGAGACAAGCCCATGTTAAATTCCACGCTTCTCCGCCAATTTTACACCACTTCCGGATACAAAAAGAAGATTTTTATTACTTTGCTTTTGCTGGGTTATAATATATTATATTTATTATAATTTGGATATTTACACTGACATTTATCAAAATTTAGGAAAATTATTGCACTAAAAAAATCAACTCACTAAAAAGTGGCAATTTTTGGACCACTCTTTAGAAATTTGTAACTAAAACGCCGGCCTGTATATTATCCACTGTATTCTATCCCTGGGTTTGTTTTCCATTGAGTAATATGTTTTGATTATAAAGTTTTTTTTTTTCTCTAAGAAGTGTTATTTTGGCATTCAAAGAAATATTTAAGATTGTAACTGGGTACTCTTGTTTTCAGCGTATGCTTTAACTCAGCCGATCTGAAAGTCATTCTTAATTTCTATTTATTATATTAATTTTTATTATATCTTTCTTTTCAGATATCATTTATATTATCTCAAAACAGGTAAGACATGATTGTTGAAATATTTAATATATAAAATTACTAAGTAGGTTAATTTCAATTGGCAAAAACCAATCTCTAGATTTTAATTTATAATTATATATAAAACGTAATTTTATTTTTATACCCTCCACCATAGGATGGGGGTATATTAACTTTGTCATTCCGTTTGTAACACATCGAAATATTGCTCTAAGACCCCATAAAGTATATATATTCTGGGTCGTGGTGAAATTCTGAGTCGATCTAAGCATGTCCGTCCGTCTGTCCGGCTGTCCGTCCGTCTGTGGAAATCACGCTAACTTCCGAACGAAACAAGCTATCGACTTGAAACTTGGCACAAGTAGTTGTTATTGATGTAGGTCGGATGGTATTGAAAATGGGCCATATCGGACCACGTTTACGTATAGCCCCCATATAAACCGATCCCCAAATTTGGCTTGGGGAGCCTCCCGGAGCAGCAAAATTCATCCGATCCGGTTGAAATTTGGTACGTGGTCTTAGTATATGGTCTCTAACAACCATGCAAAAATTGGTCCATATCGGTCCATAATTATATATAGCCCCCATATAAACCGATCCCCAGATTTGACCTCCGGAGCCTCTTGGAGGGGCAAAATTCATCCGATCCGATTGAAACTTGGTACGTGGTCTTAGTATACGGTCTCTAACAACCATGCAAAAATTGGTCCATATCGGTCCATAATTATATATAGCTCCCATATAAACCGATCCCCAGATTTGACCACCGGAGCCTCTTGGAGGAGCAAAATTCATCCGATCCGGTTGAAATTTAGTACGTGGTCTTAGTATACGGTTTTTAACAACCATGCAAAAATTGGTCCATATCGGTTCATAATTATATATAGTCCCCATATAAACCGATCCCCAGATTTGACCTCCGGAGCCTCTTGGAGGGGCAAAAATAATCCGATCCGGTTGAAATTTGGTACCTGATGTTAGTTTACGGCCTCTAATAACCATGCAAAAATTGGTCCATATCGGTCCATAATTATATATAGCCCCCATATAAACCGATCCCCAGATTTGACCTCCGGAGCCTCTTGGAAGAGCAAAATTCATCCGATCCAGTTGAAATTTGGTACATGGTGTTAGTATATAGTCTCTAACAACCATGCAAAAATTGGTCCATATCGGTCCATAATTATATATAGTTCCCATATAAACCGTCCCCAGATTTGACGTCCGGAACCTCTTGGAGGAGCAAAAGTCATCCGATACGGTTGAAATTTGGTACATTTTGTCAATATATGGCCTCTAACAGCCATGTAAAAATTGGTCCATATCGGTCTTTAGTTATATATAGCCGATGACTTATTACACAAAAATTGGTCCATATCGCCAAAAATAATCTACCAAAACTTTATATCCATAGAAAATTTTGTCAAATTTTATTACTATAGAAAGTTTTGTCAAAATTTCATTTCTATAGAAAGTTTTGTCAAAAGTTTATTTCTATACAAATGTTTGTCAAAATTTTATTTCCATAGAAAATTTTGTCAAAATTTTCTTTCTATAGAAAATTTTGTAATCTACCAAAACTTTATTTCCATAGAAAATTTTGTCAAATTTTATTACTATAGAAAGTTTTGTTAAAATTTCATTTCTATAGAAAGTTTTGTCAAAAGTTTATTTCTATAGAAATGTTTGTCAAAATTTTATTTCTATAGAAAATTTTGTAAAAAATTTATTTCTGTAGAAAATTTTGTCAACATTTTATTTCTATACAAAATTTTGTCAAAATTTCATTTCTATACAAAATTTTGTCAACATTTTATTTCTATAGAAATTTTTGTCAAAATTGTATTGCTATAGAAAATTTTGTCAACATTTTACTTCCATAGAAAATTTTGTCAACATTTTATTTCTATAGAAAATTTTGTCAAGTTTTTATTTCTATAGAAAATTTTGTCAAATTTTTATTTCTATAGAAAATTTTGTCAAAATTTTATTTCTATAGAAAATTTTGTCAAGGTTTCATTTCTATAGAAAATTTTGTCAAAATTTTATTTCTATAGAAAATTTTGTCAAACTAGATTATATACGTATTTAATCGGCCTTTTTTTGTTTAATATATACCCCGTATGGGCTAACTTACAATTTAGAAGACAGTTTTAAAAAGTTTTACGATACCTTGCCATCGGCAAGTGTTATCGCAACCCAAGTAATTCGATTGTGGATGACAGCCTTTAGTAGAAGTTCCTACGCAATCCATGGTGGAGGGTACATAAGATTCGGCCTGGCCGAACTTACGGCCGTATATACTTGTTCTGTTTACGATGTTGCTGTACCACGTTACTGATGAGAATTTCACATAATTTTTATACCCTCCACCATAGGATGGGGGGTATATTAACTTTGTCATTCCGTTTTTAACACATCGAAATATTGCTCTAAGACCCCATAAAGTATATATATTCTGGGTAGTGGTGAAATTCTGAGTCGATCTGAGCATGTCCGTCCGTCTGTTGAAATCACGCTAACTTCCGAACGAAACAAGCTATCGACTTGAAACTTGGCACAAGTAGTTGTTATTGATGTAGGTCGGACGGTATTGCAAATGGGCCATATCGGTCCACTTTTACGTATAGCTCCCATATAAACGGACCCTCAAATTTGGCTTGCAGACCCTCTAAGAGAAGCAAATTTCATCCGATCCGACTGAAATTTGGTACATGGTGTTAATATATGGTCTCTAACAACCATGCAAAAATTGGTCCACATCGGTCCATAATTATATATAGCCCCCATATATACCGATCCCCCGATTTGAGAGAAGCAAATTTCATCCGATCCGGCTGAAATTTGGTACATGGTGTTAGTATATGGTCTCAAACAACCATGCAAAAATTGGTCCACATCGGTACATAATTATATATAGCCCCCATATAAACCGATCCCCCGATTTGGCTTGCAGAGCCTCTAAATAAGAGAAGCAAATTTCATCCGATCCGGCTGAAATTTGGTACGTGATGTTAATATATGGCACCCCATGCAAAAATTGGTCGATATCGGTCCATAATTATATATAGGCCCCATATAAACCGATCCCCAGATTTGACCTGTGGAGCACCTTGGAAGAGCTAAATTCTTCCCATTCGCTTGAAATTTGGTACATGGTGTTAGTAAATGGTCTCTAACAACCATGCAAAAATTGGTTCACATCGGTCCATAATTATATATAGCTCCCATATAAACCGATCCCCAGATTTGACCTCCGGTGCCTTTTGGAGAAGCAAAATTCATCCGATCTGGTTGAAATTTGGTACGTGGTGGTAGTATATGATATTTAACAACCATGTGAGTTGAAATTTGTGGATGACAGTCTTTCGTAGAAGTTTCTACGCAATCCATGGTGGAGGGTACATAAGATTCGGCCTGGCCGAACTTACGGCCGTATATATAAGTTTTTTTTTGTAACTGATTTGAAAGTGTCACAAAAAGTATTTTTTATATATATAAAAAAATAAATAAAATCGAAATGAATTTATATCAGTTTTTCCATAGAATTGTGAAATGAAATTTTTCATTATTAAAGGGTGATACGGTCAAAATTTGGTCAAGGGAGAACGCGTGTAAATCGGTGAAATCGTTTATTTAAAAAATCAAATTAAATTTCTTTTTCAAGTTCAATTAGTATAAAATTCAGGAAAAATATTCAGTTAGCCTTTCGATTTTCCAAATCCGAATTGACAGGCCTCACGCTTGACACCTGCCATTAGATTTTGTACAGCCACCTTGTCCACCTTCTTCGCCGCAGAAAGCCAGTTTGCCTTGAACTGCTGCTCGTCCTTAGCAGTTTTTTTGTTCTTGTTTAGGTTCCGCTTGACAATAGCCCAGTATTTCTCAATTGGGCGGAGCTCTGGCGTGTTGGGAGGGTTCTTGTCCTTAGGAACCACCTGCACGTTGTTGGCGGCGTACCACTCCATGGCCTTTTTACCGTAATGGCAAGATGCCAAATCCGGCCAAAACAGTACGGAACAACCGTGTTTCTTCAGGAAAGGCAGCAGACGTTTATTCAAATACTCTTTCACGTAAATTTCTTGGTTGACAGTCCCGGAAGCTATGAAAATGCTGCTTTTCAAGCCACAGGTACAGATGGCTTGCCAAAACAGATATTTCTTTGCGAACTTTGACAGTTTTACGTGCTTGAAAATATCTGCTACCTTTCCCCTTCCTTTTGCCGTATAAAACTCCTGTTCCGGAAGCTGCTTGTAGTCGGCTTTGACGTAGGTTTCGTCGTCCATTACCACGCAGTCAAACTTCGTCAGCATCGTCGTGTACAGCCTCCGGGATCGCGCTTTGGCCGTCGTATTTTGTTTATCATCGCGATTTGGAGTCACTACCTTCTTGTAAGTCGATAGTCCGGCTCGTTTTTTGGCTCGATGCACGGTTGTAGACGATACACCCAGCTCATTTGCGGCATCTCGGAGAGAGAGGTTAGGGTTTCGCTTGAAACTACCGGCAACTCTCTTTGTCGTCTCAGCGGCTTCCGGTTTTCGATTTCCCCCCGATCCAGACTTCCTGGCTGTCGACAAACGTTCCCCAAACACTTTAATTACATTTGTAACGGTTGATTTGGCAACTTTTAGTGATTTTGGCAGCTTTGCGTGCGAGTAGCTCGGATTTTCGCGATGCGCGAGCAAAATTTTGATACGCTGCTCTTCTTGCTTGGACGGCATTTTGACAACTGAAGAGTGAATTCCAAAATCAAAATAGGAGCAACATTCTACACACACACACCTTCAAAATGAGGGGTGTTCAGGTTTTTTAAATGCAAAATTGAAAGAAATACGTCAAGTTTATATTGATCAAATTGTGACCGTATCACCCTTTATATCTTAACTAGCCTAACGACCATCTCTTATCTTTAGTTCCTCGAAAATCAACTCTTCTAGGCGGTGTGACCTGGTTTACTTCTTATCGAAAAATTTCTTTGCATATTTTCAGACGCTACAAGTGTCAGCTTGAGTCCACTATTGTATGAAAAGGGTAAAGAACTTGCAAATATAGTAAATGACTCGATTATTTTTTAAGGGTCCGATCACATCAATTAATCATTTAATTAATGGATCACTTATTTGACGTACGTAATTCCCCATAGGTCATATTCCGTACGGTTCTGGCACAAAAGTACCGAACTATGATAAATGTTCATGCTTCATACCATTTTCATGATGCTGATGAAATACCACAATAAATCATTTCAATTATAAATATGTTAACAAGAAAAAACGACTTATTGCTCATTTTGTGGTGACAAGAGGAAAAGCCACAGGTTCTTTAAATTATTCATAAGCCTAGAATAATAAATATTTTGTGGTTAATTGGCCATTGTAAGTGAAGTCTAGAGCAGACCTCGAGGAGTCACAAAAGGGTTGTTATTTCATAGGGGTTTTGTCGTTTTATTTTTTCTTCTTCATAATGGTTACCTTATCAGCATCTTTGCTGTGAATAAGAAATTTTAAACAAATCATAACCACATTGTGATTTAGTTTTTATTTTATTAGAAAACAAAAATTGACCAATACAGGTTTTTTGGTTTCATTGTATGAAATGATATATTTCTTGTATAGACTTCTTTAAGATGTGGATAAATCTTAGTAAGCCTCAACTTTAGCCTATTGAGAATACATTCTACTGGAGTCGCTCTCAGTCGAATTTCGCTATAATTATATTTTTGTTTTATAAAATGAAGCACACTGTATAATGAAATTGTGTCGTTCCCAATTTTCTTTACGGGTGTGAGCAGCGGAGTTGATGCGTTTGTGGCGAGTAGTGTTAGCGTTCTACGACTTTATTTAGGAGTTGACTTTTTTGTGACACTTTTTTTTTTTGTTTTGCCACTAAATGCCAAACTTTTTGCATTTTTCTGCCACTATTTTGCCATGTTGTGCCACTTTTTAATTAATACCATCTACACCCAGAAAAAAGTGACCCCTTCTTTAAGTTAAAATGAACTCATTGTGAAGAAAGTTGAACTTCGTATAGCGCCAAAGACATTTTTATTTGTTTGAACGATTTGGTACACAGAAAAAATTTTCACGAAAATTTTTCCAATTAAAATCTTAATTGAGTTTTAAAAAATATTCAATTAAAAATTTAATTGATTCAACAAATTTTGTAATTGAAATAAAAATCAATCACACAAATTAATAGTATCAATTAAATATTTAATTGGATCAATTAATTTTTTAATTGACTGTCAATTAATTTTTTAATTGATACTATCATTTCTGTGATTGAAGACATTTCAATTAAAAAATTAATTGGATCAATTAATTTCGTGATTGAATCAGAAAATTTTTTTTTTGTGTGTAGAAATTAGATGGAATGCATTCCATATATTAGTTAACATTTTCCTATATTTATGTACCACTATACTACAGAATGAATTGAATTCATATATGGAATGATTTTATTGAAATTTTTTCATTCATTTGGACAAATCTTATATATTTGTGGTAAACCTTTTACTTCAAAATTAGAACTACTTACCTTCGTTTTTAAATACAATTTTATGTATTTACTAGCGTAACCCGGCCCGCTTCGCTGCGTCTTCCGAAGCGTATTTGGAGGAACATTTTGCGTTAACTTAGTCAACTATATCCTTCGTGCTGAAAACAAATTCGAAAAGATTTGAATTCTTTTAAACAAATCGGACTACTTGATTTTTCGTTTATAGGTACAAATACGGCGGGAGAGGGTGTACCTTCTTCTATATTTCTTGTGAATTTTAAGTGTGGTTTGTCAAGGAAAGGTATCCTTCTCCTCAATATATCTGAAAATTAAGCATTAATTATAATAACATACAAAGAATTACTGTTTCCCATCCAATAAATCGGAAAAGGCAAAAGTAGTAAAAAATTTACCACATTTGCTAAAATGTTGGAAAATAATGCACCCTCTACGTTGGCTGTCAATTTCGTGTAAATTTAAGTTCTTTACTAAAAAGAAGTCTGGTAGAAGCCTGTGCAAAAATCATAAAATTATGTACCGAGTTCCCATTTACGGTCAACCCTCTACTTTCAACTTAAGAAAAAAAACGGACAAAAGGGAACCCTCTCTTTACTAATAAGAAGTCTGGAAGAAAGAAGCCTGTGCAAAAATCATAAAATTATATACCGAGTTCCCATTTACGGACAACCCTCCACTTTCAATTTAAGAAAAAAAACCGACAAAAGGGAACTCTCTCCCCACCTTCGCTCCACTCTGACCTGATATCGGACTATTAAGTACCCTATATTAATTTCGCAACTACTCAATGGTCCCTATAAATTCTATCGAAGTAAATCGACAAAGTTTATTTCAATTTTCCCCTTCCCCAACCAGATATCGAAATATCATATATTAATTTAAAAATCATGTATAAATTTCATCACCTCCTCCCACGTTCCCTGTAAATTTCAAGTAGATCGGAGATGTTTAATTTTTGCTCTATTGTTTTAAAGGGACGTCACTTTCCCCGATACAATATCGACAAACACCGTAGTGAATAGCACCCCTAACCTTCCCTGAAAATTCTTGAAACTTTCCTTCAAGTGTGGGGCAATGAAGGTTGCCTCTTCATTTATAACCTTTTCCCCCGCTTCCTTTGTAAATTTCAAGAAAACTTAAATTTTTTATATTTCATGTTAGCCTGATACCGAAACAGGCAATTGACGTCCAAATGCATTATATCTAATTATACAATTATTTTTCGAGCTTTATGGACAGATATAGATTAAGGAACATGGTTAATAGAGCCATTTTTTGCAGTTTTAGAGGAGGACCTCCTCCCCGACCAAATGTCGAAAAGCGTATCTTTTGTAAACGTCCCAGAAAATGTCAAGCAAATTATAAGCCTAAAGGGGCGGCCTCTCTTCCGTCCAAAAATCACAAAATCAGGTATCAACTATTACGGTTGACAGAGGCTACGATCTCTCCCCAGTCCTCTGTAAATTTCAAGTAACTCGGTAAAGTTTAATTGTTTCTCTGTATGTACTTAAGAGAAGCGGATGTCTCCTTATGCCCTTTTATTTTTATTAAAAAATCAGGAACCTGATATAAATTTCATAACCTCACCCATTTTTCAGTCGGGGGAGTTTAGTTTTGTTTTCACTGTACTTTAAAAAAGTCGGGAAAAGGGGTGGCCCCCCTCCCCGACCAAATATCGAAAAATAATGTAGCGGATTTTTGTCTAGATGCCAACCCCAACATTCAATGAAAATTTCATGCAAATCGCATAATTTTGTTCCAACTTTCAAAAAGTAAGGCAAGGGGGAGGTCCCCCTCCCCGTCCGCATATGAAATCATCAGGTACCCCATATTAATTCCATAACCTCACCGCATGTTCTCTTTAAATCTCAGATAATTTAGAGCATTTTAGTTTTTTCACTGTACTTTAAAAAAAGTCGAACAAAGGGGTGGTCCCCCTCCGCCGCCAAATATCGAAATATAAAGTAGCGGATCTTTGTCTAGTTGCCAACCCCAACCTTCAATGAAAATTTTAAGCAAATCGGTCAACTTTGGTCCAATTTTCAAAAAGTCCGACAAAGGGGAGGTCCCCCTCCGCGACCAGGTGTCAAAAAATGAGGTACCCTATTTTCACCACATGAACGTCCTCTATGATCTCTGAAAGTTTCAAGTAAATCGGTTCAGCCGTTTCGGAGCCAACTCGGTTCATACAAACAAACAAACAAACAAACAAACAAATAAACAAACATAGATTGAATTTTATATATATAGAAGATAGATATAAGCAATTTTTTTTTTTTCAATAAAAGACATGTTTTATTAATATATTAAATATATTTATTTAGAATCAACAGCATCGACTTGCCTTGAAATATTAAAACATATTTTTTTCTTCTTCCTTTCACTTTGAATAAGTTGCTGCCCAGCAATTTTGTCCACTTTTTACAATTTCAATACCTACAAATATAAACAAAAAAAATCCTAAACCAATTTTTTCACAAAAGGTTAGCGTCACTGAATATTACCTGATAATTGAAGATTTCAAAAATGAAGACAAATGAAGGGGTTGTTAACATATTCTGCTGGTGTTTTCTTTTTGATAAACCAATTTTCAAAAAACGAATATTTTTCTCACTAATTTAAAATAATATATATTTTATTAATTTATTAATATTTTATTTGTTTTTTATTATATTATTTTACTATATTATTTTTTTACAATCTCTCCATAACAACGCGATTCCAACTAAAAAACAACCCACGCGCAAACATATCGATTACAACGATGACAAGTATCGATTACAGGTAGATAAAAGAAATGTAGGAAATTTCCCTATATCCTAACAAGTGTGTTTCCTTAAGTTTTGAAAGGATTGAATACTTCTTAGTACGAATGAACTAAAATATTTTTCTATGCCAAGTGTTCTTCGTATGTATGATCAGCTTTCTATAATAAAGGAAGTCAGAATTATCATTTTATAAGAAATTTTACTAAATTTGAGGAAACTTGGTTTTAGTTCGGGGTTTGTTTATTTTTACGAATGCTTTGTTATCAGTGAATAAAATTTTGTTGTTCAGTAGTTTTTTTTTTTTTTGGATTTTTGCACAAAGGCTATTTTTATTTCCGTATCAATCCTATATATTTTACAAATAACCTATATGTAACATATGATTAGTTATTACCCAGCCATAAAGATATCAGGGTCTTCCAAATTGTATTACAATTGTGATTAACAATATATATTGGATTATTCTACATACCCGTACACTGTTAGAAAAATATGTTTTTCATATGTTCCGATATAAACAAAATATGTTTCGGGCACAATTTTTAAACACAATATATTTAAGTGCAAACATGTAATGTTCCTAAACTAACACAAAATGTTTGGGACACATATGTTAATATGTTAGAATATATTATGTTTGGGGCATGAATGTTTTATAAAAATAATATGTGTGAATGTAAACATATATAAATTTACAAATTTCGAGTAAACATATATATGTTGTGATACTTTATTCGGAGAGCGACAGAGAGAGATGGACTGCTTAGTATAGAGAAAGAAATAGAGATGGAAACCGGGAGGGTTGATTAAAAAGTATCAACATAACACAGCGAGAGAATGAAATGAGAGCAATTTCTGTGAAACCGATTGTATGTTGTTTCGGAAAACTGTTTCATGATAAGGCCAAAAATTTAATATGCTTAAGTCTAAATATTATTTAATTTGAATCTTAGAAGGAGTATTCGGAATAAAGAGAATAGACATTCGGAACCAAGAGAATAGACATTTGAAAAAAACCGACATATTTGTATTACAGAAAAAGATGCGAAGAACTAAAAAATTTCGTGGAAGTGAAAATTATGTGAGGGAATGAACACAATCTTCTTTGGGGAATTCTTCCAAGCATATACTACTTTTGGACTCAAAATGCTTCCAAACATATAATATGATCACATAAAAGAAACATATTAATGTTTCGGCGGTATCCAATAATATATGCGCTTCCTGCAAAATATGTTTGGAACATATGTTAGAGAAGCGATTTTTTTTGAGGGTGTAGATATGCTAACATTTAAAATATCGCTGCAAAAATTTGGACGTTAAAAACAGCACGTTCTATAGCAGTGGTAATAAAACAAAACAAAAAACAAATTAACTAATTCAGTTCAAAAACTTATATCTAATTACTATGCTACGTATATACAACTTATCCTATGCCTTAATTACTATTTACAACTTATTAACTAATTGTGATAATATTTACAACTTACAAGCTAATAATCTATTTACATATATACAAATTTCATTGCACAGTAATATAAACTGTGTTGGTGAGGTCGAGAGAATCACTGCGTCTGTGATAGTACATTAATTTATCTCCGGAATATAAATACCCCTGTTCATTCAGGTCTAGTAGGGCAGCTGGGCGAAGGTGCCTCAGAGTTAAATTAGTTCGCGGATCAAAATCTATATCCATGCAATTCTGCACTATCGAGTTCGTGGTGTCTTTACATTTATTCAGATGTTTTAATGCACAGCATGTCATAAAGACATCTATTCTCGGGAAGCCAGCTGCATCATAGATCCTTCTACATGAAGGACTTCTGATAGAGCCGCCTGTGCATTGACGGTGACGGAGGCCCATACACATTTTTATTATTCTTCTTTCCCATCTACGAATCCTCTCCATCTAGTGAGAGGATATGCCAAGCCAACACGGAAACGCATATGCCAGAATCGGCCTAATTATCTGCTTATAAATCAACAATTTTATCCTCGGAGAGAAGCCCTCCCTCATTCGAAGAACCCTAGATACCTAAAATAAATCTTCTTCGACTTGCTAAGAATATGGTCAATGTGCCTGCAGAAATCAAATCTTTCATGAAATATCACGCCCAAGTACTTGATTGATTCCTCTACCAATATCCGCTCCCCGCCTATCGTAAGTATTGGTTTGTGTTTCCTGAAATTAGAGAATGTCACCCCCGGTTTGCCCCTGAGCCTCACAGCCACACACTTATACACGTTGAGTCGCAGTCCCCAATCACTAAAGTACTGATCAAGGTCCTCTAAATATACGTTAACAATCCCGCATACATTGCTTGCCCTCGGACCAGAGGGCACATCGTCGGCGTAAGTTAGTAGCAAACTTCTTTCAGGAGGCCCAGGGATATCACTGATGAAAATGTTGTACAGTATGGGTCCCAGCAAAGAGCCCTGGGGCACCCCTGCGTGAACCACATACTGTCCAGACAATTTTTCACCAACTTTAACCCTGTATATCCGTCCTTTAAGAAAGCTTGCTACTAACCTACACGTCTGATGATCAAAGCCAAATGAGTGAAGTTTATATAATAAACCATCATGCCATACTGAATCGAACGCCTTGGCGAAATCCAGCCCAACCGCTATGAATCCCCACTTCCTCGCAAAACCTTCAACGACAAAGTCGGTGAAAGCCATGAGAGCATGAGAGGTTCCAAGGCCAGGCCGGAAACCGAATTGACAGTCCTTCAGTATGTCTTTGTCCTCAATAGTCATCTGGATCCTAGCCAGTATGAATGATTCGTACAATTTTCCAAATGAGGACAATAATGAAATAGGCCTATATCCGCCAACCGTACCGTGATCAGCCCCAGGCTTAGCAATTGGGACCACGACTGCCTCCTTCCAAATCTTAGGGAAATATCCGAGGTTCAGACATTGATTGAAAAGCACAGTGAGAAATGTCAGAGCATTCTCACTTGCTTGTTTCAAAACAATATTTGGGACCCCATCAATTCCGTAAGACTTTTTGGGAGGTCTTCGAGATAGGGCATCGCGAACAGAACCCGTGGTGATAAAGCCACCTTCATACCACCTGTTCCTGTCCAAAATAACAGAACCATCCGCCAAAAGGTCAAATGAGAAATTCACCATGGGAGTAACATTCCCTAATTCACAGACAACACTATCCACCCTAGTTCGAAGTGAGTCATTCCTTGTAAAACTGTCCTGTCCCTGTGTCCCTTGTATATATACAGCCAACGCCTCAGCCTTATGTGCATCATCAACAATCGTCAGCCCGTCAGTCCCTACAATGTCACCAATAGGCTCCCTTGATGTCAGTCCTACTGCACTTTTCACCTTACTATACGTGCCCGACTCCACCCGTATATCCTCTAATCGCCCTCCTCATAAGTCCGAATTGAATTCTTTCGAAATTGTAAATGTCCGCCCTAAGAATCGCATGTCGTTCAGGATCACCTGATGTATGTAATGTCCTACGAAGTCTCTTACGTTGCCTAATGAAACGAAGTATATGAGGTGGGAGATTCCCAAGAGAGCCCGCCCTCGCATCTATTTGTTGTTCAGTAGTAAATTCTTATACCCAGCGAAGAAAACAGTATTAGTAAAATTACATGCCTTATTCTAGTTAATGAACTATTCCTAACTACTTTCAGTTTAGGATTTTTTACTGAAACAAGTAAATTTTATTATTTCACACAAAAAATTTAACTGAATGGAAATAAAATGGCTAAACTAAATTGATGAACATATATTCCTTTAGTTTCGAAGACACTTTTTTCTGGGTGTATTTTAGGTTAGGTTAGGTTAGGTGGTAGTCCGGTATTTCAGGCTCACTTAGACTATTCAGTCCATTGTGATACCACATTGGTGAACTTCTCTTTTATCAATGAGTGCTGCCCGATTCCATGTTAAGCTCAATGACAAGGGACCTCCTTTTTAAAGGCGAGTCCGAACGGCGTTCCACATTGCAGTGAAACCACTTAGAGAAGCTTTGAAACCCTCAGAAATGTCACCAGCACTACTGAGGTGGGATAATCCACCGCTGAAAAACTTTTTGGTGTTAGGTCGAATCAGGAATCGAACCTACGACCTTGTGTATGCAAGGCGGGCATGCTAACCATTGCACCACGGTGGCTCCGAATCGGATGAATTTTGCTCCTCCAAGAGGCTCCGGAGGTCGAATCTGGGGATCGGTTTATATGGGGGCTATATATAATTATGGACCTATATGGACCAATTTTTGCATGGTTCTTAGAGACCATATACTAATACCATGTACCAAATTTCACCCAGATCGGATGAAATTTGCTGCTCTTAGAGGATCCGCAAACCAAATCTGGGGATAGGTTTATATGGAGGCTATATATACTTATAGACCGATATGGACCAATTTTTGCATGGTTGTTAGAGACCATATACTAACACCATGTACCAAATTTCAGCCGGATCGGATGAAATTTGCTTCTCTTAGAGGATCTGCAAACCAAATTTGGGGGTCCGTTTATATGGGGGCTATACGTAAAAGTGGACCGATATGGCCCATTTGCAATACCATCCGACCTACATCAATAACAACTACTTGTACCAAGTCTCAAGTCGATAGCTTGTTTCGTTCGGAAGTTAGCGTGATTTCAACAGACGGACGGACGGGTATACTTTATGGGGTCTTAGAGCAATATTTCGATGTGTTGCAAACGGAATGACAAAGTTAATATACCCCCATCCTATGGTGGAGGGTATAAAAAACGGAAACAACAACACTGCGATCGGTAGCCATTCGAAAGTGTACATATTCAACTGAGTTCTTTGGCAAAGAAACCAAGTTTCCTTCCAATTTTTTCCCACTGCGGCTTGGATTTCGATCAAAACTGGCCTTCACATTCGGATCATTTTTGGTGTTGTTACCCTTTTTTCGTCCACTTTTTAGATGCGATCACGGTAAAGAGCAATGGTACGAGGAACAAAAGTTTTATTACCCTTGAACTGCTGCACTGAAAGAAAAGTTTGCCTGGTTCCCAAGATCTTGTCTTTGCATTAATTCCTGGCCAAAAAAGGCAGAAGATTGAAGTAAGCATACCTTTCAGTCAAAGTTCTATTTTAAATTTGAGTTTTGCATTCTTGATACTAGGAAACAAATTGGAATTCATTCGTTTTTTAAATTGAATTCATTCGTTTTTTATTCATTCGTTCCGAATCCATACTGAAAATCTTTGAAAACATTTCACACGCTTTGGGGCTTTATAGTTAAGACATAATTAATAAAGCCAAGTTGGCCTTAGTTCAACAAACTTTTCCAAATAAATTCGGGGGTTTCTTTATTATTATTATTGAGAGAAAACCCATAACCATAGGTTAGGTTAGGTTAGGTTAAAGTGGCAGCCCGATTAAGATTCAGGCTCACTTAGACTATTCAGTCCATTGTGATACCACATTAACTAAAAGTACCTATTACATATGGGCACTTCTAGTTTTAACCGCTGAACCTTCTTGATTATTTTTCTTTGTTGAACCAACCAGATTGTTCCAAAAACAGTAGCAGACTGCTTAAGTTAACGTTTTCCAGATCCGCCAGTAATCTGAAGCTATATGCTCCTAAAAGTTGCTTGCGCTTTACACAAAATGCAGGACACTCACACAAGAGGTGTTTAATTGATTCTTTTTCCTCCGCATCATGACAGCTCATACAATAGTCATTATACTTCGCGCCAATAGTTTTTGCAAAATCGCCTATCAGGCAGCGACCCGTTATAGCAGATATCAGGAGTGATATCTGACGTCTCGAGAACATTAGCATATCTAGTGTGCGGTTTAAGTTGAAATGGGGCCATATTTGCTTGGTGTCGTTACAACCCTTGCAATTCTCCCATCGAACATTTGCCATCATAACAGCCTTCTCACGCAGCATGAGCTTGCAGGTAGCTAGGGGCATACCAACAAATTCTAGTTCCCCTGGAATATGTAAGGTAGTCCCTAGCCTTGCCAACTCATCCGCTTCGCAGTTCCCCGGTATGTTCCTATGGCCAGGCACCCATATTAGGTGAATATTGTACTGCTCAGCCATCTCATTGAGAGATTTGCGGCAGTCGATGGCCGTTTTCGAGTTGAGGAACACAGAGTCCAAGGATTTTATTGCAGGTTGACTGTCTGAGTATATATTAATGCCCACATTTTTTGGAACATTACTTCTCAGCCAATTCGCCACCTCTCTTATTGCTAATATTTCAGCCTGAAAAACACTACAGTGATTAGGTAATCTTTTCGCTATTCGAAGTTCCAGATCATTAGAATATACTCCGAACCCCACTTGTCCATCCAATTTGGAGCCATCAGTGTAGAAATCTATATATTCTTTATTCCCCGGGGTCTGTGTGCACCACGCCTCACTGTTGGGGATTAGAGTCTCAAACTTTTTGTCGAAAAGTGGACTCGCCAAAGTGTAATCCACTACGTTAGGCACATCTGGCATTGTTTTGAGGACAGAACTGTGACCGTAACCTTTTTCCGACCACAGCGATAGTTCGCGCAACCGCACAGCCGTTGTTGCAGCTGACTGTTTGGCCAAAATGTCTAAAGGCAATAGATGCAGCACGACATTAAGGGAATGTGTTCCTGTCTTGCTGAATGCGCCTGAAATACACAAACACGCCATACGCTGAACTTTATCTAAACAAGTCGGTTTCTGAAGTGCCGGCCACCAGACTACAACACCATATAGCATTATAGGTCTAACCACTGCCGTGTATAGCCAATGCACAATTTTTGGTTTCAGTCCCCACTTTTTTCCTATTGCCTTTTTGCACGAGTACAAAGCTACAGTTGCCTTTCTCGCCCTTTCTTCAATATTAAGCTTAAAGTTCAGCTTCCTGTCCAAAATAACGCCAAGGTATTTTGCACATTCACCAAAGGGAATTTCAATACCCCCTAAGGAAATAGGCCTAACCGTGGGAGTTTTGCGATCGTTGCAGTACATGACTAATTCTGTCTTTGCAGGATTTACCCCAAGACCATTGTCTTTCGCCCATTTCTCAGTCATCCGGAGGGCCCTCTGAATAATATCTCTGATTGTGGATGGGAATTTTCCCCTGACTGCCAGAGCCACATCATCTGCGTATGCCACCACTTTTATCCTTTCTTTTTCTAGAGTAACCAGAAGGCTATTTATAGCAACATTCCAAAGAAGAGGTGATAGGACTCCTCCTTGGGGAGTGCCTCTGTTCACATACCTTTGTATGTTTGCTTGTCCTAGTGTGGCTGAAATACGTCTCTTCATTAGCAGTTCGTCTAACAGCCTGAGTATACATGGATCAACATTCAGAGTTGTCAGTCCATTTAATATCGAGCTCGGATGGACATTATTGAACGCCCCTTCGATGTCTAGAAACGCCACGATTGTGTATTCTTTGACAGATAGTGAGCTTTCAATAAAGCTGACTAGTTCATGTAGTGCGGTCTCAGTAGACCTGCCCTTCGAGTATGCATGCTGTCGTTTCGAGAACAAACTTGAATCGATGCTAGTTCTAAGATAAATATCTATCATCCTCTCCAGAGTCTTAAGTAGGAATGAGGATAAGCTGATTGGTCGGAAATCCTTCGCCCTCGAGTGAGAGGCTTTTCCCGCTTTAGGTATGAAAACGACTTTTGTTTCCCTCCACTTTCCTGGGATATATGATAAGTTGATACATCCTTTATATATCACCGACAACCAGGGGATAGTTTTGTCAGTTACAGCTTGTAACTCCGCCGGAGTAATTCCATCAGGTCCAGGGGATTTGAATGGTCCAAAGCTATTTAGCGCCCATCTTATTCTAGTTTCCGATACAATTTCCTCGACAGGAAACGACCGCTGAGCAACTGTGGCACCGCCAGTACATGGTTCAACCGTCTGATTTCCAGGAAAATGTGTGTCCAATAGTACCTCCAGCGTCTCCTTACTGGACGTTGTCCAATTGCCCTCCGATGTTTTAATGAAACCTGGAGCGGAGTTGGTGGATGCTAGAACCTTCCGTAGTCTGGAAGCCTCGGACGTATTCTCAATACTGCTGCAGTAAGCATTCCAAGAGTTATGCTGAGCCTTTCTCAGTTCTCGCTTGTATCCTCTCAGATTCTTCTTGTAAGCGTCCCAGTCCTCAGGGGCTCTGGTGGACTTTGCCTTGTTAAAGAGCTTCCTGCAGGATTTCCTCATATTACTTAATTCCGTAGACCACCATGGTGGTCGATGTTTCCCCCTTGGCTTTCCTCTAGGGCATGCAGCTTTCAGTGAGATGTTGAAGGCCTTAGTAATCCGCTCCACTGCGTGTTCGATATCTTGCACATTTCTCATATTTGTCTCTGTTATTTCCGGTATCATCATATTGAACGATTCCCTATACCTATTCCAGTCAGCTTTCCTAACATTTGGCGGAAATATGATCTTGGTGATATGAACATCAAATTTGAAACTGATGTAGCGATGATCTGAGAAGCTGTGTTCACTTAAAACCTGCCACTCAGATATCATTTCATTTAGTTCTTGCGAGGCCAAGGTGATGTCCAAAACCTCTTGCCTGTTTTTAGTGACAAAGGTTGGGACATCTCCCTTGTTGCAAACTACCAGATTAGTACGCAAAATAAACTCTATTAGCGACTCTCCCCTTGCATTAGTATCACTACTTCCCCATATACTATGATGTGCATTCGCATCGCATCCCATAATGAGTTTCGCCTTTGTTTTCAGTGACTCCTCCACTAAGGTCTTAACGGCATATGGAGGCATCTCCCTGTCATGTCCCATGTAGACCGAAGATACCCAATATTTGCATTTGGCTATTTCTAAACTTGCAACGACAGTGTCTGTATTGCACATTGAGGGAAGCAGAAACAAATTGAGCTCGTTTTTAGCAATTATACAGGCTCGATTTACATCATTACCAGTATACTGCAATAGTTTGAACCCCGGAGTACTTAATTCACATATTTTGTTTTTGTAAACATATGGTTCTTGAATAAGAACTATATCTATGTCCCCTTTCATCAGGAGAACTTTTAAGGCAGCACATGCAGCCTTACAATGATGAAGATTTATCTGGAGGATCCGTAGGACCATCGAGATTTTCAACAACCGTCACATCAGCCGCTTCGATCGAGTCATCAAGAATGTCCTCTTCAGAGATATCGGTGACTCTCGCAATAACCATAGGTTCGACTTTGGTGAGTTCTGAGGCAATAGAAGCCTCCTCACGCATACGGTATCTATCCATGTCTTCAACTTTGGTATCTCCCTCGACTTCGCAAGAGGATCCGCTTACTTCTGATTCAGACAGAGGCTTGTCCATTTCTGAATCCTTTAGCTGATCGTTTTTATACACCTTCATTTGGATATAATGAAAGCCATAACATACACGGCCCTGGGACTTTGCCAGATGTGGCAAAGACTGAGTGTTCAATATAAACACTGCATGCCGTCTTGGTCCATCCACTTCATCCAAACGGCCAACCTTCCAATCAGCTGTTGGAAGATCTGGATTGCATCGTTTCAGTCTATTTAAAATAGATTCAGGGTCAGAAGGGTTTGCAGGTATCCAGGCATGTGCTCTAGGTCTAGCCGGTATGTCTTTCTTCTCGACTAACTCTAGAGCAGCTCCTTCCCAAACTTCACCAATTAGTATCAGAGCAGCTTTAAAACATTCTATAGACCTCTGGTCCTCAAATGCGACTAGCTTAAATCGTCCTTGATACCAACCAGCCTCTTGGTGTCGAGGATCTGGGCCGGGAAACTTTTCCAGTACCTGTGAGTAGACGACAGATAGAGCATTCTCAATTTCCCCCCATTTTTGCTTTGGAACCATACCGTCCAATGCTCCTTTATTAATGATAGCCATCACAAGGCTATCTTTAGCAACTGAGGCAAACGATCTTTGATCCCTTTTGGAGGATGGCAGCTCATCCGGCGATCGTTCCCTTTTTCCAGTCTCAAGAATTCCTTGAGCCCATTTTAAGGAATCGCTTTGTTTAGCCGACAACGTGCTTGGGTCGACTGATCCTAACTTCTTTAGGATAAACAAAGCATTTCTGCGTTCCTTGAATCTCTTTCGTGAGGGATTACCTCCTTTTGATGTCGTTACCTTAGAAAAAGTTCGACTTGTCAGTGTGTCGCCACCTGTCGACCCGTCTACAGGTCGACTAATTGGGCCTAACTCTTGGTCATTGCCCAGATTTATAACTCCAGTCGATACCCGTCCACTGGGCCCTGAAGTTAGCAACCCAGTGGATGACTTGGAATTTCGCTGCATGGTGGCTTAATATCCCACCACACTTGAAATTCGTAGTAGGTACCTATTACTATGAGTTTATCCGCTATTGAAAAAACACGTCCGTTCCGTTCGACGGTTGCTTAGCATTGTTCGTTTTCATCAGTTTTCTCTGAACCCAAAAAATTGGTTATCTTTTCGAGCATTACGTAAACAATTGATGTTAATATAATGCACATGGAAATTTGGAAATTTTATTGCGCATATAATCACCATAGCAATATTTAATTCGTTCTTTCTCCCTCTCTAGAACCAACTGATATTAATTAATTAAACATTAATTGGATGATGAAAACCTATTAAGCTCTTGGCAAGGAGAATCATATTAAAAACAATGTTCGTCTCTTCGAAAAGCCTTAGCTACTTGCTGCAGGGATTTATATTTTTGGTTTTGTTAAATTTCCATTTGATTCCCGATACATGGATTTATGGCCATACTCATGTCTGTTATTTAGTATCTTATAAAGCTCTCAGGTATTTCATAAATGATCCTGTGACAATCCATGTTTAAACAAGGAGTAAACAATTTGTTGCTAACTACCTTTTGGTCATCATCATCAGTTTTATTTTGTGCAATAAGTTTGTGAAATGAAAAAATTAAAATATTCATGTTTTTCATGAGATTAGTTTTCCCTACATCAGTATACAATTAAACCCAGTTCTAAAGGTTGCCCAAGACTAGTTCTCTGGGACCTGTCAAAAGTCAGTCCAAGTCATGCTCTATAGTGTAATGTTTTTCCCCGTCAATGAGAATTCCATTCTGAAGTGATTGGCCCCCGGTCTGACACATAGATGGCGTCGCTAGTATTAAATGCATATTATTTTTATATAGTACCAACCTTCAAATGATTCGTGTCCAAATTTGACGTCTGTAAGTCAATTAGTTTGTGAGATAGAGCGTCTTTTGTGAAGCAACTTTTGTTATAGTGAAAAAAATCGAAAAAAAGGAATTTCGTGTTTTGATAAAATACTGTTTTCTGAAGGGAAAAAATACGGTGGAAGCAAAAACTTGGCTTGATAATGAGCTCGATAATGGGCTTGATAATGAGCTTCCGGACTCTGCCCCAGGGAAATCAACAATAATTGATTGGTATGCAAAATTCAAGCGTGGTGAAATGAGCACGGAGGACGGTGAACGCAGTGGACGCCCGAAAGAGGTGGTTACCGACGAAAACATCAAAAAAATCCACAAAATGATTTTGAAGGACCGTAAAATGAAGTTGATCGAGATAGCAGAGGCCTTAAAGATATCAAAGGAACGTGTTGGTCATATCATTCATCAATATTTGGATATACGGAAGCTCTGCGCAAAATGGGTGCCGTGCGAGATCACATTTGACCAAAAACAACAACGTGTTGATGATTCTGAGCGGTGTTTGCAGCTGTTAACTCGTAATACACCCGAGTTTTTCCGTCGATATATGACAATGTATGAAACATGGCTCCATCACTACACTCCTGAGTCCAATCGACAGTCGGCTGAGTGGACAGCAACCGGTGAACCGTCTCCGAAGCGTGGAAAGACTCAAAAGTCCGCCGGCAAAGTAATGGCCAGTGTTTTTTGGGATGCGCATGGAATAATTTTTATCGATTATCTTGAGAACCCATTAACAGTGACTATTATATGGCGTTATTGGAACGTTTGAAGGTCGAAATCGCGGCAAAACGGTCCCACATGAAGAAGAAAAAAGTGTTGTTCCACCAAGACAACGCACCGTGCCACAAGTCATTGAGAACGATGGCAAAAATTCATGAATTGGGCTTCGAATTGCTTCCCCACCCACCGTATTCTCCAGATCTGGCCCCCAGCTACTTTTTCTTGTTCTCAGACCTCAAAAGGATGCTCACAGGGTAAAAAATTTGGCTGCAATGAAGAGGTTATCGCCGAAACTGAGGCCTATTTTGAGGCAAAACCGAAGGAGTACTACCAAAATGGTATCAAAAAATTGGAAGGTCGTTATAATCGTTGTATCGCTCTTGAAGGGAACTATGTTGAATAATAAAAACAAATTTTTACAAAAAAAAAACGTGTTTTTCTTTGTTAGACTGGGGACTTATCAGCCAACCTGTTATGTTTTGACCAGAACTGGGACTGATCCATTCAGTGGGAGGAGTTTTCTTTTGTGAAAGTTTTTATACCCTCCATCATAGGATGGGGGTATATTAACTTTGTCATTCCGTTTGTAACACATCGAAATATTGCTCTAAGACCCCATAAAGTATATATATTCTGGGTCGTGGTGAAATTCTGAGTCGATCTAAGCATGTCCGTCCGTCCGTCTGTTGAAATCACGCTAACTTCCGAACGAAACAAGCTATCGACTTGAAACTTGGCACAAGTAGTTGTTATCGATGTAGGTCGGATGGTATTGAAAATGGGCCATATCGGTCCACTTTTACGTATAGCCCCCATATAAAGGGACCCTCAGATTTGGCTTGTGGAGCCTCTAACAGAAGCATATTTCATCCGATCCGGCTGAAATTTGGTACATGGTGTTGGTATATGGTCTCTAACAACCATGCAAAAACTGGTCCACATCGGTCCATAATTATATATAGCCCCCATATAAACCGATCCCCAGATTTGGCTTGCGGAGCCTCTAACAGAAGCATATTTCATCCGATCCGGCTGAAATTTGGTACATGGTGTTGGTATATGGTCTCTAACAACCATGCAAAAATTGGTCCACATCGGTCCGTAATTATATATAGCCCCCATATAAACCGATCCCCAGATTTGGCTTGCGGAGCCTAAAAGAGAAGCAAATTTCATCCGATCTGGCTGAAATTTGGTACATGGTGTTGGTATATGGTCTCTAACAACCATGCAAAAATTGATCCACATCGGTCCATAATTATATATAGCCCCCATATAAACCGATCCCCAGATTTGGCTTGCGGAGCCTTAAAGAGAAGAAAATTTCATCCGATCCGGCTGAAATTTGGTACACGATGTTGGTATATGGTCTCTAACAACCATGCAAAAATTGGTCCATATCGGTCCATAATTATATATAGCCCCCATATAAACCGATCCCCAGATTTGGATTGTGGAGCCTCTTAGAGAAGCATATTTCATCCGATCCGGCTGAAATTTGGTACATGATGTTGGTATATGGTCTCTAACAACCATGCAAAAATTGGTCACATCGCTTCATAATTATATATAGCCCCCATATAAACCGATCCCCAGATTTGGCTTGCAAAGTCTCCAAGAGAAGCAAATTTCATCCAAGCCGGTTGAAATTTGGAACATGGTGTTAGTATATGATCTTTAACAACCGTGCCAGAATTGGTCCATATCGGTCCATAATTATATATAGCCCCCATATAAAACTTTCTCCAGATTTGACCTCCGGAGCCTCTTGGAGGAGCAAAATTCATCCGATCCGGTTCAAATTAGGAACGTGGTGTTAGTATATGGTCGCTAACAACCATACCAAAATTGGTCCAATCACACAAAAATTGGTCCATATCGGTTCATAATCGTGGTTGCCACTAGAGCCAAAAATAATCTACCAAAATTTTATTTCTATAGAAAATTTTGTCAAAATGTTATTTCTATAGAAAATTTTGTCAAAATTTTATTTCTAGAGAAAATTTTGTTAAAATTTTATTCGGTTCATAATAAAATTTTCATCATTTTCAAAATTTTATTTCTATAGAAAATTTTGTCAAAATTTTATTTCTATAGAAAATTTTGTTCAAATTTTATTCGGTTCCACTCGAGCCACAAATAATCTACCAAGATTTTATTTCTATAGAAAATTTTGTCAAAAGTTTATTTCTATAGAAAATTTTGTTAAAATTTTATTTCTGTAGAAATTTTTGTCAAAATTTTCTTTCTATAGAATATTTTGTCAAAATTTTTATATCTATAGAAAATTTTGTGAAAATTTTATTTCTATAGAAAATGTTGTCAAAATTTTATTTCTGTAGAAAATTTTGTCAAAATTTTATGTCTACTTTGTCAAACTGAATTATATACGTATTGGATCGATCTTTTTTGATTTAATTTATACCAAGTATGGACTTACATACAATTTAGAAGATGGTGTTAGGAGGTTTTAAGATACCTTGCCATCGGCAAGCGTTACCGCAACTTAAGTAATTCGATTGTGGATGGCAGTGTTTAGAAGAAGTTTCTACGCAATCCATGATGGAGGGTACATAAGCTTCGGCCTGGCCGAACTTACGGCCGTATATACTTGTTTTTTCTATATTAATAATAGAACTGACTTCAATAAAATGATTAACGTTACACGCATATTTTATTGAAGTTATTAGCCTAAATCCTTCATTGAAAAATAACTCTAAAGCATCTTGGTAACGTCCCTTTATTAGCCTCAAATTTAAAATTAATATAAAAGGGTCAAGTTAATAAATGTTAACATAGGCTTAATTTTTTATAGAAATGAACAGCCGTCAGCCTTTTTTTCCACCTAACAGCCCTCTTGAAAAACAGGCAATACGATAAGAAAGCCCATACCCATAACACAGACATGCCATAAACTTCCAGGAATCCTTGAAAAATAAACACGCGAATGGGATTTCTTCAAACAAGGAAAACAAGGAATATTTTAAAGGCACAACTAAAAATGTCTTAAGGAAGAATATATGAAGGGAAAGTTGAGAGAATATAACCTTGGAACTCACTAAGCAACAAACTGTTGCGCTTAGCAATTTACAGCCCCCCCCCCCCCCAAAATCTTTACTCTCTGTTCAAAATTGCCTTCTAAAGGCAAGGAAGAGAGCCAGAGAGTCAGTGAATGGGAATAGTGAACTTTAGAAAGGAAAGGAAAATATTTGTTCCCATACATTGATGGATAATTGAATATGAGGTAATTCAATTTCCGAGAGGTTAAACAAGCAGGGGGATACGTTTAGTTGGCTACAGATTAAATTCTTTTGTAAGTGGCAACAAAACAATCTGTAGTAAATTTTTACGTAGGTGTCAATGTTTCCTTTATGTGTATCTCAGAGAGTGAGAAATATGAAGAGATTGAGAGAGAGAGAGAGCGAGTGGTATTAGTCAATACATTTTCTGTATATTCTTACCTGACTGAGCAAATGCCATTAGTGAGAGAGCAAACATGTGTGAGAGAGAATCCATTAGTGTGACAATAACAAAAATCATATGTTTTCTATGTGATTATTGTGTTGTAGGTGATTGTATCATTCCCGTTATGATAGCGGGAGCATTCATTACTTTTCCTTTCATTTCTTGAAGAGGATTTCTTAAACACCATACATACACTCATCATCTTCGGCTGCAACAACAACATACTCGATTCCTATTGAGTTACCAAACAATTACACTCAAAATTGAGTGAGTGCCATAGAGCGCAAACGTGAGAATAATATCCGTTGTTTTATTAGGGTGTAGGTGTATTTTTGTTTGTTGATGGCGAGTACAAATGGATTTTTTTTATTTTGGATTGAATCCCTAGCCGCTCGTGTATGCATTAATGATTGAGTTTAACTGCCCACAGAGAAAAACAGATATTTTATTTCATGTAAATGGCTAACAATTGTAGAGATTTACGTGTGTATCTGTGTTAGTGTATTTTGTCGTCAATGTTTAACCGCTGTGTGGGTGTTTGAAAATACACACCCACTGTGCGAATTCCTCAGTTTAATGGACATTGTGCATAGATTTGTATGCATTTCCACTATGGGCCTGATCGATAAATAATTAATATTTTAATTACGACAACAAATAATTATATAATAATATAATAGATATCCTTAAGGTTGGTATTAGGTTCATGTTCCCGTCCAGGAAAGAATATTATAGAGCCTTCTGATAATAGGCAAGGTTAAGCTTTCTTAATGAACTTCTAAACAGGAATTTAACAGGTTGGCTGATAAGTCCCCGGTCTAACAAAGAAAAACACATTTTTTTTGTCAAAATTCGTTTTTATTATTCAACATAGTTCCCCTCAAGAGCGATTTTTTGATACCATTTTGGTACTCCTTCGGTTTTGCCTCAAAATAGGCCTCAGTTTCGGCAATCACCTCTTCATTGCAGCCAAATGTTTTCCCTGCGAGCATCCTTTTGAGGTCTGAGAACAAGAAAAAGTCGCTGGGGGCCTGATCTGGAGAATACGGTGGGTGGGAAGCAATTCGAAGCCCAATTCATGAATTTTTGCCATCGTTCTCAATGACTTGTGACACGGTGCGTTGTCTTGGTGGAACAACACTTTTTTCTTCTTCATGTGGGACCGTTTTGCCGCGATTTCGACCTTCAAACGCTCCAATAACGCCATATAATAGTCATTGTTGATGGTTTTCCCTTCTCAAGATAATCGATAAAAATTATTCCATGCGCATCCCAAAAAACACAGGCCATTACTTTGCCAGCGGACTTTTGAGTCTTTCCACGCTTCGGAGACGGTTTACCGGTCGCTGTCCACTCAGCCGACTGTCGATTGGACTCAGGAGTGTAATGATGGAGCCATGTTTCATCCATTGTCACATATCGACGGAAAAACTCGGGTGTATTACGAATTAACAGCTGCAAACACCGCTCAGAATCATCAACACGTTGTTGGTTTTGGTCAAATGTGAGCTCGGGCGGCACCCATTTTGCACAGAGCTTCCGCATATCCAAATATTGATGAATGATATGACCAACACGTTCCTTTGATATCTTTAAGGCCTCTGCTATCTCGATCAACTTCATTTTACGGTTATTCAAAATCATTTTGTGGATTTTTTGATGTTTTCGTCGGTAACCACCTCTTTCGGGCGTCCACTGCGTTCACAGTCCTTCGTGCTCATTTCGCCATGCTTGAATTTTGCATACCAATCAATTATTGTTAATTTCCCTGGGGCAGAGTCCGGAAACTCATTATCAAGCCAAGTTTTTGCTTCCACCGTATTTTTTCCCTTCAGAAAACAGTATTTTATGAAAACACGAAATTCCTTTTTTATACCCTCCACCATAGTATGGGGGGTATATTAACTTTGTCATTCCGTTTGTAACACATCGAAATATTGCTCTAAGACCCCACAAAGTATATACATATATTCTGGGTCGTGGTGAAATTCTGAGTCGATCTGAGCATGTCCGTCCGTCTGTTGAAATCACGCTAACTTCCGAACGAAACAAGCTATCGACTGGAAACTTGGCACAAGTAATTGTTATTGATGTAGGTCGGATGGTATTGAAAATGGGCCATATCGGTCCACTTTTACGTATAGCCCCCATATAAACGGACCCCCAAATTTGGCTTGCGATGCCTCTAAGAGAAGCAAATTTCATCCGATCCGGCTGAAATTTGGTACTTGGTGTTAGTATATGGTCTCCAACAACCATGCAAAATTGGTCCACATCTGTCCATAATTATATATAGCCCCCATATAAACCGATTCCCCGATTTGGCTTGCAGAGCCTCTAAGAGAAACAAATTTCATCCCATCCGGCTGAAATTTGGTACATGATGTTAGTATATGGTCTCTAATGACCATGCAAAAATTGGTCCATATCGGTCCATAATTATATATAGCCCCCATCATTAGCGTAGCTAGACAATTTTCCTAGGGGGGGGGGGCTATAGCCCCTAGCTAAAAATTTATAGACTGAACTTATAGGTTCAATTATTGTTTTATTTCATAAAAAAGAATAAAAAAATAGACATCAAAATAATATATAATAAAGCAACTAAAAGTAGTTCCACACGTTTCCCAGCAAAAAATATTGGGATTTGTTTTAAGGGCACAACTTTAAAAGCACTTCCAAAAATGTCCTCACAAAGAAGTTAATTATATTAACTACACAGGAAGTTTTTTACTTCAGCTTTTTCATATTTTAATGCGTAATTTTTGTTTTCTTTTTTCAAATAGTTTAAAAAAAGAGTAAGAATAAATAAAATGGTAAAAATTATTCAAATTTTGCCACAAAAATTAAATCCATAATAGAAAAATCGATAATTTTTGAAAATATTCAAACAAGCGTTAGAATGCATTAAAAATCATAAAAAATATAAAAATTACTATAAATTAATGTTTCTTGAAGCTCGAGGTCTTTATAAATATTTATATAATTCTAACAAAAGGTCGACCAAAAATCAAATAAAAAACGAATAAATAAAAATTATTTATTTGGGAAAATATATTAATTCACATTCAAAACTCTGAATTCGGATCACACCTTAAGAAGTGATGCAAATTTATTGCAACGGCTGTTGAAACGGTGGACATTCGTTCTATGACGAGTTCCTATTACATTCATCGCTTCTCCGCCAATTTCGCACCACTTCCGGACCCAAAAAGAACATTTTCACTTCTTTTTTAGCGACGCTTTTTTGCAGCATTATTAAGATATTAATTTATGAAAGAATAGTTTTAATACCAATTACTATTTTTTAATTAAGATGACTAAACCAGACTAAACAATATAATAAAGGAGCTTTACAGCCTGTTTCTGTATGTCGAATGAGCTCTGTCGATCGACTAAAATGGAAACAAACAGCTGAATTTATAACCAAAAAACAGCTGTTTCTATGCATTTCAGTCGATCGATTGAACTCGTTCGACATACAGAAACAGGCTGTTAGTTATTTAACTAAACCATAAGTTCAATCACAGTTCTATTTCATAAATATCAGACTTCAAACATTGTCATCGGCAACTGTTACCACAACCCAAGTAATTCGATTGTGCATGAAAGTCTTTAGGGGAACTTTGTGCGGTTGTATATACTTATTTAATTTTTATAAAAATGTAAAATCGTAAATAGGTTTTCAAATTCTGGGGGGGCTAAATTTTTTCTGGGGGTCTAAGCCCCCTCCCCAGAGGCCTTCCTACGCTTATGGCCCCCATATAAACCGATCACCAGATTTGAACTCCAGAGCCTCTTGGAAGACCAAAATTCATCTGATTCAGTTGAAATTTAGCACGTGATGTTAATATATAGCCTCAAACACCCATGCAAAAATTGGTCGATATCGGTCCATAATTATATATAGCAAGGCCGTATTCAGGGGGGGGGGGGATGAGGGGGATCAAACCCCCCCCGAAATGAATGAATATTTTTATATGAATAAATATATTTTAAGCTGCATAGAAAAATCTTATCGAAGATGTTGAAGAAAAGCTGGGGGTTTTATTTTGAAAAACGCTTACCTATAAAACTTGCACAAATCATAGAATACTAGTTGAAAAGCCCGTCAAACGACGGTCGAAAAAACAAATTGTTTTTGTTCTCGCACCACAAATTTCATTTTTGGAAAATGTATTTCTGCTTTTTATGTGTGTTTGTTGTTCTTTTTGGGAACATGGCTCGCTTTCTTTGGCCATAGCAACAACAACGAAACAGCCAAACACACACGTGTAAATGAAATGGCGCAAAACCTGCCAAAAAACCTGCCTAATTCAGCGAGGAAGCAATAAAGATATATTTCCAAACGTGCATATTCTTTTAAAAATTTTGGTCACTTTGCCAGTTACTCAGGGATGGAAAATACAATTTTTAAGAAAGTATAAAAAAGGTATTTTTTGAGCGGAAAGGTACTTGTTACTAAATTTCAACAAAAATTTGACTGGAAGATTATTGTCAAGAAATAAAATTTTGACAAAATTTTCTATATAAATAAAATTTTGCAAAAATTTTCTATAGAAATAAAATTTTGCAAAAAAAATCTATAAAGAAACAAGTAAGGAAAGTCTAAAGTCGGGCGGGGCCGACTATATTATACCCTGCACCACTTTGTAGATCTAAATTTTCGATACCATATCACATCCGTCAAGTGTGTATTTGTCCCAAATACATACATTTAAATATCACTCGATCTGGACAGAATTTGATAGACTTCTACAAAATCTATCGACTTAAAATTTAAGTCGGCTAATGCACTAGGGTGGAACACAATGTTATTAAAAAAATATGGGAAACATTTAAATCTGAAGCAATTTTAGGGAAACTTCGCAAAAGTTTATTTATGATTTATCGCTCGATATATATGTATTAGAAGTTTAGGAAAATTAGAGTAATTTTTACAAATTTTCGACTAAGCAGTAGCGATTTTACAAGAAAAATTTTGGTATTTTGACCATTTTTGTCGAAATCAGAAAAACATATATATTGGAGTTATATCTAAATCTGAACCGATTTCAACCAAATTTGGCACGCATAGTTACAATACTAATTCTACTCCCTGTGCAAAATTTCAACTAAATTGGAGTTAAAAATTGGCCTCTGTGGTCATATGAGTGTAAATCGGGCGAAAGCTATATATGGGAGATATATCTAAATCTGAACCGATTTCAACCAAATTTGGCACGCATAGCTACAATGCTAATTTTACTCCCTGTGCAAAATTTCAACTAAATCGGAGCAAAAAATTGGCCTCTGTGGTCATATGAGTGTAAATCGGGCGAAAGCTATATATGGGAGATATATCCAAATCTGAACCGATTTCACCCAAATTTGGCATGCATAGTTACAATGCTAATTCTACTCCCTGTGCAAAATTTCAACTAAATCGGAGTTAAAAATTTGCTTCTGTGGTCATATGAGTGTAAATCGGGCGAAAGCTATATATGGGAGATATATCCAAATCTGAACCGATTTCACCCAAATTTGGCACGCATAGTTACAATGCTAATTCTACTCCCTGTGCAAAATTTCAACTAAATCGGAGTTAAAAATTGGCCTCTGTGGGCAAATGAGTGTAAATCGGGCGAAAGCTATATATGGGAGCTATATCTAAATCTGAACCGATTTCAATAAAATTTGGCACACTTGACTACACTACTAGTTGTACTCCTAGCGCAAAATTTCAACTAAATTGGGGTAAAACTCTGGCTTCTGGGACGGTATTAGTCCATATCGGGGGAAAGATATATATGGGTGTTATATCTAAATCTGAACCGATTTCAATCAAATTTACCAAACATTGGTAGAATGTCAATTCTACTCTTTATGCAAAATTTCACGAAAATCGGTAGTAAACTTTGGCCTCTGTGGTCATATGAGTCTAAATCGGACAAAAGATATATATGGGAGCTATATCTAAATCTGAACCGATTTAGCTGACATTCTGCAAGTTTTTCGAGACTCATAAAATATTCCGACATACTGAATTTGAAGAACATCGGTTGATAAACACGCTAATTATGAACAGATCGGTGATAAATATATATGACAGCTATATCTAAATCTGAACCGATTTTTTCCAAAATCAATAGCGATCGTCTTTGTTCCCCAAAACGACCCTGTGCCAAATTTGAGGACGATCAGACTTAAACTGCGACCTGTACTTTGCGCACAAAAATACATGAACAGACAAACAGACGGACATCGCTAAATCGACTCAGAATTTAATTCTAAGACGATCGGTATACTAAAAGATGGGTCTCAGACTTTTCCTTCTTGGCGTTACATACAAATGCACAAACATATTATACCCTGTACCCCAGTAGTGGTGAAGGGTATAAAAATTGTGCAAAATTTTTCTAGAGAAATAAAATTTTGCAAAAATTTCCTATAGAAATAAAATTTTGAAAAAAAATTTCAGTTGAAATAAAATTTTGACAAAATTTTCTATAAAAATAAAATTTTCCTAAAATTCTATATAGAAATAAAATTTTGACAACATTTTCTACCGAAATAAAAAATCAATAATATAGAATCGCATTCTTTTTTCGACTAAAACTTTCTTGAAGTTCAATAAAATCCTGTTTTTGACTATGTCTTTTACAAAATCGAGATTTTGTAAAAGACACATTTGTTTTGCCACATTTGTAAAAGACTATTAGCCAATAAGGTTGATAAAGACTTTCTCAAAATATTAAAATATTTTGTCAAAGCTATTGTACCATAAATCTGATATCGACTCAAAAATGTCTACACAAAAGGTACTAAATCATTCGCGGGACCGGGGTGAGAAAGGTCTGAAAAAAGTACTATAGTATTGCATTTTCCATCCCTGCAGTTACTACGTGCTCATCCAAATGTTCATTTTCAACAATGAAGAGATTAAAGACGTATCTTAGAAATTCGACTAGCGAGAGTAGACTCAAAGGATTGGCATTAATGTCGGTTCATCGCCGAATAAATGTGCCGACTGAAGAAGTCATTGATTTATTTGCTGCCCAAAAAGCCCGTCGGCTCAATTTAATATTATAAAAATATTGTATACATACTTATGCATAAATAAAATTTTCTACAAATGAGATTATATGACTATTTTTTTTTAAAGTTGAACCCCCCCCCGAATTAAAATCCTGGCTACGGCCTTGATATATAGGCCCCATATAAACCGATCCCCAGATTTGACGTCCGAAGCACCTTGGAAGAGCAAAATTCTTCCCATTTGGTTGAAATTTGGTACGTGATGTTAGTATATGGTATCCAACAACCATGCAGGAATTGGTTCCTATCGGTTCATAATTATATATAGCTCCCATATAAACCGATCCCCATATTTGGCCTCCGGTACCTTTTGGAGAAGCAAAATTCATCCGATCTGGTTGAAATTGGGTACGTGGTGTTAGTATATGATATTTAACAACCATGTGAGTTGAAATTTGTGGATGACAGTCTTTCGTAGAAGTTTCTACGCAATCCATGGTGGAGGGTACATAAGATTCGGCCTGGCCGAACTTACGGCCGTATATACTTGTTTTCCATTTTTTCACAATAACAAAAGTTGCTTCACAAAAGACGCTCTATCTCACAAACTAATTGACTTACAGACGTCATCATTTGAAGGTTGGAACTATATAAAAATAATATGCATTTAATACTAGCAACGCCATCTATGTGTCAGACCGGGGACTTATCAGCCAACCTGTTATTAGTGTAAATCGGGCGAATGATATATGGAAGCTGAACCTATTTCAACAAAATTTGACATATTCGACTCTAGTATTAATTATTCTCCTTGTACAAAATGTCAAGCAAATTAGGGTAAAACTTTTGCTTCTGGGGCAATATAAATGCATATTGGGTGAAATATATATATGGGAGCATTATCTAAAAATGAACCGATTTCTAGCAAAATCTATTCTGGTCCAAAACAGAAACATGTGCCAAATTTGAAGTCGATTAGACTAAAACTGCGACCTGGACTTTGATCACAAAACAAATAGGACTATATCGACTCAGGGACCCGCCCTGAGCAATATTGCCAAAGATACCATATGTATATCTCGTCTCCTTCTGGGTGTTGCAAACATATGTACTAACTTCCCAGCAAAAAAATTTGGAAGTTCTTCCAAAGGCACAGCTTTAAAAGCACTTCCAGAAGATGCACTCCCAATGATGTTCTTTATTTTAACTACCCAGTAAGTTCTTTTAATTCAATTTTTTATAATTTGGGTTTTTCATACTTTTAATGGGTAATTTTAACATGTTTTTTGTTTCAAATATGTTAAAAATAGAGAAAGAATTCATAAAATGATACAAATCATTTAAATTTTTTCGAAAAATGCTAAATCCAATTTGAAAAAATTGTGAATTTTTGAAAATATTTGAAGTCAAACGTTTCCGACAAGCATTAGAATCCATTAAAAATTATAAAAAATTATAAAAATTATTTGACAAAATATCACAGAATTTTTTAATTTACATCCAAAAACATTGAATTCGGATCCCACCTAAAGAAGTGATGCAAATTCAGTGCAACGGCTGTTGAAATGGAGGACTTCCTATGACAAGCCCATGTTAAATTCATCGCTTCTGCGTCAATTTTGCACCACTACCGGATCCAAACAGAACATTTTCATTACTTTTTTGGCGACACTTTTATTTGCTGGGTTACAATACCCTGCACCACAGTGTGGCGCAGGGTATTAAAAATATATAAAAATACTTTAAATAACTCAAAACTATATTCTTTAATATTAAAATTATATTTTATTAAAATAAAAATTTAAATTAATCGTAATGTAATCAACTTAATTCAAAAATTATTTATTCTAAACAACCCAGCAAAAAAATTTGGAAGTTTTTCCTAAGGCACAACTTTAAAAGCACTTCCAGAAGATGCACTCCCAATGATGTTCTTTATTTTAACTACCCAGTAAGTTCTTTTAATTCTATTTTTATAACTTTGTTTTTTCATACTTTTAATGGGTAATTTTAAATTTTTTTGTTTCAAATAGGTTAAAAACAGAGTAAAAAATTATAAAGTGGTACAGATCATTTAAATTTTGTCGAAAAAAATGCTAAATCCAATCTAAAAAAATTGTGCATTTTTGAAAATATTTGAGGTCAAACGTTTCCGACAAGCGTTAGAATCCGATAAAAATTATAAAAAATTATAAAAATTATTTGACAAAATATCACAGAATTTTTTAATTTACATCCGAAACATTGATTTCGGATCACACCTAAAGAAATGAGGCAAATTCAGTACAATGGCTGTTGAAATGGAGGACTTCCGTCCTATGACAAGCCCATGTTAAATTCATCGCTTCTGCGTCAATTTTGCACCACTTCCGGATCCAAAAAGAACATTTTCATTACTTTTTTGGCGACACTTTTTTTTTGCTGGGTTACAATACCCTGTACCACAGTGTGGCGCAGGGTATTAAAAACATATAAAAATACTTTAAATAACTGAAAACTATATTCTTTAATATTAAAATTATATTTTATTAAAATAAAAATTTTAATTAATCTTAATGTAATCCATTTAATTCAAAAATTATTTATTCTAAACAAATTATGGTGCATATTACTCATTATAAATAATTTAAATTTATTATATTTTTTACACAGAAAGACTTTATGCTTTTTACTTGACCGTCTGATTTCATTTTTCATAAAATCTTCATGGCATTTAATGGTAATGTTTTTCGCTTAACAGTTTTATTCGAGTGTTTTCGATATTTCTTTGCGAGAGTGCAAAAAAGGAAGATAACGGAATCAAAGAATGCTTCACCATATATATTGTTTTTAAAAGGAAAGAAGAAGAAGAAAAAAATGATAACAATTGTTGTTGATATTTGAGAGGTTAAAAACAAAAACAACAACATGCATATACATATGTTACGTAGATATGAAATGTTCTCCCGGGGCACAAGACTATACAAACGGGAGAGACCAAATACATTGAAGTACTGCTTTCGATGTGTGTGCATATAGGAATATTTTTAATATGTGTGTGCATTCTTTATGGAATTCCTGTTGGGTTTTTTCCTCTCGTGTTTTTCATCACTCATCAAATACCATATGTTTTTGTGTGTTTTTTGTTGTATTCCCTGATAGAATTTTTATGGAGAGCAGAGAGATACTTTATAAGAGAGCAAATAACTTCCTTGTACATTGAGTTGTCTTTATCTTCCGTATGACAACGAAATTTACTTAAAGCCTGTATATCGTGTTTTTAGTAGTTCGTTCGTTGCTTGTGGTGTAGTTATGATAAGCCTGCCTGTTGTCGTCATCAATGTGTTTTTACACACCCTTAAAATTGGTTAAATTTTAGTTTAGTTTCGCTAAAAAAAAGGGTTTTTCTATAGACAATTGGTATGTGTTTTCTTTGGTCTCTCTTATAGGAGCACAAACATATGAGAACCTCTTATAGCATTAGTCTATGTATGCATGCATGTAGTTATCCTAATGGGAAATTGCATTCACACATAACGGACACCATAAACCATGTGCACACAACAGGCAATCGTCAAATCATTACTGAACAGAAAAACCTTTTCAACCGAATACTTACTCTCCTCACCACAAGACTATCGTATGCTGAGAATAATAGCAACAACAATAACAACTACACTCAATCACAAATTCACTCGGTTAACGAAATCTCGGTCTTCTGCTACCGTTGCCGTCTGTGGCCGTGTTGGTTGTTTCGTTGCCTGTGAGATACACAACAACATTTGTCGTACGCCAAAACGGCCGATGTTCTTCTTTCCGTTACGCCGTTTTTTGTTTGAGTTAATTTTATAAAAATTTTCGTAACACAACAATACGGTTTCATTCGAGTACGGAACTCTTTTCGAGACGTGACGCGCAAAATTTCACCAAAAAAAAAAAATAAATAAATAACAGAAGATTTTTTTTTATAAAGAAAAATAAATAAACACCGATACAAACACTCTCACGCACTCGTCGCGCGCACACACACACACACACACAATCGCTCACATACACCACCCGGACGAGTGGTGAGACAAATGCGGCCGAATCCCCCCGAATGCATAAAAAATCGGTATATTTTGGTGTCTGTGTTTTTTGTGTGCGGCTGATTTCGAGACGCGTGTTCAGTTTAAAAATATCATCATACTCGTCCATCCATCCATCTCTCTATTCACTCAAACGAGTTTGAAAATAAACCAAATAAACCTTAAATAAATTTATTTAAACTACAAGAAATATATAAAAATATACAAAAAGTGTTGGTAAAAGAAAATTACAAATTAAATCGACAAAAATATATATTAAAAAAATATCTATTTTTATGTGTTAGTTTTTTTTTATTTTTGTTTAATATGTGCAACAAAACCAAAAACAACATACATTTGATCCATTAAGTTGGACTTGTTCAAAATAAGCTATGCGGAAAAAAATTATAATATAACATAAGTAAACAAATGATAAACCCTTTATACCCCTCCTTCACCACCACGAAGACCCATCGCAAGTGCCCAAGAGGTTATAATGATAGACAAACCTGAATGATATTTGTTTGGACTAAAAATACCTTAAAAAAAAATTAAAACTAATTGTACCGCTTATTTTAAATGTTATCAAAAATAAAATCTTTCTAAAAAAAATCAAAACAAATCCAAAAATAAAAAAATGTGTGTTTGTGCAACAAATGTATCAAAATGAAATTTTTAAAAATAAATCAAGTTTTTTTAAGAATATAATTTTATAAATGACAACAGTGATTTAGTATAAAATGAAAATAATCGATATTAAAACAAATTTGGTTGGTGGGATTTTTGATAAGCGAATGAAAAATATTGTTTTTTGTTTTTCGAATGATTTCTAAAACAATCAAAATTATTTTGTTCTACAAAATTTTTGTAATCAACGTTTTTTTTTAGAAATGCAGTGATATGACTAGAAACTAAAATAGTAAAAATATAAAAATTTGGAATATTATTTATTTTTCAAGTTAAAAAAAAAACATTTTTAAGAAAAAAAAAGAAAATATTTTTGATCAAAAGTGTTTCGTTTTTAGTTTAATAGAAAAAGGCCACCGGACTAAAATGAAATGTATACCAAACAAAAAAAAAATGACAAATATATGACTTATGACTGAATGAAAAAAAGAGTTTTTTTGATTTAAAATTTTTTAATTAAAAAAATTAAATGAATTAAATAAATATTTTTAATGACCTGGAGAAAAGAGTTTCTTGTTTTAAAATTTAATTTCTTCAAAAACAAAATTCAATATTTTTTCACGAGAATGCTAATATGTTTGTCTGTTCTTTTTATTAACCCTCTAATGCCCCAATTTTTTTGCCAGCTGATTAAATTTTCAATATTAACGACACAAAAGCAAAAGAACTAAGCAAGAAAAAATTATACGGTAAAATTCAGCATATGCTGCAAAGCCTCTTGAATAGTTTCAAATAAGTTTTCTTTTTATTTTGCCCATTTTTGTTGTCTTAAAGTGTGTTTTACTAAAAGCTTCCTTACTAAATGAAGCCCGCCTAAAGGCGGGCTTGGGCATTAGAGGGTTAATGGAACTGTTAAAATTCAAGAAAAACGGATAAAAAATTTATGATAAATTTATACGTTTTTTAAATAAAAACGTTTAAATGGGGAAATTTATTTTATTTTTCAAAATAAACCCAAAAAAAATTATGTTTTTTTATTATAAATTTTAAATATAAGAACACTTACGAAAAAGTGAATTTAAAAAATATATGATTTTGATTAAAATATATTCCTTTTTATTTCTTCATAAAAATTCTATAAATGCGGAAAAATTTAATTAAAAAAATTAAATGAATTAAATAAATATTGTTAATGACCTGGAGAAAAAAAGAGTTTTTTTGTTTTAAAATTAATTTTTTTTTAATTCAATATTTTTTCACGAGAATGCTAATGTGTTTGTTGTTTCTTTTTATTAATGGAAATAGTAAAATTCAAGAAAAACGGATAAAAAATTTATTATAAATTTATACGTTTTTTAATAAAAACTTTTAAATGGGGAAATTGATTTTATTTTTCAAAATAAACCAAAAAAAATTTATGTTTTTTTTAAATTTTAAGTATAAGAACACTTACGAAAAAGTGAATTTAAAAAATATATGATTTGGATTAAAATATGTTCCTTTTTATTTCTTCATAAAAATTCTATAAATGGGGAAATTGATTTTATTTTTCAAAACAAAACAAATAAATTTTTTATTTTTCAAAACAAAACAAACAATTTATGTTTTTTAAATTTTAAGTATAACAACACTTAAGAAAAAGTGAATTAAAAAATATATGACTTTGATTAAAATATGTTCCTTTTTATTTCTTCATAAAAATTCTATAAATGGGGAAATTGATTTTATTTTTCAAAACAAATAAATTTATGTTTTTTTGTTTTTTTTTTTTTAATTTTAAGTATAACAACACTTAAGAAAATGTGATTAAAAAAATCGATTTTGATTAAAATATGTTCCTTTTTTATTTCTTCATAAAAATTCTTTATTTTTTGGTAATTTAATTACAATTCAAGTAAATTGCGAAATATTGAAGAACAACCTATATATATTTTTTTTTAAATAAAAACTTTTAAATGGTGAAATATATTTCATTTTTGCATAAAAAATAAATAAATTTATGTTTTTATTATAAGTTTTTTTTTTTTTTTTATAAAAGTACAACAAACTAAAAAAAAATTGGATTTTAGTATATTGCAACACTAAAGAAAAATTGAATCAGTCATTAAAAAATAGGGGTTTGACTAAAATATGTAAAAAATGCCTTGATTATTAAAATAAGTTAATACATACTTTAGAACTTTAAAAATTTTTTCCTGGGTTGTATTTGCGACCAACAATTTTATAGGAAGTGTTTTTCAAAGCGAATTTTAATTTTATAATAAATATATATTTGCTCAATAGTAGCCCAGAAAAAAAACGTCATCAAAAAAGTAGTGAAATTTTTTTTTTTGGACCCGGAGGTGGTGCAACATTGGCGCAGAAGTGATGAATTTAACATGAGATTGTCATAGGTCGGATGTCCACCATTTTAACAGCCGTTGCACTGAATTTGCATATAGAAAATTTTGCCAAAATTTTATTTCTATAGAAAATTTTGTCAAAAAATTTTTTTTCTATATAAAGTTGTGTCAAAATTTTATTTCTATAGAAAATTTTGTCAAAATTTTATTTCTATAGAAAATTTTGTCAAAATTTTATTTTTATAGAAAATTTTGTCAAAATTTTATTTCTATAGAAAATTTTGTCAAAATTTTATTTCTATAGAAAATTTTGTCAAAATTTTATTTCTATAGAAAATTTTGTCAAAATTTTATTTCTATAGAAAATTTTCTCAAAATTTTATTTCTATAGAAAATTTTGTCAAAAATTTTATTTTTATTGACGATTTTGTCAAAATTTGTATGCTTATAGAAAATTTTGCAAAACTTTATTTCTATAGATAATTTTGTCAACATTTTATTTCTATAGAAAATTGTCTCAATATTTTATTTCTATAGAAATTTTTATCAAAATTATATTCCTACAGAAAATTTTGTCAAAATTTATTTCTATAGAAAATTTTTGCAAAATTTTAGTTCTATAGAAAATTTTATTTCTATAGAAAATTTAAGTACATTTTAGTTGGAGAGGAATAAATGTGCAAGGTCTATCAAAACATCAAAAATTTTACCAATCTACCAAACAGTATAAAATCTACCATTTTTGGTAGAATTCTACCAACTGTGGCAACCGTGGTGTGGAATCCCGCTGGAATGTCCAGGGCTTCTGTAGAGTGTCTGTATAATATTTTACTGAAAATATTCGTCTTAAGATGTCCAACGTTTTGGTATTTTCTAGTGCCAATCATACTCTCCGAAATGCCCCAGTCGCAAAAGTCCAATAAATGGAGGTCCATATAGCCCGATCTGCCGCTTATTATTCGATTTACCTGAAATTCTAAATTTATAGGTATTTTGGGTCCACACATAAGTACGCCGAATAGTGTACATATGGGTCCATAATTTGAAATGGGGGTATATCAGAATATAGACCGATTTCCTGGTTTGACTTCATGTGCTTCTAGATTTTTTTTCGGATCTGATTCTGGACTTTTTAGTGTTTTTTTTTTTGCCCTTTTATGAACACAGCCAATATCCTCGGTAACGAAAAATGGTACGAGAAATAAAAGTTTTTTTTTTCTAAATACACCGAAAGAATTCTCTTCATTAATTTTACGAAAAATTCTTCATTAGCTATTCTTCCTGAATTCTTCATTACAACAACGAAATTTTCATTCATTTTCGTAAATTTTACGAAGAACTTTTTACAAATATACGAAACGTCTAGGAAATATTCTTCATTAAATTTTCTTCGTAGTTTTAACGAAACTTTCTTTAAATTTTATGATTTTTGTGAAGAAGTTTTTAGGAGTATTTTACGAAACATTCTGCATTAAAATTCCTTCATAAAAGTACGAAAAATGTGATGCGAATTCAGTGTTTTGGCGGTGAATTAAGAAATTTTGTAATATTTTGACAAATAAATAATTTTAAATTTTTTTTATGATTTTTAATGCATTCTTATGCTTGTCTGGAACGTTTGACATAAAAAAAATTTTTAAAAATCCACCATTTTTATAGAATGGATTTGGCATTTTTTTCGGCAAAATTGAAAGAATTTTTACCATTTCTTTAATTTTTTTATTTTATTTATTTTATTTAACTCATTTTACAACCAAGCCGAAATGGCCATATATGGTTACAGGGATACTCAAAATAAAGAATTGCATTAAATTTACTTAAAAAAAAATTATAAAAATGATTAGGTCTAAAATCAAGGACTGCAAAAACTTGACATATAATTACACCTTAATACTAAGTATATATCTTACTACTATATGCAGACTACGTTACAAAAACAATTTGATATATAAATATAAAAATTTAGGAATTGATTACTACTCTCATTTTTAATATATTGAAACAAAAATTTTTTTTTAATTTTTTATTAAAAATATGAAAAAAAGCGAGTTATAAAACATCGACTCAAATGAACTTCCTGTGCAGTTAAAACAAATTTGGAAGGACATTTTTTGAAGTGCTTTTAAAGTTGTGCCTTTAGAAGAACTTCCAATTTTTTTTGCTGGGAGTTAATCCTAATTACGCCGTTTTTCATTTTGGGGCTTATTTCACAAAGAAATAGACCCGACAAACAAAATGAAATAAATCCACATATTAGTAATTAACACCCAAAGAATTTTTTTACATTCATTTGCGACTTGGGACACATATTCTCATTGGGCCTTATTTCTATGGGTCGTTATTTCGTGTGACTCTTAAACAAGTTTATTTTGTCTTCAATCACGAAATTAATTAATTAAATTAATTTTTAATTGAAATTTCTTAAAAAAATATGTTTTTTGTTTAAATTAAAACATTAGTTGAATCAATTAAATTTTTTTTTTTAAATCCAATTAAAATTTTAATTGATACAATTTCGGTAATATTTTTCCTTGGGCTTGGATGTTACAATTTTTATTTGGCGAGGGAATATTTTTTTTTCAATAAATATATACTATTTTGCTAAAGGTTAATAATAAATAACAGTAATAATACTTGTTTAACTCTCAATAATAAATATATTACAAAACTCTAAATACACTAATAGAAAAAGTTTCGTTATATTAACGAAATGTGTCGTTAAAAGTCAGCCAACGAAATAAATTCGTTAATACAACGAAATATTTCGTTATTATAACGAATTTTCTAGTAATTAACGTAACGTTTCGTTCTATTAACGAATATTTTCATTGTATTAATGAAAATGTTTCGTTATATCAATGAAAATTTTTCGTTGGCTGAGTTTTTATGAAATTTTCTTTGTGTGTATGTGGCCTTTTTTATTAAACTAGAGTACATGTCTCGTAAAAGAACAAATAGAGCAACAAATTAAAACCAATGTTTTGGAAACATAAAAATGAATTAACACTCCAACGAACCCGTTTCTGTAATGATATTTTGTTCCGCATAGATTTTTGACAAACAAAAACAAAAATAATTAAAAAGTGTATGAAATAAAAAAAAATACTGGTGTTAAAATTTAATATAAATATTTTGATTATTTTTAAATTTTAGAGATCTAACTACACTATTTGCATTAAGTCATGCAAAAACAATAAACAGCATTTATAATATAAATACAATTTATAGAAATATATATAATTTTTTGGAAATATAAAAATATGACAATATTTTATTGACGCTACATATCAAGCCACACTGGATTACTATACAATAGTTTTTGAAGAAAATATTTGCAAACAATATTTATCTGGATGCTGAAAGCCTACAACTAAATGTAAGTGAAATAATATTGCTTTAACTAAATTATATATTGTCATAATACTCGTATGTGGAAAATTTGAAAATAATAGATATAGAATATACATTTTCCTGTATAGCTATTGAAAAAAAATCGCTAGAAAAGGTCGGAAAAAAGTAATCGAAATGTCGAGAAAAAAGATGAAATTTAATTGTTTTATATAAATCTGGGAAAATTTTTTTTAAATTAAAACATTTCTCGCCATCTCATTGATTATGTATTATATTTTTTTCTGGAATTGATCTCATAACTATTCACTCAAAAAAAAAATCCAAAAATGTAAAGCTTCAGGAGCGAATTCTTTAAAAAACGTATATTTTTTATTTAACATCCCATCCCGTCAGTAAATCAAGCATTTGAAATTATGATACAGATCTTAATTATTTTTCTATTTTCTATTTTCCTTAAAATTACTATATTCGTTAAAATATAATAATAAAGGTATTCACGAGCTAATAAATAAAAATAGCATCTTTAAATTAAAGATGCCACATATCCTAAAAAACCTGTATAAAATTGAAATAATTAAAGCTAATTAACTTCAAAGAAGTTAATTTATTGATATTTTCATTAGTTTGCATGAAAAAATATAATAATTATTTTTCTAATAAAAATTTTAATTGAATGTGAATATATATTCAATTAAACATTTAATTGCTTAAAAAAAGATTTTCAATCACATACATTAATTGAGTCAAATATTTTGTTAATTGCATTTGTTAATTTCGTGATTGAAGACAAAAAAAACAATATTTTTTTTCTGTGTGGTTAAGGCGGGAATATCAAATTGTAATAAATTAAATGAAATAAATAATTGGTTGGCTTATGTACCCAACATATTCAAAATTTTGAAAAAAGCGGACTTTTCAAAATATGCAATCGACTCTCCATTTTTTATACCCTGCGCCACACTGTGGAACAGGGTATTATAAGTTAGTGCTTATGTTTGCAACACCCAGAAGGAGACAAGATGGACACATGGTGTCTTTGGCAATAATGATCAGGTTGGGTCCCTGAGTTGATCTAGCCATGTCCGTCTGTCCGTCCGTCTGTCTGTGAACACATTTTTGTGATCAAAGTCTAGGTCGCAGTTTAAGTCCAATCGCCTTCAAATTTGGCACAAGTTCCTGTTTTGGATCAGAATAGAACTCTATTGATTTTGGAAGAAATCGGTTCAGTTTTAGATATAGCTCCCATATATATCTTTCGCCCGATATGAACTAATATGGTCCTAGAAGCCAGAGTTTTGGCCCAATTTGTTTGAAATTTTGCACTAGGAGTACAATTAGTAGTGCAGTTAAGTGTGCAAAATTTGATTGAAATCGGTTCAGATTTAGATATAGCTCCCATATATATCATTCGCCCGATATTGACTAATATGTTTGTAATAGCCAGAGTTTTGGCCCAATTTGGTTGAAATTTTGCACAGGGAGCAGATTTTGTATTGTAGCTATGCGTGCCACATTTGATTGAAATCGGTTCAGATTTAGATATAGCTCCCATATACATCATTCGCCCGATTGACACTCATATGACCACAGTGGCCAATCTTTTACTCCGATTTAGTTGAAATTTTATTGAAATCGGTTCAGATTTAGATATATCTCCCATATATAGCTTTCGCCCGATTTACACTCATATGACCACAGAAGCCAATTTTTAACTCCGATTTAGTTGAAATTTTGCACAGGGAGTATAATTAGCATTGTAGCTATGCGTGCCAAATTTGGTTGAAATTGTTTCAGATTTAGATATAACTCCCATGTATATGTTTTTCTGATTTCGACAAAAATGGTCAAAATACCAACATTTTCCTTGTAAAATGGCCACTGCTTAGTGGAAAAGTTGTAAAAATGACTCTAATTTTCCTAAACTTCTAATACATATAAAACGAGCGATAAATCATAAATAAATAAACGATTGCGAAGTTTCCTTAAAACTGCTTCAGATTTAAATGTTTCCCATATTTTTATACCCTTCACCACTACTGTGGTACAGGGTATTATAAATTTGTGCATTTGTATGTAACGCCAAGAAGGAAAAGTGTGAGACCCATTGTTTAGTATACCGATCGTCTTAGAATTAAATTCTGAGTCGATTTAGCGATGTCCGTCTGTCTGTCCGTCCGTCCATCTGTCTGTCTGTTCATGTATTTTTGTGCGCAAAGTACAGGTCGCAGTTTAAGTCCGATCGTCCTCAAATTTGGCATAAGGTCGTTTTTTGGAGCAAAGACAATCCCTATTGATTTTGGAAAAAATCGGTTCAGATTTAGATATAGCTGCTATATATATTTATCCCCGATCTGGTCATAATTGGCGTGTTTATCAACCGATGTTCTTCAAAATCAGTACATCCGAATATTTTATGAGTCTCGACAAACTAGCAAAATATCAGCTAAATCGGTTCAGATTTTGATATAGCTCCCATATATATCTTTCGTCCGATTTATACTCATATGACCACGGAGGCCAATTTTTAACTCCGATTTAGTTAAAATTTTGCACAGAGAGTAGAATTAGTATTTTAGCTATGCGTGCCAAATTTTATTGAAATCGGTACAGATTTAGATATAGCTCCCATATACAGCTTTCGCCCGATTTACACTCATATGACCACAGACGCCAATTTTTTGCTCCGATTTAGTTGAAATTTTGCACAGGGAGTAGAATTAGTATTGTAGCTATGCGTGCCAAATTTGGTTGAAATCGGTTCAGATTTAGATATATCTCCCACATATAGCTTTCGCCCGATTTACACTCATATGACCACAGAGGCCAATCTTTTACTCCGATTTATTTGAAATTTTGCACAGGGAGTAGAATTAGCATTGTAGCTATGCGTGCCAAATTTGGTTGACATCGGTTCCGATTTAGATATAGCTCCCATATATATGTTTTTCTGATTTCCACAAAAATGGTAAAAATACCAACATTTTCCTTGTAAAATCGCCACTGCTTAGTGAGAAAAGTTGTAAAAATGACTGTAATTTTCCTAAACTTCTAATACATATATATCGAGCGATAAATCATAAATTAACTTTTGCGAAGCTTCCTTGAAATTGCTTCAGATTTAAATGTTTCCCATATATAGTGTTTTACTAACATTGTGTTCCAACCTAGTGCATTAGCCAACTTAAATTTTGAGTCTATAGATTTTGTAAAAGTCTATCAAATTCTGTCCAAATCGAGTGATATTTAAATGTATGTATTTGATACAAACCTTTATATTTATCACCCAACACATTTGACGGATGTGATATGGTATCGAAAATTTAGATCTACAAAGTGGTGCAGGGTATAATATAGTCGGCCCCGCCCGACTTTAGGCGTTTCTTACTTGTTTTTACTAACATTGTGTTCCACCCTAGTGCATTAGCCGACTTAAATTTTAAATCTGTAGATTATAAATTTTGTTCAGATGGAGCCAGATTTAAATGTATGTATTTGGGACAAAACCTTTATATATAGCACCCAACACTTTTGACGGATTTAATATAGTATCGAAAATGTGGATTTACAAAGTGGTGCAGGGTATAATATAGTGACGCCTAAAAATATGCAAGGAAAATTGTCTATAGTAGATAAACAGTATTCTCCCAAGATCTGTTAATTTCGGGATAGATTTTCGATAAGATGGAGATACAATTACTCTTGGGTTGGAAAGAAAACGCGACTGGTTAATATCAAAGAAACATAAAATTCATTTAATTCGTATTTTTGCTCTACAAAAAAATTGAAATTATTGTACCACCTTCTACAGCAAGTAACACTTTTTAGATATTTTTAACGCTGAACCCTATAAATATATGACCATCCTATCAGAGTACATTTTTTTAGGAATACATATTCATTGGACATTTATCAATTTCTGGTACACTGATAGAAGACTTTGCCTTTTCTGAGGAATGAAATTCTAGATAAACCAAAAATTCTTTTAACGCTAAAATTTTTTTTTTCTTAAACGCAAATAAGAGATCGGAGACAATAATTGTATAGCCGGCTATAAATTCGTTTTCGGTTTATTCACTCATAATGGAAATACTTTATAACATACTTTAAAGAAATTTCATGTGTCGAAAATTTCGTTTCAGAGGAAAGTATTTTTTCTTTGGTTTCCCACTGACTAACATAAAGTTAACTATCCAACCATCTATTCCCTCATAATTTTAAATTATTAAATTATCATATATACGAAAAATACAAGAGTTGTATTTTCACTTTCTTTATTTTATTCTAATATTTGTTTTTGCCATTTATATTTCTACAATATTGTTTGTTTTTAAAAGAATTGCTCCATAACGGCCAGTAAAACGATTATTTGTTTTTATTATTTGGCCCTTGGCCTTCTGAAGATTATATCCTTCATTATAATCGTCTTCTTGGTTCGGCTTCATCTTAATTTGTTTTCTCAGCTAACTGCTTGTCAACCATTCACTTCTCATAAATACAAATTCATTGTTCATATCCATCGTAAACATTTTTTTTCGTTTTGGAATTGGTAGTCTGCTTTGACAAACTCTTTATGCGTAATTTGCATAATCAGTGAGTTTTTTTATTTTCTGCCACAAATAAAAACAAATCTTAAGAATAAAACAAAACATGTAGCATAAAGATAACATGTAAGAGGAATATTTTTGGGCAAGTGAAAACATTATTTTTAATATAATTATTATATAGGGTGACTGATATGTAATGCACACAATTGCAGGTTGGTAGCATTTCTCTGCTGACAGATCTAATATTATTGTGACAAAAATATCTGTCAAAAAAAATATTCCAAATTTTATTAAGACAGAAGTTTTTAAATAATAATTAATTTTTAATTAATATATGCACTGACGGAAGAGTTTTCATTTCCCACACTCACATTTAATTTCATATATTTGACATTAATTTGGTAATTTTACATTCAAAATACAAAAACCGGTTTTTGAGATTTTGAAAACAGCGGTTCTACGGGCCACCGGAATGGGATTTTCAAAAAATCCAACGGTCTGTGTAAAACAGATAAACCGGGTCACCGGTCTTGATCACTCTATCTGCAATACATTAAATTTATTTCAATTTTTAAAAATTAAATTAAAATAATATATTAAACATAAATTAAATTGAAGTTAATTGTAATAATCCTATGCACAGCAAAAAATCCGTTGTTAAACTGATGCTAAAATTAATTGTTTTATGTTTTTGCAACAAAATGTTTAACCCTCCGATGAGAGGTAAGGTCCATGTGGAAGTTTTAGACTTTTATTATTTCATAACTCCGAAGATAGCCAGACCTCAAATATGATAATTTATGACTAGGAAAAACTAGCACCACATTTTTCTAATTAAACTTTTAATTGCATTTTAAAAAAATATTCAATTAAAAATTTAATTGGTTCAACAAAATTTTTAATTGAAACACAAATTGATCACAACAATTAATTGTATCAATAAACTTTTTAATTGACTTTGGTGATTTATGTTATACTAGCATCTCTGTGATTGAAGAAATTTAAATTAAAACAAGTAAGGAAAGTCTAAAGTCGGGCGGGGCCGACTATATTATACCCTGCACCACTTTGTAGATCTAAATTTTCGATACCATATCACATCCGTCAAATGTGTTGGGGGCTATTTATAAAGGTTTGTCCCAAATACATACATTTAAATATCACTCGATCTGGACAGAATTTGATAGACTTCTACAAAATCTATAGGCTCAAAATTTAAGTCGGCTAATGCACTAGGCTGGAACACAATGTTAGTAAAAAAATATGGGAAACATTTAAAGCTGAAGCAATTTTAAGGAAACTTCGCAAAAGTTTATTTATGATTTATCGCTCGATATATATGTATTCGAATTTTAGGAAAATTAGAGTCATTTTTACCACTTTTCGACTAAGCTGTGGCGATTTAACAAGAAAAATGTTGGTATTTTGACCATTTTTGTCGAAATCAGAAAAACATATATATGGGAGCTATATCTAAATCTGAACCGATTTCAATCAAATTTGGCACACATGACTATATTACTAATTGTACTCCTAGTGCAAAATTTCAAACAAATTGGGCCAAAACTCTGGCTTCTGGGGCCATATAAGTCCATATCGGGCGAAAAATATATATAGAAGCTATATCTAAATCTGAACCGATTTCAATCAAGTTTTGCACACTTGACTATACGACTAAGTGTTATGTTTGTACAAAATTTCAAGCAAATCGGTATAAAACTCTGGCTGCTGGGTCCATATTAGTGCATATCAGGCGAAAGATATATATGGGAGCTATATCTAAATCTGAATCGATTTCAACCAAATTTGGCACGGATAGCTACAATGCTAAATCTACTCCCTGTGCAAAATTGCAACCAAATTGGGCCAAAACTCTGGCTTTTAGGACCATATTAATCCATATCGGGCGAAAGATATATATGGGAGCTATATCTAAATCTAAACCGATTTCAATCAAATTTTGCACACTTGACTATACTACTAATTGTACTCCTAGTGCAAAATTTCAACCAAATTCGGCCAAAAATCTGGCTTCTGGGGCCATATAAGTCGATATCGGGCGAAAGATATATATGGGAGCTATATCTAAATCTGAACCGATTTCTTCCAAAATCAATAGGGTTCTATTCTGACCCAAATTAGGAACATGCGCCAAATTTGAAGGCGATTGGACTTAAATTGCGACCTAGACTTTGATCACAAAAATGTGGTCACAGACAGACGGACGGACGGACGGACAGGCGGACATGGTTATATCGACTCAGGGACCCACCCTGAGCATTATTGCCAAAGACACCATGTGTCTATCTCGTCTCCTTCTGGGTGTTACAAACATATGCACTAACTTATAATACCCTGTTCCACAGTGTGGCGCAGGGTATAAAAATTATCGTAATTGAAGACAAAAAAAAATTGTTTTCTGTGTACCTGTAGTACGTGAAGTGATAAACCATCATAATTGAAATTCTATAAAAAGTCCAAAAAGACCACAGGGACTTTATTACCCATCGGAGGGTTAAGAAAATTTTCCAAGCCCAATAAAATATTTTCTTTGTTTGCTAGCCGAATAAAACCAGAAGAAATTGTCCATACAATTCTCAAAAATACACTGAAAAAAATATTGTCAAAGATTTCATGTCCTTTAAATACATATATAAATATAAAGTTTCTTCCTAGTCAAAAAGTCGATAAACTTTTCAATGAGGTCATTTTGTCCTTATAGTTGATTGATTCGACTTAAAATTGGGTATCCTAACATGAAAGAAAATTTCGTTTTACTAAAGTCAAATCTAAAAAGCTTTAAAAAATAGCAGATTTTTTAAGACTTTATTTTTATAATCCTAGAATAAAGTACGCAAAACTCAAATTTTAAAGAGAGTTGTGTCTTAAAAGTATCCTTACTTCAATACTCCGCTTATATAGCTAGAAATCAATGCCAAAATCATTAGTGCAGACACAAAATCTTTGTAATCGGGCATGCTTTTTTCAGTGTGGTAAAGTTAATATGGTAATGATTTGGCGCCAATGATATTTTTCTTTACTTTTAGTTTAGTTTTTACTTTTAAGAGAAAGAATAATTTGGTAATTGGTAGGTAAAAATATAAAATTATTGGAAAATTTCTTTTCGCTTAGCATTATGGTAAGGAATTCTATTCAATTCAATTTTTTTCACCTGGTAGTTTATTTTTCCCACAAAGCATTTTACTTTTTTCTATGTAATAATCGAATTATGTAGATCAACTGTAACTACATAATTCGCCACTTTACAATTCGGTATAATTTCTTCATTACTTTCAATTATTTTCTCAAACACACACAAAACGAAAAAAAAAATCTCCCACTGTGCTCTTAGCTTGTAGAATTCTAACCATTTCTTTTGCTCTTTTTGTCAAAATATTTGTTTTCTTCTTACTGGTATTAGAGAACCAAAAAACAAAAAAAAAAAACAATCAGAGAGTGAAAGAGCAAATCGCAGCGACATTGCTGGTTGTTATCAATATGCTGCTTTGCCTTTGGTGGATTTAATGCCAATATTAAAAACAACAACAACCAAATAAAAGAACTTGTGGATTGATGGATGTTTTGGTCGAATGGATAGAGCAAACCGAGCTACCCCGGAGTACACAGAGAGAAGAAAATCAAATATCGCAAATATATTGAATATCTCTATATGCGTATGCTAATATATACATACAGCAATACATTCTCCCATATACATACATACATACATATGTATGTTTATATTATAAAATAATGTTGTTGATGTTATTGCTCTCCTTGTTATTGTTGTTGTTGTTCGTGTATAGTCATAGCTGGCTTGTACTCAACAATTTTTGTTGTATTCACTTCATTTAATTCTTGCCCTCTCCTGTCTCCACTGTGTGGTTGGTGTATGGTCTTGTATGGTTTTCATAACTTTTATGATAAGATAAGCAATGCCAACCCTATGATTGTATCAGTAGCGGGAAAATGTTAAATTGGCATGATGCCCACCATACACCTCGCAGGCGTTGAAGGTGTTGACTCAAGAGATTGAAATCATATGTTCAGACGCATATGATTTGAAAGAGTGAGAAAATATGCGGTATTAAATTTATACCTTAAATTAATTTGAATACAACTTACTTATCAATAACATCAATAACGAGGAATATACAATTTTATAAAACGAAAATGGCAAACCTTTTCATGAAACATTCTCCAAAATTTTTTTATCTATATATTTCCACATAGAAAAAAGAGATTTTAGTCGAATATCCCGATTAACTGGACCCTACTGTTTCATAAGTCAAATGAGCCATGTTATCAAACCTGAAGATAGTTTAATCGAATATTTTTTTATTTATTTATTTATTTTTTTTTTTTCGATAATATATATAAAATAATTGGCTGCTTCAAATATATGCTAACATTTTTTATGGCATTTCGATGGTTCATTTAAAAAACTATTAATTTCCGTCGTCAATCGAAGGTTAGGTTAGGTTAAGCATAGTGGCAGTCCGATATTTCAGGCTCACTTAAACCATTCAGTCCATTATAATATGCTCTTATCACTGAAGGCTGCCCAATTCTATGTTCAGCTCAATGACAAAGGAACGTCGTTTTTATAGACGAATTCTAACCAGGGCTGTGGAGTCAGAGTCGTACAAATTTTGCTCGACTCTGTATAAACTAAAATTTTTAAACACCTCACATTTTTGTAATTAAACACGTTTTTACGCAAATTAGTTTCCATTGCGTTATTCATTCGATCAATGTACAGTATGACTTTAAATGAAAAGCAACTTCCAATTACGGAGATCATTTTATGTTTCCTAGAATGTTAGACTAGCAGATTGACTGAATCGATCCTAAATTTTATTTCTATAGAAAATTTTGTCAAAATGTTATTTCTATAGAAAATTTTGTCAAAATTTATTTCTATAGAAAATGTTGTCTAATGTTTATTTCTATAGAAAATGTTGTCAAAATTTTATTTTTTATAGAAAATTTTGTGAAAATTTTATTTATATAGAAAATTTTTTCAAAATTTTATTTCTATAGAAAATTTTTTCAAAATTTTATTTCTAAAGACAATTTTGTCAAAATTTTATTTCTATAGAAAATTTTGTCAAAATTTTATTTCTATAGAAAATTTTGTCAAAATTTTATTTCTATAGAAAATTTTGTCAAAATATTATTTTTATAGAAAATTTAGTCAAAATTTTATTTCCATAAAAAATTTTTTCAAAATTTTATTTCTATAGAAAATGTTGTCTAAATTGTATTTCTATAGAAAATTTTGTCAAAATTTTATTTTTATAGACAATTTTGTTAAAATTTTATTTTGATAGAAAATTTTGTCAAAATATTATTTCTATAGAAAATTTTGTCAAAATTTTATTTCTACAAAAACTTTAGTCAAAATTTTATTTATAAAGACAATTTTGTAAAAGTTTTATTTCTATAGAACATTTTGTAAAAGCTTTATTTCTATTGAACATTTTGTAAAAAATTTATTTCTATAGAAAATTTTATAAAAATTTTATTAAAAAAAATTATTTCTAAAATTTTGTCAAAATTTTATTTTTATGGAAAATTTTGTCAAAATTTTATTTCTATAGAAAATTTTGTCAAAATTTTATTTCTATAGAAAATTTTGTCTAAATTTAATTTCTATAGAAAATTTTTTCAAAATTTTATTTCTATAGAACATTTTATAAAAGTTTTGTAAAAATTTTATTTCTATAGAAAATTTTGTAAAAATTTTATTTTTATAGAAAATTTTGTAAAAATTTTATTTCTACAAAAACTTTAGTCAAAATTTTGTTTATAAAGACAATTTTGTAAAAGTTTAATTTCTATAGAACATTTTGCAAAAGCTTTATTTCTATTGAACATTTTGTAAAAAATTTATTTCTATAGAAAATTTTATAAAAATTTTATTTAGAAAAAATTATTTCTAAAATTTTGTCAAAATTTTATTTTTATAGAAAATTTCGTCAAAATTTTATTTCTATAGAAAATTTTGTCAAAATTTTATTTTGATAGAAAATTTTGTCTAAATTTAATTTCTATAGAAAATTTTGTCAAAATTTTATTTCTATAGAAAATTTTGTAAAAATTTTATTTCTATAGATATTTTGGTTAAAGTTTTATTTCTATAGAAAATTTTGTCAAGATTTTATTTCCATAGAAAATTTTTTTCAAAATTTTATTTCTAAAGACAATTTTGTAAAAGTTTTATTTCTATAGAACATTTTATAAAAATTTTGTTTCTATAGAAATTTTTTTCAAAATTTTATTTGTATAGAAAATTTGTCAAAATTTTATGTTTATAGAAAATTTTGTCAAAATTTTATTTCTATAGAAAATTTTGTCAAAATTTTATTTCTATAGAAAATTTTGTCAAAATTTTATTTTTATAGAAAATTTGGTCAAAATTTTATTTTTATAGAAAATTTGGTCAAAATTTTATTTTTATAGAAAATTTTATCAAAATTTTATTTCTATAGAAAATTTTGTCAAAATTTTATTTCTATAGAAAATTTTGTCAAAATTTTATTTCTATAGAAAATTTGTAAAAATTTTATGTTTATAGAAAATTGGGTCAAAATTTTATTTTTATAGAAAATTTGGTCAAAATTTTATTTTTATAGAAAATTTTATCAAAATTTTATTTCTATAGAAAATTTTGTCAAAATTTTATTTCTATAGAAAATTTGTCAAAATTTTATGTTTATAGAAAGTTTTGTCAAAATTTTATTTCTACAAAAAATTTAGTGTGATAATTTTTTCAAAAATTTATTTCTATTGATAATGTTTTCAAAAATTTATTTCTATAAAAAATTTTGTCAACATTTTATTTCTATAGATATTTTGGTTAAATATATATAGATAGTTTGGTTTATTTCTATAGAAAATTTTGTCAAAATTTTATTTTTATAGAAAATTTTGTCAAAATTTTATTTTTATAGAAAATTTTGTCAAAATTTTATTTCTATAAAAAATGTTGTCAAAATTTTATTTCTATAGAAATTTTTTTCAAAATTTTATTTCTAAAGACAATTTTGTCAAAGTTTTATTTCTATAGAACATTTCATAAAAGTTTTATTTCTTTTATTTTATTTCTACAAAAAATTTAGTCTGATAATTTTTTCAAAAATTTATTTCTATTGATAATGTTTTCAAAAATTTATTTCTATAAAAAATTTTGTCAACATTTTATTTCTATAGATATTTTGGTTAAATATATATAGATATTTTGGTTTATTTCTACACTGAAAAAAAATATTGTCGTGAGGTCAAAGATTTCATGTCTTTAAAATACGAATACAAATTTTGCTTAGCATAGAAGACGCATTTCTCTAAAATAAAGTTATTTTCCTTGTCCAAATGTCGATAAACTTTTCAATGAAGTCGTATTGTCCTTATAATTAAGTGATTTGACTTAAAAATGGGTATCTTAACATGAAAGAAAAAAATTATAGGCTAAGGTCAACTTGACGTTAATAATTCAGAAAAATTCTTTAAATTTAATGAAATTGTCTTTAAATTTGTTGTCTTTTTGCATCTTGACTACAAAGCAAAAAATCGTTCAAATATAGGACATGTTTTTCAAAACTTTATTTTAAAGAAGTTTTTTACTTCAAACATAGCATAATTTCTACTGGAAGTCGAGTCCTAATTTGGAAAATAAAGTTGTCCTTAACTCGTTTTTAAAGGACTTTGATAGCATATGAAGAAAAAAAGCTGAGACAACGAAAAATTTAAATTTGCTTCCTAGAAGCAAGTACACAAAACCTAAATTTAAAAGAGAATTGTGTCTTAAAAGTATCCTTACTTGTATTCTCCGCTTCTTTGGCTCGGAATCAATACCAAATTTTTTAAAGTAAAGACAAAATCTTTGGAACCGAGTATGCTTTTTTTTCAGTGTATAGAAAATTTTCTCAAAATTTTATTTTTATAGAAAATTTTCTCAAAATTTTATTTCTATAACAAATTTTCTCAAAATTTAAAGTATTTGAGATTTTATCGAAATGTAGATCTAAATACAAAGTTGTGCAGAGTATATTATAGTAAGCCTCGCCCAACTTCAGACTTTCCTTATTTGCTTTTTACTAAAATTGTGTTTCGTCCCATAACGTTAGATTTAAATTTGAAGTACATAGATTTTGTAGAAGTGTATACAATTTTGTCTAAATCGGTTCAGATTCAAATTCATGCTTATGGTAATATAAAGCTTTGTATAACTCGAAGCAAATGTAAAACATTTGAGATGGTATCAATAATTGTCGACCAAAATGTGTTGAAGGGTATGATACAATGAGCCCCGTCCAACTTTGAACTTTCTTTACTTGCCTATAAATACATATAATGAAGACTGTGGATATCTGCTCATATTGTGATGATATTTTTTATGTGTATTCATGTACGAGTAAATGTCAGATTAAAAATCCAAATTATAACAGATGCATCTATCCAAAATATTGCCCTATTATTAAGGACAAATTTATTTAAAATAAAGATATTTTAAATAAAAGAAAGTTCATAATATTTTCCTTAATTTAAAGAAATTTGATCGTAATGTATGTCTTAAAATGTAGGATATGCAATATACGATAGTAAACACGTCTGATCTAGGAGTACCCGACGAACGCATTTTCGAAGAAGCGTTTGCGATTTGAAATTCTGATACCCACCCGAGAAACAATTATTATGTAATTTTTTTATAGAGACACAAATTCATTTCGATTTCAAAAATATTTTAAACGATTTTCATAATAAATAATAAAGTCGAATTTAAAGATTACACACATAATTGGAATTGCTTAAATAATAATGTCCATATTTTTTCGAAAATATTTTTTTTTCTTCCAAAATCACTATTGAAAACATTTGTATAGAGTACAATTTATACTGCGCAGATGCTCCAGAAATGTTTCAGCAAATCAAAACTTCTTCAAAACACACCTGTTGCATAAAAAACATTCCTTTACATTTCAAAAAATCCAGTTTAGACAGTCGAGTTTTGGACAATCCAATTTAATTAGCAAATATATAAATTAATTATAACATTTTTTTTATCATTAACACTTCCCATTTCATTGAATTTGTTAAGAGTGTAATGTAAGAGATCAACACAAGCATCAGCATCATGATCAGTAACCGCCGTCGCAATCTCATAAGTTTATTCAACTCTGACTTGCCTTCCGCTGCATTTTGTTTTGTGAGCGCAAAAAAAAAGGGAACAAACAAATTTCGTGGCTTTTTGTTTATCAGTAAAAGACAATTCACCAGAAGGCTTTTGGTTTTATTCATACTTATTTCATTCTCATGTAAAAAGAGTTTTTTTACACACGCTTTTAAATTAATTTACTTAACATCAAGGTGAAGGCCATAAGATTTGTAAATGGCAAGCTTAATCAGAAAGATAATTATGACAAAATCAGAAATATATTCTTCTTTAAAAGAATGTGGGCGCGAGGGAGACAGCAAGATAATTTCTTCTAAATTGTAGTAAATTATGAAAATTTGGTTATGCCTAAAAACAACACAATGAATTTATTTTAATTTAATTAGCTTAAATTAAATTTTATCTGTTAGAGGCTTCTTGTACTGACTACGTACATATTGGGAATACAATTTAATTAAATTTTTTGGAATAATTTAAATTACTTTATACTTTATTTAGAGTTACTTTATCTTTATTTATAGTTAAAATAATAATAATTTAAATAATTTTTTTTATTGTAATATGAACTATTTTAATAAATAATAGGCTAAAAAATAAGCCATTACATGTAAATGTACTTCGTACAACAATGTATTCAATTGACAACATAGATGTAATGTATTGTAAAATAACCCGGCAAAAAAAGCGTCGCCAAAAAAGTAGTGAAAATGTTCTTTTTGGATCCGGAAGTGGTGCAAAATTGGCGCAGAAGTGATGAATTTAACATGGGCTTGTCATAGGATGGATGTTCACCATTACAGCCGTTGCACTGAATATGCATCACTTCTTTAGATGTGATCCGAATTCAGTGTTTTGGATTTGAATTACAAAATTTTGTGCTATTTTGACAAATAATTAATTTTTATAATTTTTTATGATTTGCGATGCAATCTAACGCTTGTCTAAAACCCTTGACCTCAAATATTTTCAAAATTTCGCCCTTTTTCTAGTATGAATTTAGAATTTTTTTGGACAAAATTTAAATAATTTGTACCATTTTATTAATCCTTACCCTGTTTTTAACATATTTGAAACAAAAAATTTTAAAATAGCCCTTTATAAGTATGAAAAAAGCGAGTTATAAAAAATTGAATTAAAATAAGTTCCTGAGTAGTTAAAATAAAGAACATCTCTGGAAGGGCATTTTTGGAAGTGCTTTTAAAGTTGTGCTTTTAGAAGTACTTCCATTTCTTTTTTGCTGGGAAATAATATAATTTTACTAGCATATTTTTTAAATTATTTCATGTGAATTAATTTCTTTTAAAACATTTTAATTTGATTTTGCTTAGGTTATTTTATTTTATTTATTTATTTTAATTTTACTATAAATGTTTTTAAATTAATTTGAATTAATATAATTTTTCATTATTAAATTAAATTTAAATTGAAACTAAAAAATTAATATTAAAATTAAAACTAAAAAATGAAACTGAAACTGAAAATTATAATTATAATTAAAGTTACAACTAAAACTAAAATTAAGACTAAAATTAAAATTAAGATTAAAATTAAAACCAAAATTAAAATTAAGATTAAAATTAAAACTAAAATTAAAACTAAAATTAAAATTAAAACTAAAATTAAAATTAAAACTAAAATAAACCTAAAATTAAAACTATAATTAAAATTAAAACTAAAATTAAAAATTTAAATTTAAATTTAAATTAAAACTAAAACAAAAAAATTACAATTAAAATTAAAACTAGAAAAAATTATAATTAAAATTAAAGTTAAAACTAAAATTAAGACTAAAATTGAAATTAAAATTAAAATTAAGATTAAAATTAAAACTAAAATTAAAACTAAAAAATAGAATTAAAATTAAAACTAAAATTAAAATTAAAATTAAAATTAAAACTAAAATTTAAATTAAAATTAAAATTAAAATTAAAATTAACATTAACATTAAAACTAAAACTAAAACTAAAACTAAAATTAAAACTAAAATTAAAACTAAAATTAAAAATTTAAATTTAAATTAAACTAAAACTAAAAACTTAACATTAAAATTATAATTAAAATTAAAGTTAAAACTAAACTTAAAATTAAGGCTAAAATTAAAATTAAGATTAAAACTAAAATTAAAATTAAAATTAAAATTAAAATTAAAATTAAAATTAAAATTAAAATTAAAACTAAAACTAAAATTAAAACTAAAAAATTAAACTAAAAATTATAATTAAAATTAAAACTAAAATTAAAATTAAAATTATAACTAAAATTAAAATTAAAATTAAAACTAAAACTAAAACTAAAATTAAAATTAAAATTAAAATTAAAATTAAAATTAAAATTAAAATTAAAATTAAAATTAAAATTAAAACTAAAATTAAAATTGAAACTAAAAATTATAATTAAAATTAAAACTAAAATTAAAATTAAAACTAAAAAATTACAGTAAAAATTATAATTAAAATTAAGACTAAAATTAAAATTAAAACTAAAATTAAAATTAAAATTAAAATTAAAATTAAAATTAAAACTAAAATTAAAATTAAAATTAATATTAAAACTAAAATTAAAATGAAACTTTAAAATTTAAATTGAAATTAAATTAAAAATTAAAACTAAAATTAAAATTAAAACCAAAATTAAAATTAATATTAACACTAAAATTAAAATGAAAATTTAAAATTGAAATTAAATTATATATTCAAATAAAAAAATTATTGAATATTCTATTATTCATTTAATTGATAATATATTATAGATACACTTTTTCGGTGTAAATAAATCTAAGTAATATGGAAACTTCATAAAGCGGAGTCCAAACAGCAATGCTCAATGTTTAACTTATTTTTTATTTGAGTCTACTGTAACACAATATAAATTGATTTTATTTTAATTAAATTCACACAAAAAAATGTTTTCTGATTCAATCACGAAATTAATTGATCCAATTCATTTTTTTAATTGAAATGACTTCAATCACAGAAATGATAGTATCAATTAAAAAATTAATTGAAGGTCAGTTAGAAAATTAATTGATCCAATTAAAAAAAATTAATTGATACTATTAATTTTTGTGATTGATGTTTGTTTCAATTAAAAAATTTGTTGAATAAATTAAATTTTTAATTGAATATTTTTTAAAATTCAATTAAAATTTTAATTGGAAAAATGTTCGTGACATTTTTTTCTGTGGTTATTTAATTTACTTTATTTATTTTGGTATAATTTTTTGACTTTTTCAAAACAACAAGATATATGTATATTAGTAATATAATAGGGTCTTCTCTAATAATTTCCATATATTTTTGCTTGGCTGTACAATGTGTATTTTATTCATCATCAATAAAAGAAACGCTAATCTTAAGAACCTACCGAAAAATTCAACTCAAATACCTGGTACAACAACAAAATTATTTCATAAAAAAATTCTTATCTATGATGTTGTCGTTGTTTTTTTTTCGAACCAGTTATGATCGTTTGCTGCTAAAATATCATAACGCAACAAAAAACAATTTCATATAAAAAAAATTCATAACTTTCGCTCAAAAATCTCAAGTACATGATTGTTGTGTTCTTCTTTTATGTTATGTGCACTTTTAAGATAACATTTGGCCACACTTCTACAAAGGAAATGAAAACAAATTTGCATTTTTGTTTTCATTTTGCAATAAAAAAAATATATATTCTGAGGGCAATGATTGGGATCTCTCCTTGTGAGCTATGTTTTTTTTTTTTTTGAATTAGTTTGATAAATAATCATTGGCAGTAATCTCAAGTGTAGGTAAATGAGATTAGCTAAGCGACGTTCAAAACATTTTTGAAATAATCGTTCATGGTTAGGATTTAGGGATTTGAAAATTAAACACGTTTTGAGGGCCCTTTAAGTTTGAATTCCACTATTTTAGAAGTGGTGCCTAAATCGAATCAATGGATTTTATATGGGCTTGTAGTCTTCTTCTTCTTAATCATCCGCTGCATAAATTTCAGATTAGTCCTTGAATTGTAATGCTATTTCCGTATTCCGGATTTCATTTGAAAGAAAAGAGAATTAAAATATAAATTAATTTTAAATATTTCTTTAGTCTTTCTACACAGAAAAATATATTTTTTTATCGTCAATCACGAAATTAATTGATCGATTTAATTTTTAATTGAAATGTCTTCAATCACCAAAAAATGATAGTATCAATTTCCAACATCAATTAAAATATTAATTATTGCAATTAAAAAATTTATTAATAAAATTAATTTTTGTGATTGATTTTTATTTAAATTAAAAAAATTTTGAACAAATTAAATTTTTAATTGAGTTTTTTTTTTAATTCAAAAAAAATTTTAATTGAATATTTTTTTTAAATTCAATTAAAATTTTAATTGAATATTTTTTTTTTAAATTAAATTGATGATATTTTTTGTCTTCTATGTGTTAGCACATATTTTGTGGCAAATTGCACCTAGGCCTAGAAAAAGATCGCTCCGGTTTTTAAATATTTTTTGGATTTTTTTTTACGTGCCTTTGCTGAGTTTTATACCCAGTAAATTCCTTATATTTGTTTGCTATAAAATTAAATTAATTCAGATGAATTAAATTAAATCAAACTAAAGAAATTCGACGGTTAACATGGGTTAAATCCCAATTTCGACAGATTACCAAAAAGCAATGTTTTATCGCTCCCTTAGTAATGTTGCTAGCATTTCTGAGTGTATCGAAGCTTCTTTAAGAACCCAGTAAAAAAATGGAAGTGCTTCTAAAGGCACAACTTTAAAAGCACTTTCAAAAATGTCCTCCCAAAGATGTTCTTTATTTTAACTACTCAAGAAGTTATTTTAATACAATATTTTTTTAAATTCGCTTTTTTCATATTTTTGAAGGGAAATTTTAACTTTTTTTTGTTCCAAATAGGTTAAAAACCGAGTAAGAATTAAAAAAATGGTACAAATTATTAAATTTTTTTCGAAAAAAAATGATAAATCCATTATAGAAAAATTGCAAATTTTTGAAAATATTTGATGTCAAACGTTTCAGACAAGCGGTACAATGCTTTAAAAATCATACAAAATTATTTATTTGGCAAATTATTGCAAAATTTTTTAAATTTATATCGAAAACACCGAATTCGGATCACACCTTAAGAAGTGACCAAAATTCAGTTCAACGGCATTTGAAATGGTGGACATCCGTCCTATGACAAGCCCGTGTTAAATTTATCGCTTCTGCGTAAATTTTGCACCACTTCCGGATCCAAAAAGAACATTTTCACTACTTTTTGGCTACACTTTTTTGCTGGGAAGTCTCGACGTAATGGGAAGCGTCGTTCAAATCCGGCTATAAAAAGGAGGTTCCTTGTCGTCAGTGTTACTATTGTTCCACTTTATCCCAGCGTCACATTTTTGTTGAGCCACAGAATGCCTTACGATTTTTTGTGCCACCTTTTGGTCATGTTGTGCCACTTTTTTGTCATATTTTTTTGTTTTGTACATTTTGATCACAAATTCTGTGTGCCGCCTAAAAGTATGCATCTCTTGTTCAATTTTCTATATTTGGTAAATCTTCTATTAAGTTTCAAGGGGTGGATTTCAATTAAATGGAGATGAGATGGGATTAAGATGATTCAATCCAAGTTTCGACCAAACACCAAAAAGTTTTGGATTATCTCCTCTCAATAATGCTGGTGACAAAGTGTCCAAAGCTTTCAAAGAGAAGTGTTCTCATAATGGACTGAACAGTCCAAGTCAACCTGAAATATCTGGCTGCTAGCCTAGCTAGGATAGTGAGCATCTAAATCGAAAAAAAAAAAAAAATACAGAATTCTATACAAAACACCGGTACCGCCTGAAAGTATGCTAGGTTTGGTATAGTGGCAGCCCGATATTTCAGGCTCACTTAGACTATTCAGTCCATTGTGATACCACGGTGGTGAATTTCTCTCTTATCACTGAGTGCTGCCTGATTCTATGTTAAGTTCAATGACAAGGGACCTCCTTTTTATAGCCGAGTCCGAGCGACGTTCCACATTGCAGTGAAACCACTTAGAGAATCTTTGAAACATTCAGAAATGTCCCCAGCATTACCGAGGTGGGATAATCCACCGCTGAAAAACTTGGTCGAAACAGGGTTTGAAGCCACGACCCTATGTATGCAAGGCGGGCATGCTAACCATTGCATCACGGTGGCTCCCGAAAGTATGCTAAGGAAATGTGTGTGCCACATTTTACGGCGAGTAGCACTTTTTGTGCCACTTTTTGTTTTCAATTGGACACGCGAACCTCCGGAAAGTATGCTCAGACAACTTTCTATAGAAATTAGACCGTGCAATATCCCTAACCTGGTTTTTTGTAAGAAGGAATTTTCAATTAAATGCAGATACAGTGATACCTCTCAAAGGTGGACACCAACGGTGGCCTAAATTTTGTTGTTAATTTTAATGTGTTAAATTAGCAAACGTCTCACGATAACTGTTCACTTTTGAGAGGTGTCCGGTTTTCAGAGTGTTCCAATTTGAGCGGTTTCACTGTACTAACATATGATTATTACCCTACGGGAAATTGGTGCAAATTGCCACTGACGGACCCATCACAGGACTGGTATCGGTGATCCAATTTGTCGCAGTTTTTAAATAGTGATAATTTAATGATTTCCATACTCGCTTGATATAAAAATCTTTTTGGATCTACATATTTAGTGAAGAAGAATTACCGGAATAACCTATTCTTCAACATTTTTCAAAAGTTTTTAATTTCTGGTGCGATTCGGATAACCAAACCGAAACAGATTTCTAAGAGTTTTTTCCGAGACTGGTTCATGAGGACCTGTCTATGGAGTGCTACTACTAAAATGCCCCAGGAACAAGTCCAAGGCGTATCCTGAAGTGTAAATATACCCCGTCAATGACAAACCACTGTTAAAGTGACCGCTCCCTTCCATAAGTCTTGACCAGAACTAGGACTGGTCCATGCACACTAGGGACTAGTCCTGTACCGGTCCTGTGGTTGATCCATTTCCCGTAGGGTAGATAAATTTGGAAAAATAATTTTTATAAATCCTATAAAAAAAAATTAAATAAATGAATTAGATTCGTATGTTTTCTTTATCATTAGAAAGTGCCACATTTGAAAACTCAGCATGCCAGCAGCTATTGCTATTGACACTTTTTGTGCCACTCTCGGTTTGTCATTGAAACTAATATAATAAGGAAGCATTCACTGATTGGAGAAGTTGATCACTTTCGTATGACAATGGACGGAATAGTCTAAGCGAGCCGGTGTAGAGAAGTCGAATTTTCTCATCCACATTAGTGACTCAGTACTGATTTCACTTTATTATCTCACCACAGATTTTCCACCATCCATCCGACAGTAAAAAAAATAGTTGCACTGTGTAAAAATCTTTCAAAGGCTTAATAAGTTTTTCTCCCAATATTGCAGACGACAGGTGTTGATATGATTAACCAATTAAATCTGCCCAATAAAACATTCCTATAAACGAGAATGTTACAAATTATTATCCATATTTATTTATGAGACCTTTCGCAAAATAAGTGTGTACAACGATTTCATTAAAAAAAAAAACTTTCCACAGCTGCACCTTAAAAAAATTTAGTCACACAAACAAAATCAAATGTCTTCCTTATTATGGAGACAAGTCGGCTGCAAATTATCGTCATCAGTTTAGTATAAAACTTCATACCAATAACGTTTGAAATTCAACATTTGATTTAAGATAATTGGCTCATCCGAAAAAGGGACTAACAACAACAACAATTTTACATAAATGTCTTTAATGTTTTTTATGGCCTTCATGTGCCTGAACAAACATTTGAATCACTCTTAGGAACCAGTTTGATTGTTGGAGAGGGGAATGGAGGAGTTTGGTTTTTATTCTGAAAATAAAGTTCATTATACCATCTAAAGAAACAGCAACAAACAAATTACGAACTTTTGGGATAAAAGTGAAATATGAAAGTTTTAAACCAATAAGGAAATTATTTTGATTAAGGCGTTACTATATAGTAAATGAAGAGTATAAACTTCTTTGCTTAGGATTAAGTAAATTCCAATAATGTATTCATTGTTTTGAAATAATTTTAAATGGTTATTTAATTGAGATATTCTTTCTTTTCATTACAGATTTAAAAGAACAATTTATACGTTTATACAAAATACATATATTCTTAGATATATATGTAACACAAGCAAGGTAAGTTTTTAAAAAAATCTATGTAATATAAATTATCTATAAAAAAATTTATTAATAAAAGTTTCTCTATACTCATGATACCTATTTTTCTTGTATTTCTTTAATTTTTTAAATAAATAAATTATTTCATTAAATAAAATAATGACTTAAAACCGAAAAATTAACTTATAAACTTTTTATGAAAAATATCTAAAAGGCCGCGACGTTTGATGTTGGCCATCGACTTATCAACTACTAAGTTTTATTCCGACCATTATGAACAATTCTCTTATTCTACCGCCTTATGATTTATATTACTACGGGAAATGGATCAATCCCAGGATCGGTACAGGACTAGTACCTGGTGTGTGTGGACCAGTCCCAGTTCTGGTCCAAACGTATGGAAGGGACCGGCCACTTTAACATGAATTTGTCATTGGCGGCGTAAATTTATACGATAGGACAGGACTTGAACTCATTCCAAAGGACACGTCCTGGAACAACTTAGTAGGACTACCCCATAGACAGAGCCTAATGAGCCAGTCTGAGACAAACTCTTAGGAACCTGTTTCATTTTAAGCATCCGAATCGCACCAGAAAGGACAAGTTTTTCGAATATGTTGAACAATAGACAATTATGATTGTTGTATTTTAGTAGATCTGTAGATCCAATTAGATTTTAATATCATGAGAGTATAGAAATTAATAAATTATATGAAAAAAATTTAAAAATGATAAACTTGAGCACTGGTACTAGTTCTGTGATAGGTCCATTCGTGTCAATTTGCACATTTCCCGTAGGGTATGGATCCCACTGAACATCGGATCCTAATGTTGTATTTTCACTTAAATGTAATTGTATTTAATTTAATTCCATTTAATTTAATTTCATTTCGTCCCATTTAATTTAATTTAATTTAATTTAATTTAATTTAATTTAATTTAATTTAATTTAATTTAATTTAATTTAATTTAATTTTCATTTCATTTCATTTCATTTCATTTAATTTAATTTAATTTAATTTAATTTAATTTAATTTAATTTAATTTAATTTAATTTAATTTAATTTAATATCATATCATATCATATCATATCATATCATATCATATCATATCATATCATATCATATCATATCATATCATATCATATCATATCATATCATATCATATCATATCATATCATATCATATCATATCATATCATATCATATCATATCATATCATATCATATCATATCATATCATATCATATCATATCATATCATATCATATCATATCATATCATATCATATCATATCATATCATATCATATCATATCATATCATATCATATCATATCATATCATATCATATCATATCATATCATATCATATCATATCATATCATATCATATCATATCATATCATATCATATCATATCATATCATATCATATCATATCATATCATATCATATCATATCATATCATATCATATCATATCATATCATATCATATCATATCATATCATATCATATCATATCATATCATATCATATCATATCATATCATATCATATCATATCATATCATATCATATCATATCATATCATATCATATCATATCATATCATATCATATCATATCATATCATATCATATCATATCATATCATATCATATCATATCATATCATATCATATATCATATCATATCATATCATATCATATCATATCATATCATATCATATCATATCATATCATATCATATCATATCATATCATATCATATCATATCATATCATATCATATCATATCATATCATATCATATCATATCATATCATATCATATCATATCATATCATATCATATCATATCATATCATATCATATCATATCATATCATATCATATCATATCATATCATATCATATCATATCATATCATATCATATCATATCATATCATATCATATCATATCATATCATATCATTTCATTTCATTTCATTTCATTTAAATTAATTTAATTTAATTTAATTTAATTTAATGTAATTTAATTTAATATAATTTAATTTAATTTAATTTAATTTAATTTAATTTAATTTAATTTAATTTAATTTAATTTAATTTAATTTAATTTAATTTAATTTAATTTAATTTAATTTAATTTAATTTAATTTAATTTAATTTAATTTAATTTGATTTAATTTAATTTAATTTAATTTAATTTAGTTTAATTTAATTTAATTTAATTTAATTTAATTTAATTTAATTTAATTTAATTTAATTTAATTTATTTTAATTTAATTTAATTTAATTTAATTTAATTTAATTTAATTTAATTTAATTTAATTTAATTTAATTTAATTTAATTTAAATTTAATTTAATTTAATTTAACGGAAGCGATTTTCGAGGTTGTGCCTACGTATGGGCAAACTTATTATACCCCTTACCCTTAGTAGAGCTCAATTTTTGTTGTGAAGCTTTCAAACGCTATGAGCTTGGAGTTCTCTCATTATTCTCCTAAAATTTGAAACTCTCACCGTCCCAAAGAACTACCTCCAATTGTTTCCACTTGGAATTCACCTAATTACAACCACCAAATACTTTTATAACCTAGGGACAAATCTTGACTTGGTTTCTATGTGTCAAGCAACCCAATAATACAATGCAATGAGAGTCACAAGATATGCTCAAGTTAGAATACACCTGCAAAAAAAAAAAAAAAAACCCACTCTCCTTGGAGTGGCATACGTATCGTTTTTTTTTATCCTTGCACATGATTGACTGGGTTATTATGGCCATGTTAATACGGTCAGAGCCGATTTGATAAGACGTAGCTGAAGCTGCTACTGTTATAGAACAGCTTTTGCAGTAGGCTTGTTATCCAACTATCTCTGTTGGCCACTTAAGCACAAATGCTAGCCACAATTGTCTAACACTCAGCCGTAAAGAAAGAAAACGAATGCAAACGGAAGGAAAAGGAAATCAAAATCTCTACATACGTACGTTGTAGATGAGTGTTGATGATATGCTCGTATATGGTATTTTCCACTTTAACTTTTAGATAATCCCCCTTTGGATTTGCTGCGGATGCATATACTCTAACCCAACATAACAACAAAAAATTTTACGCATACCTTTTTATCAAAAGAATACTTGGAGAATACCCGAGTGTGTTGGATGGATGAAAAGATGGTCTGGTGTGAATAAGGATATGTGAGTGTTAGATGAGAATAGTGTTGGATCTTGTGGGTGTTGTGCTTGTTTATTGCCAAAGGATATGTTTTGATTGTATCCTTTTTTTGTTACCTAGAAATTTAGGTAACGGAAACAAACGTCATTTGTTTACGATTGTTGTTTTTTTCAAGCGCGTTTTTCCTTTTTTGTTTGTAATGGTGTAATTAGCTGCCTTATGATTCTTGTGAGTTTTCATTGCATACTTTTAGGAGCTCGTTGACGGTACATACAAGTATACAACATGCAAGAAAACAATAGCAATAGTTATTGTATTGTGGTTGTATTCGCTTTGAAGTTGTTGAGTTCGTTGGTTTTTTTTTCTTTTCTGTAAATATGTGTTTTCCGACTAATTGGTCAATTAAACTGTATAAAAGTGGATCAGGGGACAAATTTTGTATTTTTTAATTTAAATTAAAAAAATTAAATTTAAAGACAAAAACATTAATGCAATCCTGAAAAATTGTATCCACCAGAAAAGAAAATTACAAACGCTGATAAGATAAAAATATTTAAATATTTTTCGACAAATTTCAGAAAATTTATTAAATATAAATCATTTTTTTTCACTTGTCAATATATTGAAGGAAACAATTTGAGTAAGAAATTAAAAAAAAATTCTTTGGTACCATACGAAGTTCAAGTTTGAAAACATTTTTTTTTTGTAAAATTTTAGGAAATTCTGAAGAACGAATTTGGTAAATCTTATGCCTCATTGCGTTTATTTTTTGCTCCTTATTAGTTTATTTAACTAATATACACAGAGAATTAACAAATTGAAGGAAACTTCATCATATTAGGGAAATTTTACCTAACATAAAATAAGATCCAATTTTTATGTGAGCCTGATATCAATGCAAGCTTGTTTAATGTTCAAATTATTATTTTTTAAAAACAAAATTCTTTAAAATAATGAAATTTTATTTAAAAGAAAGTTTATAATCATTGTTTCAATTTTTTTGATTAAATTTAGGACACAAATTTGGGAAATTGGCGTACCTCCGTTAATGTCGTATGCTTTTGAACTAAGGACAATTTTCCTTAAAGTAAAGAAATGTATTTTTGGTTAAAGAAATCGTCCTTAAATTAGCTGAAATATTGAATCATTAGAGTTAAGATAAACACGTTTCAAAAATTGGCTAAGATTTATTTTGGGTTTAGAATCTTTGATTTAATTTTTTGTTTGTTTTTGAATTAATGAATATTTTTCCTAATTTTCATTTTATCGATTCTAGATTTAAAGCCAGATAAATAACTGGCTAAAAAAAGTTCTTTATTTTAATGAAGCCGCATCTATGACTCGGTGTCAATACCAAAATCCGTAAAGGAAGGTCAAAATCTATGGATCCAAGTAATCTTTTTTCTCTGACTATAAACATGCTTCATAATTGGTCAATTAAACTGTATAAAAGTGGATCAGGGGACAAATTTTGTATTTTTTAATTTAAATTAAAAAAATTAAATTTAAAGACAAAAACATTAATGCAATCCTGAAAAATTGTATCCACCAGAAAAGAAAATTACAAACGCTGATAAGATAAAAATATTTAAATATTTTTCGACAAATTTCAGAAAATTTATTAAATATAAATCATTTTTTTTCACTTGTCAATATATTGAAGGAAACAATTTGAGTAAGAAATTAAAAAAAAATTCTTTGGTACCATACGAAGTTCAAGTTTGAAAACATTTTTTTTTTGTAAAATTTTAGGAAATTCTGAAGAACGAATTTGGTAAATCTTATGCCTCATTGCGTTTATTTTTTGCTCCTTATTAGTTTATTTAACTAATATACACAGAGAATTAACAAATTGAAGGAAACTTCATCATATTAGGGAAATTTTACCTAACATAAAATAAGATCCAATTTTTATGTGAGCCTGATATCAATGCAAGCTTGTTTAATGTTCAAATTATTATTTTTTAAAAACAAAATTCTTTAAAATAATGAAATTTTATTTAAAAGAAAGTTTATAATCATTGTTTCAATTTTTTTGATTAAATTTAGGACACAAATTTGGGAAATTGGCGTACCTCCGTTAATGTCGTATGCTTTTGAACTAAGGACAATTTTCCTTAAAGTAAAGAAATGTATTTTTGGTTAAAGAAATCGTCCTTAAATTAGCTGAAATATTGAATCATTAGAGTTAAGATAAACACGTTTCAAAAATTGGCTAAGATTTATTTTGGGTTTAGAATCTTTGATTTAATTTTTTGTTTGTTTTTGAATTAATGAATATTTTTCCTAATTTTCATTTTATCGATCCTAGATTTAAAGCCAGATAAATAACTGGCTAAAAAAAGTTCTTTATTTTAATGAAGCCGCATCTATGACTCGGTGTCAATACCAAAATCCGTAAAGGAAGGTCAAAATCTATGGATCCAAGTAATCTTTTTTCTCTGACTATAAACATGCTTCATCGTTCTCTAATTTGAATTTCCATAGCCTTTAGCCTTTACATCTTGCGGGGGGAGATGATTTAGTTTGGGCCTTATATCCTAACCTCTTATGGAAATTACATATGAGAATTATTCTTCCCAACCCAGCAAAAACGCGTCACCGAAAAAGTTGTGAAAATGTTCTTTTTGGATCCGGATTTGTTTTGAAAGATAAACAAGTTAAGATTACCAATAAAAAATATGACAGAAGCGAGTTATAAAAATTGAATAAAAAAACTTCCTGTATCATCTTTGGGGGACATTTGTACAAGTGCTTTTAAAGTTGTGCCTCTTGAACAAATTCTAAATTTTTTTTGCTTGGAAATAGAGCCATTTTTCACCACTACTGCACATCATTTTTTCATATAACTACAATCAATTGATCTTATTTCCACGAACTAATTATAATTAAATTGGATTAGTGCCCCTTGTTTGGAATGTTTTTTCAATTTTTTTTTGTCGCAGTTCTATTACGTGAATTAACAACAAACTTCCCTAAAAATATGCTTAACAAAAAAACTAGAAAATTCATAAAATCAATTCAAAAAATAAAGTTTTGCGAGGACTTTCTCCTCATTATTGTATTATGTAAAAATTATTATTATTATTTTTTTTTTAATTCTTAAATCATGATATTAAATACATAATATCTCGTGTATCGAAATATTCGACAGTTTTTTTTTTCATTAGTTCATGACCTCAAGCCAAACAAACATCCCAAAATTATTCCAAAGTGAAAGAAACTTTCTCATATTACGGATATTTTAAATAAAACATAATAATTTCCATGAACTAAAATATAGTTAAATTGGCCCATTTTTTGAATGAGTTGGCAAAAAATTTTTTTTTTTCTTTAATTAATCACCAACTCCCAAAAATATGCTAAACAAAAATAAAGCTTTGCAAGGAGAAAGTAAAAATCATTATTGGTATATGTTTGTTGTCAATTCTTGTAAAAAGTAATTTGTTTTTTTATACCCTCCTCCATAGCATGGGGGGTATATTAACTTTGTCATTCCGTTTGTAACACATCGAAATAGTGATCTAAGACCCCATAAAGTATATATATTCTGGGTCGTGGTGAAATTCTGAGTCGATCTGAGCATGTCCGTCCGTCCGTCCGTCTGTTGAAATCACGCTAACTTCCGAACGCAACAAGCTATCGACTTGAAACTTGGCACAAGTACTTGTTATTTATGTAGGTCGGATGGTATTGCAAATGGGCCATATCGGTCCACTTTTACGTATAGCCCACATATAAACGGACCCCCAAATTTGGCTTGCGATTGCTCTAAGTGAAGCAAATTTCATCCGATCCGGGTGAAATTTGGTACATGGTGTTAGTATATGGTCTCTAACAAGCATGCAAAAATTGGTCCACATCGGTCCATAATTATATATAGACCCCATATAAATCGATCCCCCGATTTGGCTTGCGGAGCCTCTAAGAGAAGCAAATTTCATCCGATCCGGCTGAAATTTGGTACATGGTGTTAGTATATGGTCTCTAACAAGCATGCAAAAATTGGTCAACATCGGTCCATAATTATATATAGCCCCCATATAAACCGATCCCCCGATTTGGCTTGCGGAGCCTCTAAGAGAAGCAAATTTAGTATATGGTCTCTAACAAGCATGCAAAAATTGGTCCACATCGGTCCATAATTATATATAGCCCCCATATAAATCGATCCCCCGATTTGGCTTGCGGAGCCTCTAAGAGAAGCAAATTTCATCCGATCCGGTTGAAATTTGGTACATGGTGTTAGTATATGGTCTCTAACAAGCATGCAAAAATTGGTCCACATCGGTCCATAATTATATATAGCCCCCATATAAACCGATCCCCCGATTTGGCTTGCGGAGCCTCTAAGAGAAGCAAATTTCATCCGATCCGGCTGAAATTTGGTACATGGTGTTAGTATATGGTCTCTAACAAGCATGCAAAAATTGGTCAACATCGGTCCATAATTATATATAGCCCCCATATAAACCGATCCCCCGATTTGGCTTGCGGAGCCTCAAAGAGAAGCAAATTTCTTCCGATCCGGCTGAAATTTGGTATATGGTATAAGTATATGGACTCTAATGACCATGCAAAAATGGCTACACATCGGTCCATAATTGTATATAGCCCCCATATAAACCGATCACCAGATTTGACTTCCGGAGCCCCTTGGAGGACCAAAATTCATCTGATTCAGTTGAAATTTGGTACGTGGCGTTAATATATGGCCTCAAACACCCATGCAAAAATTGGACGAAATCGGTCAAGAATTATATATAGGCCCCATATAAACCTATCCCCAGATTTGACCTCCGGAGCCCCCTAGGAAGAGCAAAATTCATCCGATTCGGTAGAAATTTGGTACGCGATGTTAGTATATGGTATCCACCAACCATGGAGGAATTGGTTCATATCAGTCTATAATTATATATAGCCCCATATAAACCGGACCCCAGAATTGACCTCCGGTGTCTTTTGGAGAAGCATAATTCATCCGATCTGGTTGAAATTTGGTACGTGGTGGTAGTATATGATATTTAACAACCATGCCAAAAGTGGTCCATATCAGTGAATAATCATATATAGCCCCCATATAAACCGAGCCCGAGATTTGGTTTTGAAGCCTCTTGGAGGAGCAAATTTCATCCGAGTCCGTTGATATTTGGTACATTGTGCTAGTATATGGCCGTTAACAACCATGCCTAACTAGGTCCATATCGGTCTATAGTTATATATAGCCCTCAGATAAATCGATCCCCAATCACACAAAAATTGGTCCATTCAAGTTCATAATTGTATATAGCCCCCATATAAGCGACCCCCATATTTCAATTCTGGCTCTCTACGTTCTGTGCAAAAGTCCATGTCGATTCGTAATTATTTGTAGACTTACCTATACATAACTTTTTTGTCTAATATATACCACGTGGACCATGGACTAACTCACAATTTAGAAAACGATGTTAAGAAGTTTTAAGAAGTTGGGTTAATACCACAACCCAAGTAATTCGATAGTGGATGACAGTCTTTCGTAGAAGTTTCTACGCAATCCATGGTGGAGGGTACATAAGATTCGGCCTGGCCGAACTTACGGCTTGTTTTTTACTTGTTTTTTTTTTTTTTTTGCTAAAGTATATTCCTCATTGCTTCATTTGTTCTATTATGAAACTTCCTCTCCTCACTTTCCTCAAAATGTTATGATGATATATCTTTGGAAATAATTTAAGTATATATCATTCGAATACACCCTTAAATAATCTCAATTTTAATTGCTATGTAGACCTATATGAATTATGGTAATTACACTTTTTGATTTTACAATGAGTGATATATTTTAAGTAATAACTAACTCAATAATTACTATATAGCCTAAAAATATACCACACAATTTCATGTTTGTTAAGTGGCTATAAATTGTATTTGTATTAAAGGTTCATTTTCATGACAATTAGAAGATAGATAATCTGTGTGAAGTTCAATAGAACTGTTGTTGTTAATGAAAATATTTTGAATGGTTTCTTCTTGGAATTTAAACATTTTTATATTTCAATTAGAACGTATGTTATTGAAAGCAAGCAAGCTTAAAGTAGATTTCCATGAAGAAGAGAATAATTTCCAGTGTTACTTATTTAGTTAGTAGAAATTTTATTGTAGTTATTGTACACAGAAAAAAATTTCATGAAATTTTTTCCAATTAAAGTCTTAATTGAGTTCTTAAAAATATTCAATTAAAAATTTAATTGATTCAACAATTGATTTTAATTGAAACAAAAATCAATCACAAAAATTAATAGTATCAATTAATTTTTTGATTGGATCAATTAATTTTTTAATTGACTTTCAATGAATTTTTTAATTATTTATTTATTACAAGATTTACAATCATAATAAATTATGAAAATAAATATAAAACAAACAACCTTGACCTAATTTATGTGATTGAAGACATTTCAATTAAAAAATTAAATGGATCAATTAATTTCGTGATTAAATTAGAGTTTTTTTGTGTATCTTCCCAGCAAAAAAATTTGGAGGTTCTCCCAAAGGCACAACTTTAAAAGCACTTCCAGAAGATTCACTCCCAATGATGTTCTTTTTTTAACTACCCAGGAAATTCTTTTAATTCAATTTGTTATAACATAGTTTTTCCATATTTTTAATGGGTAATTTTAACTTTCTTTGTTTCAAATAGGTTAAAAACAGAGTAAGAATTCGTAAAATGGTACAAATCATTTAAATTTTGTCGAAATAAATGCTAAATCCAATCTGAAAAAATTTTTGAAAATATTTGAGGTCAAACGTTTACGACAAGCGTTAGAATCCATTAAAAATTATTAAAAAATTATAAAAATTATTTATTTGACAAAATATCACAGAATTTTTTAATTTACATCCAAAACATTGAATTCGGATCACACTTAAAGAAGTGATGCAAATTCAGTGCAACCGCTATGACAAGCCCATGTTAAATTCATCGCTTCTGTGTCAATTTTGCACCACTTCCGGATCCAAAAAGAACATTTTCATTACTTTTTTGGCGACGCTTTTTTTGCTGGGAATTGTTTAGTAAAACGAAGCTAATGTCAGCGCAAACATTACACTAAACACAAATTTCAGTTTTTAGGTAAAACTTTTTTTTGTAAATATGAAAGACAATATTCTTTCGCCTAAAGTTAAAATTAAATTTTACCTTCAGCCTACACAGAAAAAAATATCACCAAAATATTTTCAATTAAAAAGTTAATTGAAGTTAAAAAATTTTTCAATTAATAAATTAATTGATAGTTAATAAATTAATTAAGTCAAGGATTGAACATTTTTAAATTTTTAATTAAAAAATTAATTGATAAATTAACTTTTCAATCAAACTAGGAACACTAAGGCTATGGTCACACTAGGCAAATATTTGGCCAAAATTAGTGACAAAAAATTTCCAGAACTATTTTCCAAATATCTGGATATGAGTTATGGAAAATAATCCTGCCATGATATTATGTATATGCAATATGAGCCCAAAGATGTTTGCTGGTTTGTGTGTGGCGACGTATTCGTTTTTGATTTCTGTCAAATATTTGCCTAATGTCACCATAGCATAAGTCACTTAAAAAAGTGATGAAAATTTTTTTTTATTCTTTAATAAAAATTTATTTAAAACAATCGATTTTTTTATCAAACTAAAAACACGAAGTCAGTTAAGAAAGTAATTGAAAATAGCCACGTTTTTAATTCAAGAAATTGAGTTTTGCAATCAACATCAAATAAATATTTAATTTTAAACAATTAAAAAATTAATTGAAATTTTCAAATCAAATTAATTAATTTTTTATTTTATTTTTTAATCAAATATTTTTTTATGCCCAATTAAAACTCTGATTGATTCGAACATTTTCGTGATTAAAGACATTTCAAAGAAAATAATTTGACCAATTAATTTCGTGATTGAATCAGAAAAAAAAAATTTATGTGTACACACAAAAAAATTTGTTTTCTGATTCAATCATGAAATTAATTGATTCAATTAATTGTTTAATTGAAATGAAGACATTTCATCAGGAAAATGTGCGAATCAATCACAGTTTTAATTGGGAATAAAAAAATATTCGCTTAAAAAATTAATCGATTTGATTTAAAAATTTCTATACATTTTTTTATTGATTCAATTAAAAATTTTATTGATGTTGAATGCAAAAATCAATTATTTTTTTTTTGTAATTGATTCAGACATTTCATCAGGAAAATGTTAGAATCAATCACAGTTTTAATTGGGAATAAAAAAATATTCGATTAAAAAAATTAATTGATTTGTTTTAAAAATTTCTATACATTTTTTTATTGATTTAATTAAAAATTTTATTGATGTTGATTGCAAAAATCAATTAATTTTTTTAATTGATTCAGTCAAACACTGCACTTGCTTTTGCTATCATAGTCAGTCCTGCTATCCGTACAAATATTTACCCTGTCTCGTTTTCATGCTGAAACATTGATTGGCATATATGTAGAGCCTATGTCAACTGACATTCATCTAAAACCTAAGTATATGACCTTTTGTGTGCCCCTAAATATATTCCATATAAATTGAAGTCATTACCTAAAATAGTTGTTGTAATTATTTCTAAATGCCTCAATTCAAAAATATATACGGTTTGACAAAATACACGTCAGTGCCAAGCCATACACAAGTTATCAAAGTTCATTGGAAATTGTTAGCGGTGAACCCTCTAATAACTAAACAGTTTTTTACTATAGTCATTTTAGAAAATAATTTTCAGAGTATATTTTCAGGAGCAAAAATTTTAATTACATATTTCAATAAGACTATCAATTAAATGACTTCCTTTCTAAAGGTCGGTATCATATGAAATATATATATTTTTTTTATATTACAAAACTTTACTTCAAGAGAAGGGAAAAGGGTTTCAACATGTTTGGGGGGAAACGTAAATAATTTATTATATCATATGGGAATATTATCAATAAGTTGGCCTAGTTTTTTAAAGAAGAAATGTTTGAAAGTTATTTTTTATCCAAGAGCCTAAAGCTATATGTTGTTAACTAACAAGGGGTGTTCAAATAAATATTTTATTTTTTGACAATGTTGGGTTAGGCATTAGTTTTCTAATCCTATGTCACCCGATATTACTCTGTGCCAGTATTTCAACATGTATGCGTTTGGTATAAAATAAATGTATATAAATTTAAGTTATTATTGTAGTTGTTGTCATTATTTCCGGTATATGTTAATCCAAAAAACTTATACCGGTTGATAAAATATACGACAGCAGTATCATAAATAAAACATATACAAATTATTAAAGTTCATTGAAAGTTGTTACAGGTTGAACCCATCAATGATTTTATATAAAATCATAGTATAACATACTCTTCGGGGCAAATATACTAATTACACATTTCTATAAGACTATCAACTAAATTACAGTAGCATGTTTCTATATGAATATTCATTTTGGAAAGTATTTCTCATAGTATACTTTTCGGGGCAAACATTCTAATAACATACTTCAATAAGACTATCAACTAAATTACTCTCTTGCTAACGGTCGATATCATACGAAAAGAAGTTTAATGGTCAATTATGTTGGTAAACTTTATTTCAATCGGACAAGCAAATGTTTTAACGTGTTTGAGGCAAACATAAATAAATAATTAGAGCATAGGTTTGGGAGTCACTCGTGAAAGTATTTTTCAGACTATTCTTTCTGAGGCCAAGATTCTAATAGCATATTTCAATAAGACTATTAACTAAATTACTCTCTTCCTAACGGTCGATATCATCATACGAAATGATATTTAATAGTCAATTATGTTAGTAAGCTTTAATTCAATCAAAGCAAATTGCTGAACATGTTTGAGGGAAACATAAATAAATAATTGGAGCATATGTTTGGGAGTCAATAACAAATGTGTCGTGTTGAACTATCCAAATGATATCCCATGAAAATAACATCAACCAATTGTCCTAATTTTAAGGAAGAAATGTTTAAAGTCTATTGTATTTATTAAAGTAATAGTTTAAAAAAGGATTAAACTTCAAATAAAAAATAACAATTTTAGTTTGGAAAGTTTAGGTTATGTTGATGAGAATAGTCAGGGTTTTACAAAATATAGCAATTATTGAAGTTCAATGAAAGTTGAAACTAATAATAAAGAAAAACAACAGTTGCTTTTTTTTACATAAATATTCGTTTCAGAAAGTATTTTTCAGAGTATACTTTTTGGGGCAAGAATTCTAATTAGAGTAAAATTTTTCTACAGTGAACAAATTTCAGAAGCACTGCTTTTTCGTTCCCATTTTCTTGTATTTTGATAGAATTTCTTTATAATGGAGTTTCTATATAATGACCCAGCAAAAAAAAAGCGTCACCAAAAAAGTAATGAAAATTTTCTTTTTGGATCCGGAAGTGGTGCAAAAGTGACGCAGAAGCGATGAATTTAACATTTTAAATATCAAAACACTTGTGTTTTTTACAATGCGCGCACCAAAGTAAAGAAAACGTCAAATTTGCAATCGCAGTGCACAGATACCATAGACTTTTTTCTAATTATTTTTTCACACAGGGATGCAGAATTTTGTTCTCTTTCGAACGGTACCCATCATGGATGGGTATCTTCGATTTGAATTTTTGAATTAATCACACAAATCGGTATGAAATACCCCAATGTGCGTTGCACTGAATTTGTATCACTTCTTTAGGTGTGAACAGAATTCAATGTTTTGGATGTAAATTAAAAAATTCTATCATATTTTGTCAAATAAATATTTTTTTTATACTTTTTTTTTAATTTTTAATGGATTTTAACTAACGCTTGTCGGAAAGTTTTGACCTCAAATATTTTCAAAAATTTACAATTTTTCCAGATTGGATTTAACATTTTTGTCGACAAAATTTAAATGATTTGTACCATTTTATGAATTCTTACTCTGTTTTTAACCTATTTGAAACCAAAAAAGTTAAAATAATCCATTAAAAGTATGAAAAAACAAGTTATAAAAAATTGAATTAAAAGAACTTCCTGGGTAGTTAAAATGAAGAACATCATTAGGAGTGCATCTTCTGGATGTGCTTTTAAAGTTGTGCCTTTGGAAGAACTTTCAAATTTCTTTGCTGGGGAAGTAATTTTCTGGTCCCGTTAAGATTCATTATAGGGAAATTCGACTATATGTAATTCGGTAAGGCTTTCAATTGAATGAAATATTTCTTTCTAAAGGGATCTGGCCCTGGCCTCGTAATAATGCTGAGCCATTTCTCACGCTAGTCTTCAGCCTGGCAGACGTACTAAGAGCTTTCGTTTTTGCTACCAATCCCGAGTGATCATCTACGGTCCAACTGCTCCACAATCAATGATAACTGTTTTCATGGCAGAAGCTTTTTTCCATCCTCCACATAATATTAAATTAATCCTAATTTAGTATTTTGCTTTTCATGTAGATCGAACCAAAAAGGAGATCTATATTTTGCGAAAAAAAAAGAAATGACTAGGCAGAACAACCAGCACAGCCATAGGTCGACTCAAAACATGATTTTGAGTTAATCAGATCTGAAGCAAACAACCAAAAACTGATATAATGAAAGTTTGATTTTATCCTTTGAAAATAAGTTGAATTCAAGCTTTTTAATTTAAAAACTAGTCGAATTCAAGCATTATTCAAATGTGTTTATTTAGTGTGTACCTTTCGTACTAACCTCAAATACTCACACTAAGGGGTCATAGTAAACAATAATAACTGGCTACACACAAAAAAATAATGTTTGCCTTCAATCACATATTAATTGATCCAATTAATTTTTAATTGAATTGTCTTCAATCACAGAAATGATAGCATCAATAAAAAAATTAATTGAAAGTATTTAAGTTCAAATGAAATGTATCATGGAATTTATGTTCAATAAAGAGAAAAAAAAAATTAATTGATACTATTAATTTTTCTAATTGATTTTTGTTTCAATTAAAAGATTTGTTGAATCAATCAAATTTTGAATTGAATATTTTTTAAAAGTCAATTAAGACTTTAATTGGAAAAACGTTCGTGAAATTTTTTTCTGTGTATGAGCTCTGAAGAAAAACACCCACACTTAACAAAATGAACCTTTAGGACACCAATTTAGCACATATTTTGGCTCATGGTTATTATTTTTTATTACATTATTTATTTTTATTAAATTTGAGACAGTTTCTTTGATTTTAATTATTTTTTTTTTAACTAAAAAATGGGGAAAAAATTATACACAAATGAAGATTTATTCGTATTTCCCATATTTTAATTTTACCACAAATGCGCCTACTATGAGCTTCATATGGTGCTAAAGCCATTTTTGCAATTTTCAACTCACATTTTCCCCTTAAAACAACTATAAATAAAATTTCTTGAAATTTTCGAAAAATATTGACTTATTTGTTGGCGAGGCTTCTTCGTAATTTTAACAGTTAAGTTAAAATTAACTTAATTTTTCTAAAATTAAACAAAATTTTTCTGCCTGGTGGGTTCACTGTTTTTTAATTTCAAGAATGGTTTAGAGAAAGCTAGTATTCATGATTTGAAAATGAGTTGAATTCATTTTTTTTAATTTTAAGCTGAGTTGAATTCAAGCATTATTCAAATGTGATTATTTACTTGAATTTATCGAAAAATATTTACTTAATTTTGTGACGTTTGCGTGACGTCAGCGTTAGTAATACAGTTAAGATTTTCTAAAATTAACTTAAATATTATTTTTTTTGTTTTTTAATTAATCAAAAATTTTCCAGTCCAATAATGGCTTATAGAAATTATGTATTTTGCTTTGGAAATGAGTTGAATTCAAGTTTTATTCAAATGTAATATTTACTATACTTTTAAGCTTCAAATACACAGTCAGCGGCCAGAGTCACCTCGGCTAAATGGTATATGATAACCGGCAATCCTCTTCATGATATTAATCCCCCATTTTAGCCTTTTGTTTTTTATGAAGATCGAATCAAAAATGAGACTTCTATCATGTGACAAATAAATAGATGAATAGATAGTCATAGCTAGTTCGAAGTGGTTCTGAATCCATCACCTCTGAGGTAAACCACCAAAGAATATTTTAGGGAAAAATTAGGGAGCCACCGTGGTGCAATGGTTAGCATGCCCGCCTTGCATACACAAGGTCGTGGGTTCGATTCCTGCTTCGACCGAACACCAAAAAGTTTTTCATCGGTGGATTATCCCACCTCAGTAATGCTGGTGACATTTCTGAGGGTTTTAAAGCTTCTCTAAGTGGTTTCACTGCAATGTGGAACGCCGTTCGGACTCGGCCATAAAAAGGAGGTCCCTTGTCATTGAGCTTAACATGGAATCGGGCAGCACTCAATGATAAGAGAGAAGTTCACCAATGTGGTATCACAATAGACTGAATAGTCTAAGTGAGCCTGATACATCAGGCTGCCACCTAACCTAACCTAACCTAGGGAAAAATTGGAATTTTGGCCTTTGAAAATGAGTTGAATTCAAATAAGGCGAGATAAATTCAAGCATTAGGGAAATGTTTCCATTTGCTCCACTATTTATACCCTGCGCCACACTGTGGAACAGGGTATTATAAGTTAGTGCATATGTTTGCAACATCCAGAAGGAGACGAAATAGACACATGGTGTCTTTGGCAAAAATGCTCAGGGTGGACTCCTGAGTCGATATAGCAATATCCGTCTGTACGTGAACACATTTTTGTAATCAAAGTCTAGGTCGCAGTTTTAGTCCAATCAAACTCAGATTTGGCACAAGTATGTGTTTTGGCACAGAATAGATCCCTATTGATTTTGGAAGAAATCGGTTCAGATTTAGATATAGCTCCCATATATATCTTTCGCCCGATATGGACTAATACGGTCCCAGAAGCCAGAGTTTTACCCCAATTTCGTTGAAATTTTGCCCTAGGAGTACAATTAGTAGTGTAGTCATGTGTGCCAAATTTTATTGAAATCGGTTCAGATTTAGATATAGCTCCCATATATATCGTTCGCCCGATTTACACTCATATGACCACAGAGGCCAATTTTTAACTCCGATTTAGTTGCAATTTTACACACGGAGTAGAATTAGGATTGTAGCTATGCGTGCCAAATTTGGTTGAAATCGGTTCAGATTTAGATATATCTCCCATATATAGCTTTCGCCCGATTTACACTCATATGACCACAGAGGCCAGTTTTTAACTCCGATTTAGTTGAAATTTTGCACAGGGAGTAGAATTAGCATTGTTGCTATGCTTGCCAAATTTGGTTGAAATCGGTTCAGATTTAGATATAGCTCCCATATATATGTTTTTCTGATTTCGACAAAAATGGTTAAAACACCAAAATTTTCCTTGTAAAATCGCCACTGCTTAGTCGAAAAGTTGTAAAAATGACTCTAATTTCCCCGCCTGACTTTAGACTTTTCTTACTTGTTTTTTTTTTTTTGTAATTTAAATTTGTACTTTATTATTCCTTCCTATACTTTCTAAGCCATTACGACAGTTAAATGCGTTTTTTTTTTTATTTTCTTATAACAAAAAAAAACAATGAAAAATCAATACTGTGATTATTGTATCAAATATTTGTAATATATCTATAATGATAAAAACATACACACTCACATATGTTGATACAGGATAAAGACACACACTTAATAGATACAAAAGACAGCGACAATTTAAGTATGAAGTAAAAACGAATTATGGGTTGAATATCTATACAACATCTAATAGGTGGTGCAGCAAAAAGGACACCAAACTAAAAAGTAGTCATTAAAAATGAAGACAGTGTTTCCAAAATGAGTAAACATATTTGGTGTTTTCATTAAAATTTAATAGGCATTTATTTAAAATCGTTAATTAATTATGTAAATAAAACATTTATAGAACATCATGACCTTTATAAATAATTATTTTATATTCAATAATAATTAATATAATTAATTTGACAATTATAATAATCGCTTTCATTTAAAAATTATTATTAAATTAATTAATAAAAAATAATTAGTTCACAAATCGATATGATTCTTCATCAATTAATATATTTCTTAATAATTTCTCTTCGGTATATACTTTTAAATACTGTACTTGAAAGGACCTTATAACCTTCACCTTGAGCCGGAAAATTAATGTGTAATTTCCTCAAGTCAAGAGCAAATGCGTATGCATGTTTAAAAGAGGGGGGTAAATGTGACCCTTTTCCATATTCAACCACAAAATGAAATAGAAATTCATATGAAGGCTATAATTTATTCACGACCATTGGCTTTTACCACTCATCCTTATTGTTACAATGTCATAGAATTGCTGTGTTTTCGTTGCACGATAAAAAAAATTCCCTAGCATTCCGATTTAATAGTGTTTCATACTTTCTAGGGTTATAAATATAATATAAAAAAATGTTATATAGCTATTTATATAAATATTTGCAATTCAAATAGAACAAAAAAACAATATAATAAAATTAGACATGTCCTTCTAATAGAATATGGAATTTGAGAAATTTCATTCATCAAGGAGTTTTAGAGAAATATGTAGATGATAGAAATACATAATTTTTTTAGGAATTTGGGCTAGTTAATTTTTTTGCAATGATTAATTTATGTTTATTAAAATTGGTTTCTTATTATAACTAAATATAGAGCATATTTTTTGTTAGCTACACAAAAAACACAATTTTGTTTGAAAACTTTCAAATTTACACAGAAAAAAATTTTTACCTAAATATTCCCAATTAAAATTTTAATTGAATTTTCAAAAATATTCAATTAAAAATTTAATTAAATCAAAAATTTATTTTTAATTAAAACAAAAATCAAACACAAAAGTTGATAGTATCAATAACATTTTAATTGACTTTGGTGATTGGTACACACAGAAAAAAAATTTACCTAAATATTCCTATATTAAAATTCCTATATTAAAATTTTAATTGAATTTTCAAAAATATTCAATTAAAAATTTAATTAATTTAACAATTTATTTTTAATTAAAACAAAAATCAAACACAAAAGTTGATAGTATCAATAAAATTTTAATTGACTTTGGTGATTGGTACACAAAAAACAGTTTTTTCTGATTCAATTACGAAATTAGTTGATCCAATTATTTTTTTAATTGAAATGTCCACAATCGCAGAAATGATAGTGTCAATTCAAAAATTATTTGAAAGTCAATTAAAAAATTAATTGATAGTCAATTCAAAAATTATTTGAAAGTCAATTAAAAAATTAATTGAAAGTCAATTAAAAAATTAATTGAAGTCAATTAAAAAAATAATTGAAAGTCAATTAAAAACATAATTGAAAGTCAATTAAAAACATAATTGAAAGTCAATTAAAAACATAATTGAAAGTCAATTAAAAAATTAATTGATCCAATTAATTTTTGTGATTGATTTTTGTTTCAATGAAACAATTTGTTTAATCAATTAAATTTTTAATTGAATATTTTTTAAAACTCAATTAAGACTTTAATTGGAAAAATTTCGTGAATTTTTTTTTCTGTGTACTTTCATTTCTCATTTCAATTCATTAGCCCGATAAATTTCGTGATTGAATCCAAAACTTATTGTTTTGTGTAATTGAATTAAATTTAATCAAACTGAATTAATTTGAAATTCAACAATTTATTTTGAATTAAACCAAAAATCAAACACTAAAGTTGATAGTATCAATTAATTTTTAATTGACTTTGGTGATTGGTACACACAAAATAATTTTTTTCTGATTCAATCATGATCCAATTAATTTTTTTAATTTAATTGTTTTCAACCGCAGAAATGATAGTTTCAATTAAAAAATTAATTGAAAGTCAATTAAAAAATTAATCGAAAGTCAATTAAAAAATTAATTGAAAGTCAATTAAAAACATAATTGAAAGTCAATTAAAAACATAATTGAAAGTCAATTAAAAAATTAATTGATACTATTAATTTTTGTAATTGATTTTTGTTACAATTAAACAATTTGTTGAAACAATTAAATTTTTAATTGAATATTTTTTAAAACTCAATTAAGACTTTAATTGGAAAATTTTCGTGATTTTTTTTCTGTGTACTTTAATTTCTGTCATTAAAGACATTTCAATTAAAAATTCATTGGCCTGATAAATTTAGTGATTGAATCCAAAACTTATTTTTTTTTTGTGTATAGTTGAATTAAATTTATTCAAACTGTATTGATTTGAAATTCAACAATTTATTTTGAATTAAACCAAAAATCAAAAACTAAAGTTGATAGTATCAATTTAATTTTGGTGATTGGTACACACAAAATAATTTTTTTCTGATTCAATGATGATCCAATTATTTTTTTATTTTAATTGTCTTCACAGAAATGATAGTATCAATTAAAAAATTAATTGAAAGTCAATTAAAAAATTAATTGAAAGTCGATTAAAAAATTAATTGAAAGTCAATTAAAAAATTAATTGATCCAATTAATTTTTGTTTCAATTAAACAATTTGTTGAAACAATTAAATTTTTAATTGAATATTTTTTAAAACTCAATTAAGACTTTAATTGGAAAAATTTTCGTGATTTTTTTTTTCAGTGTACTTTCATTTCTGTCATTGAAGACATTTCATTTAAAAATTCATTGGCCCGATAAATTTCTTGATTGTATCCAAAACTTATTTTTTTGTTTGTGTATAGTTGAATTAAATTTAATCAAACTGAATTGATTTGAAAGAAAAATAATTAATGGTGGTCAAAAAAATTTCTTTTTAAAAATCAAACAAATTTTTAAAATAAAATTTGTAGAAATTAAAATTTTTAGATATATGTAATATTTGAATATTACGATAATTACGCTAATAATGATCCCTTTCACCGATTATGCGTACAATTTTATCAACTATAGGATATCATAAACTTGTTTTGGAATCAAGTATCGTTAAAAAGAAATATTATTTTACTTAGATGTAAAATAATATTTCTTTTTAATATTAGTAAATGTACATATTAGTATTTGTAAAATAAATAAAAAATCATCACATTTAGTGAAGGAAACACAGAAACAAATATCACCAAAATTTGTCCAATACATTTTTTTTATAGAATTTTAAAAAATATTCAATTAAAATTTTAATTGGTTCAACAAATTTTTTTAATTGAAACTAAAATAAATCGCCCAATTAACCAACTATAATATAATAAATCACAAACATTAACTGTATAAATTAATTTTTTAATTGACTTTGGTGATTGGCATTATCATTTGTGTGAGTGAAGACATTTCAATTAGGAATTAATTGGATCAATGAAGAAAAAAAAATATTTTTTTTTTGGCGGATCAATTAATTTCGTGATTGAAATAAAATATTTTTTTTTTTGTGAGAATTGGAAATAAGATTATTTTGTAGTATAAAAATAAAAAAAACATTTTTTTTTGTTAAGAGAAAAAATTAAAGGCACTAATCCTAATCGTCCAAGCGAATTGGGAAGAAGCTTTGCCATGTTTCCTTTTTTTCTCATAAATACTTCTAAAGATATCAGTCTGTCGAGAAAAAAAATCCTCGACCATTTCTAGAATAGTTTTCTAAGAGGTTTGCAACATTTTCATTGAGATTAACCTTTTGAAATTTCTTTAAATTGTATAAATGTTTTCACATTATGAATTCCTTGTTATGGTCATATTTAATTTACAATATATCTTACTAAAATGTTTCGCCTAAATGTAGGCAATACTTTCTATAAGTATCAGATTTGTCTTTTACTCCCAAGTGTAGGCAATAATTTATGTAATTAAATTTCTAATACATTTTTCACATAAAACATGCCTTATATCACTAGACTAGAGGTTCTCAAAAGGATTTCTCCAATGTTTTTCGAAATAAATGTCGTGCTATGGTAGTACTTCATGAGTTAAGAACTAGATGTATTAGTGATTACTAACTGGGTTTCCCTATGAGATAATACTTTCCTTCAAAGAGAAGGTGAAAATATGAATAGAAAATTAAGCTGATTAAAAAGTGAAACCGCCATCCTTATTGGCCTTAATGTAGGCAATAATTTGTGGTTTTCCGTATGACCCTAAATGTGGGCAATAATTTTTATATTTAAGAAAATTAACCCTCTAGTGCCCAAGACCAAGACATTTAATAAGGAAGCTTTTAGTAAAACACACCTTAAGACAATAAAAATGGGTAAAATAAAAAGAAAACTTAGTTAAAACTGTTCAAGAGGCTTTGCAGCATATACTGAATTTTATCGTATAAATTTTTCTTGTATAGTTTTCTTGCCTTCGTGTCGTTAACATTGAAAATTTAATCAGCTGGCAAAAAATTGGGGCATTAGAGGGTTAAACTGATTTAAAAAGTGAAACCGTCATCCTTATTGGCCTTAATGTAGGCAATAATCTATATGTGTATGCGGTTTTCCGTATAACCCTAAATGTAGGCAATAATTTTTTTTATATTTAAATTTGTAATAGTTTTCATTTTTTAAATAAAACGTGCCTAATATTACTATGAGCACAAGTTCTCCAAAAACAAATATTGTTCCATGATATTCGAAATCAATGACATACAACCGGCAGCAAGAAAACAAACAACTTAATGACGTATGAAGTAGATGTTATAGTGATTCATATTTGGGTTTCCCTATGAGTTAACAATTCTCTTCACAGAGAAAATGAAAATAAGAATAAAAAATTAAATTTATTTAAACAAATATTTATTTATATAAAAATTTCTTTCTCCAAAAACTCCATTCTTAAGCCTGATTTTTTTCTTTTTAATGGAATTTATTATTCATTTAACTTCTTAGAAAATTTGTTCCCATATTTTCAAATCTTCTTTCGTTATAACTGTAGTCAATATAGGCCATGTATTTTTTGGTTTTGTTATTACCAAGTGAAAACCTATTACCAATATGCTCATAGACGATTACATATGTTTAGTCAACATTACATTATTTAAATCCCTAAATGCTTCTTGACGTAAGAAAAAAATACCCCTCAACTACAAGTTATTCCTATGCATTGGTATTTTCAAATATGCATGTTACGATTTCTCTGTTTGCTGTGAAAACGTGATGTTGGTAATACATAAGTGATAATTAAATATACAAATATTTTATAGTATTGCCCAAAGGTATGCTACAATAGTTTAACTAATTAATACATGCGTACATGCCATGATAGTTGCATACACACACACAAATATTTTTTGACTTCAAACACGAAATGAATGGATCCACATTAATTTTTAATTGAAATGTCGTCAATCGAAGAAATTAAAAAAATTAATTGAAAGTTAATTAAAAAATTAATTGATACCATTAATTTTTTGTTTAATTTTTGTTTCAATTAAAAATTTTGTCGAGTATGAAATTTTTAATTTAATATTTTTAAAATTTTTTCTCTGTGTACAATGGTCAGTTCCTGACAATGTGTAGTCAGAGTTACATATGACGTGTGTTTCAGAAGCATAAACATTTTTAAAAGCAAAAGTGTTTTCTTAGTCCTTTGTAAATACATTTTAAATTAAATTTCCTAAAGATATGCTATGAATCTTCTTGCTATATAAAGATTTTTGCAGAAGATATGCTTACATAAATAATTATCGGATGGTCAGAGAGTCTATTTATTTTATTGGCAAATTATCTCAAAAAGGTTACAAAAAACGTTTCGCGTTCTCACAAAGAAAATCGGAACATAGCATTTATAGCATTTTTTGTTATTACGAGTTAATAATTTTAAATTAAAATAATATTCCTTCCACCCTTAATATATGCTTCTTATACTTATTTATTGTTAAACAATGAGAAATATGCAATATAAGAAATATTTACTTATTAGGAATTTGTTTTTTTTTTCTCAATACAAATCTAAGGAAAACTCATAAATATTTAATAAGAAGCAGTAATAAAGAAAAATATTTGAAACTAATAGGCTTTATGTTGCTATGTAGTACTATTGCTTTTAGACGAACAAAAGAATTTTAAAATTTGGGACTCTAGGTCGTATATTTGTTATTATTAATATTTTCGTATTAAAATGAATCATTCGCAAAGCTTTTGATGGTACATCAATTAATTAATATTTATCATACGCATAATTGTTTTGGAACAAAATATTTCCGTATTAAAATTAATCATTCGCAAAGCTTTAGATGGTACTGTAGTTAATTTACAATTTGGACTCTAGGTCGTATATTTGTTATTATTTTCGTATTAAAATTAATCATTCGCAAAGCTTTAGATGGTACTGTAGTTAATTTACAATTTGGACTCTAGGTCGTATATTTGTTATTATTTTCGTATTAAAATTAATCATTCGCAAAGCTTTTGATGTTACAGCAATTAACCAATATTTATCATACGCATAATTGTTTTGGAAAAAAATAATAATAAGGTAATAAAAACGAAATGAAAATTATTTTAAATTAAATCAAATTCAAAACATTATATTATATGAAATTCAAAAAAATTTCTTTAGTCCAGGCATATTGCTATTAATAACCTTTTGTATTTCGTGCCACAGAATTAAAATTTGGTCACCCTAGATCTCTCATATTAACTACCGGCAAAACAGAAAAATATTTACTAGGAAACAAAATTGAAGTAGCAGAAAATTAATAGAAATTTTATTGCGTAGGTCGTAGCAACAAAAAAGTTCAAATATATTTACTTTTTTTTTGTTTCTATTTTCTCCTGTTTCGTTTTCTTTGCTTCCCTTTCCGTTAGAGTTCGTATTCATTCCTTGTTGTGGGAAGCAGTCAATCAACATTTACAATATCCTGTTTTCCCATGGTACCATGAAAAAAATCTACAAAAATGAAATTCTATGTAAACATAGACTGACTTAAAAACACTGGGAAATGTAGAAGAAAAGGAAACGTAAACAGAACAAAATACATTTTTTTCAGAAGTCATATAAAAATAACTTGCAAAACTATATCAAAAGTTTTCAGTTTGTCTTTATCATTGAAATTGAAAAGTTTACCATACCATAGTTCTAATTTTCAAGAAAAACTTTAAGAGAAAAAGAGAATACAACAAAAAGCAAATGTTTTTTACACGTATTAGTATAAGAACATTAAGTCTACTAAAACTTTGTTTTCCTCATTTCATTCTCGGTGGGTGGGAAGTGAATTTTTGAGTACTTCACAACAGGACAGTTCGTGTGTAAAATCAAAGAAAAATATCCGTTTTCATATCCGTTTTGGATTCCTTAAGGGAAGGTCATGTTTACCACGGAAACGTCTTTAATACACTTTGCATATGTGTGCATGCATACACATTCTAACAAACGGAAAACATTTCAAGTCGGAAACGGCCAAGTTGAAGGACAATTTTCAATTTTGCTTGAGAATCAAGAAAATTCAACCTTATGGGGGATTAAGGTATAACTGACAAAAGCGATTTTTCGAACCATGTTTTTCTTCATAAAATTGACAAAATTTTCAACAGAACTAAAATTTTGACAAAATTTTCTATAGAAATAAAATTTTGACAACATTTTCTATAGAAATAAAATTTTGACAAAATTTTCTATAGAAATAATATTTTGAAAATGTATAGAAGAATATAGAAATTTGTCAAAACAAAATTCTGACACAATTTTCTATGGAAATATAATTTTGACAACATTTTCTATAGAAATAAAATTTGATAAAATTTTCTATATAAACTTTTGGCAAAATTTTCTAAAGCAATGAAATTTTGACAAAATTTACAGAAGAATATAGAAATTTGTCAAAATAAAATTTTGACGAAATTTTCTATAGAAATAAAATTTTGACAAAATTTTCTAAAGAACTAAATTTTGACACAATTTTCTATAGAAATAAAATTTTGACAAAATTTTCTATAGAAATAAAATTTTGACAAAATTTTCTATAGAAATAAAATTTTGACAAAATTTTCTATAGAAGTAAAATTTTGACAATATTTTCTATAGAAATTAAATTTTGATAAAATATTCTATAGAAATAAAATTTTGATAAAATATTCTATAGAAATAAAATTTTGACAAAATTTTCTATAGAAATAAAATTTTGACAAAATTTTCTATAGAAATAAAATTTTGGCAAAATTTTCCATAGAAATAAAATTTTAACAAAATTTTCTATAGAAATAAAATTTTGCCAAAATTTTCTATGGAAATAAAATTTTGACAAAATTTTCTATAGAAATAAAATTTTGACAAAATTTTCCATAGAAATAAAATTTAGACACAATTTTCTATAGAAATAAAATTTTGCCAAACTTTTCTATAGAAATAAAATTTTGACAAAATATTCTATAGAAATAAAATTTTGACAAAATTTTCTATAGAAATTAAATTTTTACACAATTTTCTATAGAAATACAATTTTGACAAAATTTTCTATAGAAATAAAATATTGACACAGCAATGAAATTTGGAAAAAAAATTTCTATAGAAATAAAATTTTGATAAAATTTACCATAGAAATAAAATTTTGACACAATTTTCTATAGAAATAAAATTTTGCCAAAATTTTCTATAGAAATAAAATTTTGACAAAATTTTCTTTAGAAATAAAATTTTAACAACATTTTCTACAGAAATAAAGTTTTGATAAAATTCTCTATAGAAATAAAATTTGATAAAATTTTCTTATAAACTGTTGACAAAATTTTCTAAAGCAATGAAATTTTGACAAAATTTTCTATAGAAATAAAATTTTGACAACATTTTCTATAGAAATAAAATTTGATAACATTTTCTATATAAATAAACTTTTGACAAAAGTTTCTAAAGCAATGAAATTTTGACAAAATATAGAAATTTGTCAAAAAAAATTTTGACAAAATTTTCTATCGAAATAACATTTTGACAAAATTTTCTATAGAAATAAAATTTTGACAAAATTTTCTATAGAAATAAAATTTTGACAAAATATTCTATAGAAATAAAATTTTGACGAAATTTTCTTTAGAAATAAAATGTTGACAAAATTTTCTATAGAAATAAAAATTTGCCAAAATTTTCTTTAGAAATAAAATTTTGCCAAAATTTTCTATAGCAAAAAAAATTTTGACAAAATTTTCTATAGAAATAAAATTTGATGAAATTTTCTATATAAACTGTTGACAAAATTTTCTAAAGCAATGAAATTTTGATAAAATTTATAGAAGAATATAGAAATTTGTCAAAATAAAATTTTGACGCAATTTTCTATAGAAATAAAATTTGGACAAAATTGTCTATAGAAATAAAATTTTGCCAAAATTTTCTTTAGAAGTAAAATTTTGACAAAATTTTCGTTAGAAATAAAATTTTGTCATATATTCGATAGAAATAAAATTTTGATAATATTTTCTATAGAAATAAAATTTTGACAAAATTTTCTATAGAAATAAAATTTTGACAAAATTTTCTATATAAATAAACTGTTGACAAAATTTTCTAAAGCAATAAAATTTTGACAAAATTTATAGAAGAATGTAGAAATTTGTCAAAACAAAATTTTGACAAAATTGTTTATAGAAACCAAATTTTGACAAAATTTTCCATAGAAATAAAATTTTGATAAAATTTTCTATAGAAATAAAATTTTGACAAAATTTTCTATAGAAATAAAATTTTGACGAAATTTTTCATAGAAATAAAATTTTGACAACATTTTCTACAGAAATAAAGTTTTGATAAAATTTTCTATAGAAATAAAATTTTGACAAAATTTTCTATATAAATAAAATTTTGACAAAATTTTCTATATAAATAAACTGTTGATAAAATGTTCTATATAAATAATCTTTTGACAAAATTTTCTAAAGCAATAAAATTTTGACAAAATTTATAGAAGAATATATAAATTTGTCAAAACAAAATTTTGACAAAATTGTCTATAGAAACAAAATTTGACAAAATTTTCTATAGAAATAAAATTTTGACAACATTTTCTATAGAAATAAAATTTTGACAAAATTGTCTATAGAAACAAAATTTTGACAAAAATTTTCTATAGAAATAAATTTTTTACAAAATTTTCTATAGAAATAAAATTTTGACAATATTTTCTATAGAAATAAAACTTTGACAAAATTTTCGGTAGAAATTAAATTTTGACAACATATTGTATAGAAATAAAATTGGTACAAACTTTTCTATAGAAATAAAGTTTTGACAAATTTTTCTATATACCCACATTTTCCTACATAAGTGCTCTTTTGTGAACTTGCCTAAAAATTGCTTTATTCTAACCCAGGGCATTAGCCAACTTGAATTTTAAGTCTATAGATTTTGTAGAAGTCTAACATTCTGTCCAGATCGGTTCAGATTGTTTTTTGAGACAAGACGTTAAGGTTTCAATACGTGAAATTTAATTATATTTATTGAATAAAATAAATTTTGATTATAAATAATTAAATAAGTCGAAATTATTTAAATCGAATTTTAATTTAATTTAGTGTAATTTATGTTTTAAATTTATTGTAATTGTATTGTGATAATTTTAATTTAAAATATGTTGATGGACCTTTTGTCTATTCAATGTATTTATTATTTTATTTCATATTTTTTGAATAAAATATATTTTTTATTATAAATAATTAAATAAGTCGAAATTATTTTAATGGAATTTAAATTTAATTTAGTGTAATTTATGTTTTTTTTAATTTATTGTAATTGAATGGAAATCGAATTTAAATTTAATTTAATGTAATTTATGTTTTTTCTTTTAATTTATTGTAATGAATGTAAACCCATTTTATGTAATTTATTTTAATTTAAAATATTTTGATAGACCTTTTGTGTATTCATCAATATATTATTTTATTTTATTTATGAATATTAATTTTCTTAAAATACATTTTATGTAATTTCGTTTGATTTTATTGTCTTTTATTTATGTCATACTGGATATTTGACGTTCTTAAATTCGTAGAACCGATTATTGAAGCTCTCAATAATCGGTGCTCCTATGCGTATGAACAACACTTATAAAAATATAAAAAGTATACGCCACTATAGGCCTAAATCTATTTATGTATGATTTCGCTTTTCGAACAAATTCAAATGTGTCACAAGTCGATATCGATGATATACCCATTGCATTTATTATTTAAGAAGTGTCCTTCTTCAAATGTCAAATGAATTGTACTCCTTTTCACACAAACTCGCCTCTAGCTTAAATTGAATTAAAGTTTTATTTATTTATTTATTTATTGGCTCTCCCGACAAAACATCTTCTTATCAAAGTTTCCTAATTTGAAAACCTATACACCAAATGATTTGAAGTGAAAGCATATTCCCAATTTCTTTCTCCATCCTCTTCTATAATGTCCATGATAAGCTATAAGTGACAACTCCACTCGATTTCCTCTACTCTACTCTACGTATTCATATGACAAAGGTCCTATTTAGGTCAATTACACGTTTCGTTGCCCTCCATTGTATCCTTGTTCGGATAACTGTATAAATAAATAATGCGATTTTGTCTATTGACAATGAAAGCATGATGAAAATGTGTGGCTAGAAGGGAGGCGGGGGACCAATGGTTTTGAGGTACTATGGGATTCGTGTTGCTATGGGAGGAGGTATTGCGTTGTGCCACAGAAAAGAATACTAATGGCAGTTTCTATGCTGGTCCCTTTGATATTGAATGAAAGTGATGACAACGCTTAGAGTATGGATAATAATATGAAGTTCATTGAACTTATTTATTCAAGCATAAACTTTGTAACATTCAATAATGGTTGAAAAAAAAAAACAACCTAATGCTTATTAAGTAACTAACCTAGGGAATACGAGGAATATGAGGATTTTTTATAGGATTTTTCTGAATTTAAAACTTTAAATTGTTAAGGTGAATTTTCTTATTATGCGGTTAGATTAAATTATATATACCCATAATGTTATATACACAGAAAAAAATTTTACGAAAATTTTTCCTATTAAAATCTTAATTGAGTTTAAAAAAATATATTTAATTAAAAATTTTATTGATTCAACAAATTTTTTAATTGAAATAAAAATCAATCACACAAATTAATAGTTTCAATTAAGTTTTTAATTGGATCAATTAATTTTTTAATTGACTGTTAATTAATCTTTTAATTGATACTATCATTTCTGTGATTAAAGACATTTCAATTAAAAAAATAATTGAATCAATTACTTTCAGAAAAATATTTTTTTGTGTGTATAAAACTTAAAGTGGAAGTTTAAAGACAATTGACTGAGTAATTAGAAAACTATAACCGTATTTGAAAATTTGAACGATGAATATCTGTGAGATCTTTAATTTGATTTTGTGACAATTTCATCTTAAATCACAAGCTTTGGCCTTCGTATCAAAAAATCATCAAAATCATACTTCGTTAAAATTGTTTACAAATAGGGGTCTCAAAAATTGTCCAATTTAATGAGTTTCAACAAACGGTGGACAAACTGCAAAGGCTTGATATTAGCCCTTTCAGTACTGAATGTAAACTTCTGTCAAAAATAGTAACTTGTCTGTTAGATAATAGCATATCGAAACAATGTTATTTTGAACGGCTCTGACATGTAATTTTGAGGGGCTCTAAAATATTTCGCATCCATAGAAAAATGTATCCCCAAGTATTTGGCTTTAAAACGGTCTTTATGTCATAGAAAACCCAAAAGAGTATTTTATATAATGTCATATTAAATCCTAATTTTATTTAGCACAAAAATATACTTCTAGTTTTCATTGGGAGGAGTAAGTGCATTCCGATTTAGCTTAGAACAAGAAGGTACAATATATTTTAATTTCAGATTTGACTGAAATCTGTCTTAAAATTCCTCTGAAATTCGATATGTAATGTTTGATGGTGTTTTTTGTTTTTTTTAGGGTTATAGAGTATACGATTTTACAATTCGTAAGATTTTCTGTGAATGGATCTAATTTTGTTTATTAATTTTTATTTTATTAATATCAGTTATACGCACCAATGGTCATACATGCACATGATTGCGTATAATTGATATTGATATAGAGTGCTCTTCACTCAAGTATTACAGAGTGTTTTTTAATATAAATCGATATGGATGAATGAAATAATTTCAGTTCCAACGATTTATATTTATTACAAAATTTTTTATTTGTGATACCAAATGTCGATCTCCATTCAATTCGATCAAATTGAAAAATTCTAAAACCATTCAAGAAATATTGCGAATTTTTCAAAATATTTTAATTCAAACTTTTCAGACAAGCGTTAGAATGCATTAAACATCATAAAAAATTATAAAAATTATTTATTTGTCAAAATATGACATTTTTTAATTCACATCCACAATACTGAATTCGAATCACACAGTAGGTTCGGTTAGGTGGCAACCCGATGTATCAGGCTCACTTAGACTATTCAGTCCATTGTGATACCACATTGGTGAACTTCTCTCTTATCACTGAGTGCTGCCCGATTCCATGTTAAGCTCAATGGCAAGGGACCTCCTTTTTATAACCGTGTCCGAACGGCGTTCCACATTGCAGTGAAACCACTTAGAGAAGCTTTGAAACCCTCAGAAATGTCACCAGCATTACTGAGGTGGGATAATCCACCGCTGAAAAACTTTTTGGTGTTTGGTCGAAGCAGGAATCGAACCTACAACCTTGTGTATGCAAGGCGGGCATGCTAACCATTGCACCACGATGGCTCCCATCACACAGTAATAAGTGATGCAAATTCTGTGCAACGGCTGTTGAAATGGTGGACATCCGTCCTATGACAAGCCCATGTTAAATTCATCGCTTCTGGGTCAATTTTACACTACTTACGGATCCAAAAAGAACATTTTCACTACTTTTTTGGCGACGCTTGTTTTACAGGAGTATTATATTTGTCAATTTTTATTAATATCAATTATACGCAACAATGACCTTGTAAATGTGAGTGCGTATAATTGTTATTAATGCAAATTATACGCAACCATGGCTTTATAAACATGCGTGCGTATAATTGATATTTATATGTAGGGCACTATCATGTATTAGAGCATTTGCTTAAATTTATATTGTTTTTATATTTTATTTCTTAAAATCATATTTTTTAGACGAATGTTATGTTTCTGCCTTTAAAAAAATATAAGAAATCATACAAATCTGTATAATTTTGCCTTTCGAATGTATTAAGCAGAGCTGTTTATTATGGAGAAATTTGGCGAGAAAAATACGTCATCATAAAATTCAGTTGTGATGTATATAAAATAATAAAATCAAACAATATATTTCAAAGTAATTATATTTAAAAAAAATGTTCTTATATTATAAGCTTCTAATTGTATTATCTAAAAAAAATTTGTATGTTTACATTTTTAATAATTCCACTTTTATTCTTTATTTTTCTTTACAGAAACTTGTTTTGTGAGGGGAGAAAATCCTGTGTTTTTTTTTCATATTTTATGTGAAAAAAATATAATAAAGCCACACAAATACCGTCCACTAAATTTTCTAAAGTATACATACAAAGTCAAAGACATGGAAATCATAGGATGATTATGCACTTTAAGAAAAATAAATCTCTACAATATAGTGTTACAAAGAGATTTAAATGCCTTCAATAAAATTTCAGCATAGCAGAAATATACTTTGACCAGTGTCAATATCAAGCAAGATCTAAAACCGGACACACACTCTACAAAAAAAAAAAACAATTTCTCTTTGCTACTCGATAACAATATATGAGCTGTAAATTATTTTTGAAATAAGCTTTATGTATAAAAAAGGATATATTTCACAACAACAAGGCGACCAAAGACAAACAAGGCAATTGAATTAATTTTGGAAATTTATACATAATTTCTGTGGATTGTTGCCGTTACAACTTTAAACATGGGTAGAAAGAAAATTCAGATATCACGTATAACGGATGAAAGGAACCGACAGGTAAGATTATTGATATAATTAAGGGTTGAGGAATAATATTTAACAGCTAAATGAGATAATTATTCAGTCTTGTGTTTTTTTATGTTTTAAAATTAATATCAAAATGAGCAAAAGCCTTCAAGTACAACATATTTTTTTTAAAGAATGTCATTTCCCAAGAAATCATTTTTTCCATAAGAACGAGATTTCAAATACTATTTGTGTACGATATATCCACAAAACGTCTATGTTTTTTATGTTTTAAAGGATATATCGAAATGAAGAAAATCCTACAAGTACAGCATCTGTATTGAAATATAATATCATTTCTTAAGAAATCATTTTTTCCATAAAAACGAGATTTCAAATACCATTTGTTGACGATATATGTTATTCCAAAGAAATCTCGAAAAATAGCATTTCAAGCCTAGTGCAAGCATATTATTAAATTAAGTATTTATTCATATCAATTATATGCTGTTGTCGTTGTCTTTCTGTTTGAGATGGGTGTGTATCCTTTATATAAATAAAATTTCACCTACATTCCTATTAGTATCAATTATACGCAACCATGATAAGGTTAATTGATAATAGTGAGGAAATTTTATAGATAATCAATGTCAGTTGTCAATATGGTTAACAATTAAATTTATCCATTGATAATTTATCTTTCATTTATGTATTGAAGCCTATTGATAAAATGTCTTATAAAATTTCAATTTAGTTTTTCTATTTTTATGCTTATAATTAATATTTATTTTTATTTCTAGTGGAGAATATAAAAAAAATTAAAATACCTAAAAATATAGAATAAATTGAAAATGTCTTGAGAAGAACTAGCATAGAATGGTATTATTTTTTTTTTTCAAATTAAAAACTTTTTAAAGTTTTTGTTTTAAGAAAAAATATTTTTCTGAAATGTATTCTTTGTTTTTTGGTTTGTATATAATTTCGCTTAATTTATTTGAAAATTATATAAGCTTTTACTCCCATTAATTGATTTAAAATAAAAACAATAACATACGTATATACCAGTGTTACCAGGTGATTTTCGTATCTTAAGAAAAAATCCCCAAATTTGTATAGTTAAAAAAAAATAAACAAAAAATCAACTTAACAACAAATATATATTTATATGATATATATAACCAATAACTCAATGTAAACATGCTTTAAATCTAATTAAAAATCCATTTTTATACCCACCACCATAGAATGGTGACGGGGGTATAATAAGTTTGTCATTCCGTTTGTAACACATCGAAATATCGATTTCCGACTATATATATAGTATATATAGTATATATATATATATATATATATATATATATATATATATATATATATATATATATATATATATATATATATATATATATATATATATATATATATATATATATATATATATATATATATATATATATATATATATATATATATATATATATATATATATATATATATATATATATATATATATATATATATATATATATATATATATATATATATATATATATATATATATATATATATATATATATATATATATATATATATATATATATATATATATATATATATATATATATATATATATATATATATATATATATATATTCTTGATCAGGGAGAAATTCTAAGACGATATAAGCATGTTCGTCTGTCTGTCTGTTGAAATCACAGTCTGTCTGTCTGTTGGGATCTTTGGCTTATAAAAACTGTAGTTTTTTATCCAATTTGCCTGAAATTGGAAATCTAGAGGTATTTTAGGACCATCAAAAAGTGTACCAAAAATGGTGCCTATCGGTCCATGTTTTGGTATAGCCCCCATATGGACCGATTTACCGATTTTGCTTCTTGGGCGTCTAGAAAGTGTATTTTCTGTCCGATTTACATGAAATTGGAAATCTAGAGGTATTCTAGGACCATAAAGAGGTGTGCCGAAAATGGGGTGTATCGGTGCATGCTTTGATATAGCCCCCATATAGACCGATCTCCCGATTTTACTTCTTGGTCTTCTAGAATCCGTAATTTTCACCCAATTTGCCTCAAATCGGAAATCTAGAGGTATTCAAGGACCTTAAGGAGGTGTGCCGAAAATGGTGAGTATCGGTCCATGTGTTGATATAGCCCCCAAATAGACCGATCTCCCGATTTTACTTGTTGGTCTTCTAGAATCCGTAATTTTTACCCAATTTGCCTCAAATCGGAAATCTAGAGGTATTCAAGGACCTGAAGGAGGTGTGCCGAAAATGGTGAGTATCGGTCCATGTGTTGATATAGCCCCCAAATAGACCGATCTCCCGATTTTACTTCTTGGGCTTCTAGAATCCGTAATTTTTACCCAATTTGCCTCAAATCGGAAATCTAGAGGTATTCAAGGACCTTAAGGAGGTGTGCCGAAAATGGTGAGTATCGGTCCATGTCTTGATATAGCCCCCAAATAGACCGATCTCCCAATTTTACTTCTTGGGCTTCTAGAATCCGTAATTTTTATCCAATTTGCCTGAAATATGAAATCTAGGGGTATTTTAGGACCATAAAAAGGTGTGTCGAAAATGGTGAGTACCGGTCAATGTTTTGATGTAGCCCCCATATAGACCGATCTCCCCATTTTCTTCTTGGGCTTCTAGAATCCGTAGTTTTTATCCAATTTGCCTGAAATTGGAAATGTAGAGGTATTCTAGGAAAATAAAGAGATGTGCCGAAAATGGTGATTATCGCACAGAGCTTTGATATAGCCCCCATATAGACCGATCTCTCGATTTTTCTTCTTGGGCTTCTAGAATCCGTAGTTTTTATCCAATTTGCCTGAAATTGGAAATGTAGAGGTATTCTGGCACCATAAAAAGGTGTGCCGAATATATTGTGTATCGGTACAGTTTTTGATATAGCCCCCTTATAAACCCGCCCTCTGATTTGGGATCTAGATTATAGAGCTACAATTAGATATGTTATGCTGAATACTGTGTGTATCCCTCCATGTTTTGGTATAGCCCCCATTAGACCGATCTCCCGATTTAACTCCTAGGGTTTCTAGAAATTGTAGTTTTTATCCGATTTACCACAAATTGAAAATATACTGGCATTTTAGACCCACAAAAAGTGTATATGATTTAGTTTTATCGGTCCATTTGGTAAGGCCTCCATATAGATCGATTTAAGATCTAGAGGGTACAGAAGGTGCACTGATCATGAAAATTACTTGAAACTGAATGTAAAATTTCCAGATTTTCCTTCTCGTAATCAGTTAAATAATTTGGGTAAAAATCTATAGATTTTAGATTTCAAATCAGGCCTTATTTCATTATTTTCATGCACACTTACAAGAGATGTTTATGATTCCTCTAAAACTCAAACAAGAAATGGTTCTTATAAATCCAGAATCTGATCTAGTCTTCATAGGTAAAATCTTTACATTTATTTGTGGGAAGCATACTGGTTGAACTGATATGCTTGGGAAAATATATGTCATCAAACCCCCAGTGAAATTTTCAAAGGAAACTATTATATTTGATTCATGGTGGAGGGTATTTAAGATTCGGCCCGGCCGAACTTACTACTGCATATACTTGTCAAAATGTAAAAATAAACCATAATAATAAAAAAATGTATACATTGTTCGCCTAAAAAGTGTAGTGAACAAATTTCTAAAAGTAAATAATTTACTCGTTTCACTTGTAATAAACTTTGAATCTGGCAAGACTGTTATTTACAAATTTCTATTAATATCAATTATACGCAATGAAGACCATACCTATATAGACTTGGTTGCGTATACTTCATATTATTATAAAGGGCTAAGTATTGTCAAATTAATTTTGCGAATATATATAGATAGATATCTTCTAATCTAAAAATTTCTTGTAAGATTATAATAATGCAATATTTCTAATAATTTACATTATCTCTACTTCCAGGTTACCTTCAATAAACGTAAATTCGGTGTTATGAAAAAAGCTTATGAATTATCAGTTTTATGCGATTGTGAAATAGCATTGATCATCTTTTCATCGAGTAATAAATTATATCAATATGCCAGCACAGATATGGACAAAGTCCTTCTTAAATATACAGAATATAATGAACCCCATGAATCTTTAACCAACAAAAATATCATTGAGGTAAGGACGCTAAAAACATTAATAGTGTGGACAAATGTCCATTTATTTGAATGTCGTTTTTTAGTTTTATGTCATGGCTTACAATATTAAAAATTTTGCCAGTGTGTATGCACGTGCTTTTATTTTTAGAACTAACAAAATAATAACTAAAAGAAGTTTGTATTTGAATCATAAAGGAAATAACAAAAATATTTTTAAAGATTTAAGTATCAATAGCAAAATCTTATCATGTGACGAACTATTAAATTGATATTCGATATATACATGCCGTGAAACATGAGGAAACTACAACCGAAGGACAATGGACCAAAAATATTAAGAGGTGTTTTCCAGGCATATGAATTCAATCTTTTTAAAAATTGTTGAAATTTTTTAATTAGACTTTTTTTGTGACATTTATTTTTTTCTAAATTTCGCTCATTATAACTTTTAAGAGGTCCTCCATGTTTCAAGTAAAAATTATATGCATATGAATTCAATCTTTTTAAAAATTGTTGAAATTTTTTAATTAGACTTTTTTTGTGACATTTATTTTTTTTCTAAATTTCGCTCATTATAACTTTTAAGAGGTCCTCCATGTTTCAAGTAAAAATTATAAGTTTAGTGTTCAAATATTACCTAAAAAGGCAAGGACCCCTCCTGTCTAAATAACAATATAAAAAATCGAAGAACTTAATTTGATTTTTTCTATTTATAGGAGAACCATTATAAGAGAAAAAAGTCAGTTAAAATTTCATAATTTTTTATTTAAAAAAAGATATATATATATATATATTATTATATTGGCGATACTTTAATTTTGTGTATAAATGGCCATAGCTTCCAACCACGGTTGCCAAAGTTGGAAGAATCAAATCAAAATTTTATTTCTTGGATGTGATCACGTATAAAATTCCTTTTCACTCTAGAATGCATATTTAAGGATATATGGCAAAAAGAAGCTTTTCATATAAAAATTTTGATTTTTTTGGGTGATCACAAATTATCGTGCTTTTTCGTTTAGGACGCATATTTTTCATAGAAAAATTTTTTTCATATAAAATTTGAATTTGTTAGGAATTTTCATCAAAATTTTGTTTGTTTGGGGATCATCAGAATTAATGTCCTTTTCGCTCTAGGACGCATATTTGAGGCGATATATGGCCTCAATAAAAATTTATATATTAAAATTTACATTTTTTTTGAGGATTTTCAAGAAAATTTTGATTTTTTTGGGGGTGATCACGATTTCGTTCTAGAACGTAGGGCGGAGATATGGCCAAAATATGTTTTTTTGAGGATTTTATTGCAAATTTTGATATTTGAAAATTTGGTAGATTTTAAAAATGTGGTAGATTTTTTTGTACTCATGTGTGCTTTCAAAGCAGTTTCGACCAAATACCTAAAAGGTTTTCAGTGGTACACAAAAAAAAATTGTATAAATAATATAAAATCTTAGTTTTCAAATTAATTTTAATTTTCCAATAAAAAATCGTAATTGAATTTGAAAATATTTTCACTTTAATACTTAATTATTTTTATTTAGCTATCCCCAGACTCAAGCAGCTCCCATTGATAAAATAGAAATTCACAAAACACTGCCTAAAGTGTTTCCTTTTAGTTTCTGCGTCATTAAAATTTACTAATACTTTTTTGCAAAACCACTGTTCTCCCCATATAGAGGAGCTTGTTTTTTGTATATCATGACATTGTCGTTGAACCTTTTTGAATAATTCATGAAGTGTTTGTTTTTTTTTTTTTGTCGCTTTTGCATGATGAGATATTCTAGTTCAAAGTTTTGGGTGCTTTTATTGTGGGGTTGGTATGCCTTAGAATCTATGGCATAGAACTTGAACTTGTAAATTTCTATGCATGTGCATAGATATGCGTGTCTATATTCTAATAAAATTTTGATAATGTATGAGTGTAGAGTATTTCGAAAATATATAATGGCAGACAATGCTTCCTTTATGGGTGTCCCTTTTGTATTATTTGCTTTTTGTTTTTTGTTGTTCCTTGTTATTGTTTATAATTTTAATTTTTTATCTTCAGCTCAATTGGGTACAATTTGCATTATATGCTTTGTGGTAGCAAAACAAAACCATATCCAAACAATTTAATGGAATTTGACACTTCTGACAAGTTTAATAATGGATTTAATTTCAATAATCAATTGTCTCCCTTCGTTATCATCAGATTAAAAACGAATGCACAAATCAATGAAATGAAAAAAAGGAAACTTAATATATCATCTATTAAATGGAATTCCAGTAATTACATTTTTTTACTTATAAGGTTTTTTCAAACCTAAAATCGTGGGCGTTTTAGTTCCTTTTTCTTCATTCTTTCGTAAATTGCATTTTTAGGCTCCTTAATGGCTCTTAAATGGAACCTTACCGCCTCTTTAATGCTTGTTACTTTAAGGACTATACGAAAATATAAATAAAAAAATTTTAATTATTGGAATTATGTTTTAACCCATTTTCTATTTCGATTGAAATATAATTTTGAAACAATTTTTTATAAAAATAAAATATTGGGAAAATCTTCTATAGAAATATTTTGACTAAATTGTCGATTGAAACAAAACTTTTGAGAATATTTTTTTATAGAATTAAAATTTTGACAAAATTTTCTATAGAAATAAAATTTTGACAAAGTTTTCTATATAACTAAAATTTTAACAAAATTTCCAATAGAAATAAAATTTTGACAAAAAATTTTACAAAATTTTCTATGGAAATAAAATTTAACAAAATTTTCTATAGAAATAAAATTTTAACAAAATTTTCTATAAAAATAAATTTTTGACAAAATTTTCTATAGAAATAAATTTTTGACAAAATTTACTACAGAAATAAAATTTTGACAAAATTTGCTATAGAAATAAAATTTTGAGACAATTTTCTACAGAAATAAAATTTTGACAAAATTTTCTATAGAAATAAAATTTTGACAAAATTTTCTATAGAAATTAAATTTTTACAAAATTTTCTACAGAAATACATTTTTGACTAAATTTACTATAGAAATAAAATTTTGACAAAATTTTCTGTAGAAATAAAATTTTGACAAAATTTTCTATAGAAATAAAATTTTGAGAAAATTTTCTACAGAAATACATTTTTGAGAAAATTTTCTAAGAAATAAAATTGTGAGAAAATCTTCTATATAAATAAAATGTTGACAAGATTTTCTGTAGAAATAAAATTTTGAGAAAATTTTCAATATAAATAAAAAACATTTCAGAAATACATTTTTGATACAATTTTCTAAGAAATAGAATTTTGAGAAAATTTTCTATAGAAATAAAATTTTGAGAAAATTTTCTATAGAAATAAAATTTTGACAAAATTTTCTATAGAAACAAAATTTTGACAAAATTTTGTATAGAAATAAAATTTTGACAACATTTTCTATAGAAAACAAATTTTTAACAAAATTTTCTATAGAAATAAAATTTTAACACAATTTTCTATACAAATAAATTTTTGACAAAATTTTCTATAGAAATACATTTTTGACAAAATTTACTATAGAAATAAAATTTTGACAAAATTTTCTATAGAAATAAAATTTTAACAAAATTTTCTATTGAAATAAAATTTTAACAAAATTTTCTATTGAAATAAAATTTTGACAAAATTTTCTATAGAAACAAAATTTTGACAAAATTTTGTATAGAAATAAAATTTTGACAACATTTTCTATAGAAATAAAATTTTAACAAAATTTTCTATAGAAATAAAATTTTAACACAATTTACTATACAAATAAATTTTTGACAAAATTTTCTATAGAAATACATTTTTGACAAAATTTACTATAGAAATAAAATTTTGACAAAATTTTCTATAGAAATAAAATTTTCACAAAATTTTCTATTGAAATAAAATTTTAACAAAATTTTCTATTGAAATAAAATTTTGACAAAATTTTCTATAGAAATAAAATTTTGACAAAATTTTCTATAGAAATAAAATTTTGACAAATTTCTATAGAAATAAAATTTGACAAAATTTTCTATAGAATTAATTATGAAATAAAATTTTGACAAAAAATTTTACAAAATTTTCTATAGAAATAAAATTTTGAGAAATTTTTCTATAGAAATAAAATGTTGACAAAATTTTCTCTAGAAATAAAATTTTAACAAATTTTTCTATCGAAATAAAATTTTAACACAATTTTCTATACAAATAAATTTTTGACAAAATTTTCTATAGAAATAAAATTTTGACAAAATTTTCTATAGAAATAAAATTTTAACAAAATTTTCTATAGAAATAAAATTTTGACAAAATTTTCCATAGAAATAAAATTTTGACAAAATTTCCTATAGAAATAAAATTTTGACAAAATTTTCTACAGAAATAAAATTTTGACAAAATTTTCTATAGAAATAAAATTTTTACAAAATTTCCCAAAGAAATAAAATTTTACAAAATTTTCTTCAGAAATACATTTTTGAGAAAATTTTCTATAGAAATAAAATTTTTACAAAATTTTCTATAGAAATAAAATTTTGACAAATTTCTATAGAAATAAAATTTTGACAAAATTTTCTACAGAAATAAAATTTTTACAAAATTTTCTATAGAAATAAAATTTTTACAAAATTTCCCAAAGAAATAAAATTTTGACAAAATTTTCTATACAAATAAGATTTTGACAAAATTTTCTATAGAAATAAAATTTTGTCAAATTTCTATAGAAATCCAATTTTGACAAAATTTTCTACAGAAATAAAATTTTTACAAAATTTTCTGTAGAAATAAAATTTTGACAAAATTTTCTACAGAAATACAATTTTTACAAAATTTTCTATAGAAATAAAATTTTTACAAAATTTCCCAAAGAAATAAAATTTTGACAAAATTTTCTATAGAAATAAGATTTTGACAAAATTTTCTATAGAAATAAAATTTTGACAAATTTCTATAGAAATCAAATTTTGACAAAATTTTCCACAGAAATGAAATTTTTACAAAATTTTCTATAGAAATAAAACTTTGACAACATTTTCTTTAGCAATAAAATTTTGAGAAAATTTTCTACAGAAATAAAATTTTTGAGAAAATTTTCTAAGAAATAAAATTTTTAGAAAATTTTCTGTAGAAATAAAATTCTGAGAAAATTTTCTATAGAAATAAAATTTTGAGAAAATGTTTCAATAAAAATAAATAAAATTTTGACAAAATTTTCTATAGAAATAAAATGTTGACAACATTTTCTATAGAAATAAAATTTTGAGAAAATTTTGTTCAGAAATACATTTTTGAGAAAATTTTCTAAGAAATAAAATTTTGAGAAAATTTTCTATAGAAATAAAATTTTTACAAAATTTTCTATAGAAATAAAATTTTGAGAAAATTTTCTATGGAAATAAAATTTTGACAAATTTCTATAGAAATAAAATTTTGACAAAATTTTCTACAGAAATAAAATTTTTACAAAATTTTCTATAGAAATAAATTTTTTACAAAATTTTCCAAAGAAATAAAATTTTGACAAAATTTTCTATAGAAATAAAATTTTGACAAAATTTTCTATAGAAAAAAAATTTTGTCAAATTTCTATAGAAATAAAATTTTGACAAAATTTTCTACAGAAATAAAATTTTTACAAAATTTTCTATAGAAATAAAATTTTTACAAAATTTTCTATAGAAATAAAATTTTGACAAAACTTTCAATAAAAATAAATAAAATTTTGATAAAATTTTGACAAAATTTTCTATAGAAATAAAATTTTAACAAAATTTTCTATAGAAATAAATTGACAACTTTTTCGATAGAAGCAAAATTTTGATAAAATTTTAGATAGAACTACAATTTTGACAAAATTTTTGATAGAAATAAAATTTTGACCAAATTTTCTATAGAAATAAAATTTCGATGAAACATTAGTCGGAAACAAAATGTTGAGAAAATTTTGTATAGAAATAAAATTTTGACAACATTTTCTATAGAAATAAAATTTTGATTTTCGATAGAATCAACATTTTGACCAATTTTTCGATAGATATATAATTTTGATAAAATTGTGTCATTATGTCAATGGAGTGAATAGGCTTAGTGAGCCTAATAATTAATCGGACTGCCAATTTTTTGCAATTATGTTTAAACCACTTTTCTATATTTAAAATCGAATCGAAACTAATTAATTCAATGTATATAGAAATCTTTTTTATTAGTTTCGATAACAAATCCCATTTTCGGATATAATCCACATAATGGAGTTTACGAGTCGAATTCTATATTTGTGAGGTATTTTCCCATAATTCTATTTTTTATCACATGTACCGACTAAAGGTATGCAAAGAAAATTTCATATCATTTTCAGTGGCCCATGATACGACTTTTTTATGGAAGATTAATTGCATATCAAAATCAAGAAGTGTTTAAACCAGTGTTAGCATTCTGCTTCTTTCGATCCTTGTATTTTCGTTGGATTAATTTCATTAGATTCGGCGAATTTAAAAGCTTCAAGATTTTTAAAATCTTGATTTTTAATATTTTATTTTTTTTTACAGTAGATATTTAAAATTTAAAATAAAATTTATTTATTTTATTAAATTATTTATTACATTAACAATAAAATTATAAATATAATTGTAAGCTTTGACTGTTAGGGTCTTAAGCTTGTTATTTTATTTTAATTGCGTCTTCAAAGGTTTGTTATGTGTTTATGTGTTTTGGATGTCTATGAATAACACTCTCTATGATTGAACCTAATCGCACTTAACCCAACGTTTTTAACCCAGCTCCACAACTCTCTGTTCAAATAGTTTGGCCTTTTGTTCTGCAGAGAAAACAAGTATCCTTTACGATTTTCAATTTTCTTTTTGAATACAAACATATTACAAACAATTTCTAATAATATTTATATCATATTTATAGATTCTCTCTTCTCCATTTCAGAAGGAGAACAAAAATGGTGTCATGTCTCCCGATTCACCGGAACAGGAAGCCGATTACACCCTAACGCCACGCACCGAAGCCAAATACAATAAAATCGATGAAGACTTTCAGTTGCTGATGCATCGTACCCAGATGGCGGGTGGAGCCTCCTCTGGCCGCAATATGTCCAATGCCAATTACACATTACCCGTATCGGTGCCGGTGCCAGGCTCCTATGGTGATAATATGCTGCAAACAAGTCCACAAATGTCCCACACAAATATTAGTCCACGACCATCGAGTTCGGAAACGGATTCAGGTGGGATGTCGTTGATAAGTTAGTAGAGTGTTGAAAACGAGCACACACATTTATTTTCTCTTTTGTTGTTATTTGTTATTCTTGTTTGTTCCTTATTTTTCTAAAATTTTTATTTTATTATTTAACCATTTTTGCTTTATTGTTTTGGGGTCTTGCAAAAAAAAAAAATATTTTTTTTCTATATTTTTTGTTATGTAAATGAAATTGGATCATTTTATAAAATATTTTTTGTGAAAGAAGTTGGAATACAAAAATTTAATATTTCGACTTTTTTGAAAAACGTCTCAAATCAACGTTTGGCGATGGCCAAAAGCGATAAATTGTCTTCTGATGTTTGCCAACACATGTCAAACGACTTTTAACTGAGAAGGTGAAAAAAGTCGAATTTGCCCTAATAACATTTTGGCAACTTTTCTATAGCAAAAAATTTTTTCAAAAATTTTCAATAGCAACAAAATTTAACAAAAAAAAAATTTGAGAAAATTTTCTATAGAAATAAAATTTTGTGAAAATTTTCTATGGAAATAAAATTTTGAGAAAATTTTCTATAGAAATACAATTTTGGGAAAATTTTCTATATTAAATTTTGGCAACATATTCGATAGAAATAAAATTTTGAGAAAATTTTCTATAGAAATAAGATTTTGAGAAAATTTTCTTAGAAACAAAATTTTGAAAAAATTTTCTATAGAAATAAAATTTTGACAAAATTTTCTATAGAAATAAAATTTTGACAAAATTTTCTATAGAAATAAAATTTTCACAAAATTTTCTATAGAAATAAAATTTTGACAAAATTTTCTACAGAAATAAAATTTTGACAAAATTTTCTATAGAAATAAAATTTTGACAAAATTTTCTATACAAATAAAATTTTGACAAAAATTTCCTATAGAAATGACATTTTGATAAAATTTTCTATAGAAATAAAATTTTGCAAAATTTTTTTATAGAAATAAAATGTTGACAAAATTTTCAATAGAAATAAAATGTTGACAAAATTTTCAATAGAAATAAAATTTTGACAAAAATTTCTATATATATAACATTTTTGATAAAATTTTAGATAGAAATAAACTTTTTCGAAAATTTTCTATAGAAATAAAATTTTGTCAAAATTTTCTAAAGAAATAACATTTTAACAAAATTTTCTAAAGAAATAACATTTTAACAAAATTTTCTATAGAAACCCCATTTTGGCACAATTTTCTATATAAATAAAATTTTGAGAAAATTTTCTATAGAATTAAAATGTTTACAAAATTTTCTATAGAAATAAAATGTTGATAAAATCTTCGATACAAATAAAATTTTGACAAAATTTTATACGAATAAAATGTTGACAACATTTTCTATACAAATAAAATTTTGACAAAGTTTTCTATACAAATACAATTTTGACAAAAATTTCCTATAGAAATAACATTTTGATAAAATTTTCTATAGAAATAAAATTTTGACAAAATTTTCTATAGAAATAAAATTTTTACAAAATTTTCTACAGAAATAACATTTTGACAAAATTTTCTATAGCAATACATTTTTGCCAAAATTTTCCATAGAAATAAAATTTTGACAAAATTTTCTATAAAAATAAAATTTTGACAAAATTTTCCATAAAAATAAAATTTTGGCAAAATTTTCTATAGAAATACAATTTTCAGAAAATTTTCTACAGAAATAAAATTTTCAGAAAATTTTCTACAGAAATAAAATTTTCAGAAAATTTTATATAGAAATAAAATTTTGAGAAAATTTTCTAAGAAATAAAATTTTGAGAAAATTTTCTATAGAAATAAAATTTTGAGAAAATTTTTTATATAAATAAAATTTATATATATATATAAATAAGATTTTGACAAAATTTTCTATAGAAATAAAATTTTGAAAAAATTTTTTATAGAAATAAAATTTTGACAAAATTTTCTATAAAAATAAAATTTTGACAAAATTTTCTATAGAAATAAAATTTTGAAAAATTTTTCTATAGAAATAACATTTTGATAAAATTTTCTACAGAAATAAAATGTTGATAAAATTTTAGATAGAAATAAACTTTTGACAAAATGTTCTATAGAAATAAAATTTTGTCACAATTTTCTATAGAAACACATTTTGGCAAAATTTTCTATAGAAACCCCGTTTTGGCACAATTTTCTATATAAATAAAATTTTGAGAAAATTTTCTATAGAAATAAAATTTTCAGAAAATCTTCTATTGAAATAAAATTTTGAGAAAATTTTGTAAGAAATAAAATTTTGAGAAAATTTTCTATAGAAATAAAATTTTGAGAAAATGTTCTATAGAAATTGACAAATTTTTCTATACAAATAAAATTTTGACAAAAATTTCCTATGGAAATAACACTTTGATAAAATTTTCCATAGAAATAAAATTTTGCAAAAATTTTTTGTAGAAATAAAATGTTGACAAAATTTTCAATAGAAATAAAATGTTGACAAAATTTTCAACAGAAATAAAATTTTGACAAAATTTTCAATATAAATAAAATTTTGAAAAAATTTTCTATAGAAATAAAATTTTTACAAAATTTTCTATAGAAATAAAATTTTTACAAAATTTTCTATAGAAATAACATTTTGACAAAATTTTCTATGGCAATAAATTTTTGCCAAAATTTTCTTAGAAATAAAAATTTGACAAAATTTTCTATAGAAATATAATTTTAACTAAATTTTCTATAGAAGTAAAATGTTGACAAAATTTTCTATAGAAATAAATTTTGACAAAATTATTTATAGAAATAAAATTTTAACAAAATTTTCTATAGAAAACCCATTTTGGCAAAATTTTCTATACAAATAAAATTTTAACAAAATTTTCTATTGAAATTAAATTTTGATTAAATTTTCTATAGAAATAATATTTTGACAAAATTTTCTATAGAAATAAAATTTTAACGAAATTTTCTATACAAAATAAAATTTTGAGAAAATTTTCTGTAGAAATAAAATTTTGGAAAAATTTTCCATAGATAAAAAATTTTGAAAAAAATAGTATAGAAATAAAATTAAAACAAAAAAAAAATCTATAGAATTTTCTATAGAAGTAAAATTTCCTATAGAAATAAAGAATAAAATTCTCAGCTGACCACTTTGGCAAGTAAACCCGAGCTTTCACATATTTTGGACTAAGCTATAATAACCTGATCCACAATGAAAAAATATATTTATGGTAAAAAAAAGTAATGTCCCGTCCCAACAATAAATATCATTTACATAAAACTTTCTGCAAAATATTGCTTTACGAAACCCTATATATTTCTTAATAGAAAAAACTTTAAAAATTCCATAAAAATAATTCGAAAAATATTATGTTTGCATGTATTTTTGTAATATTTTTGTTATAATTAATTTTTATAATTTTTTAACTCATTCCATTCGATTCCAGCTATGTGTTTGCACGTTTGTTTTTATGAAAAAAAGAAATATATTTCATAAGAATTATTTTTCTGATTTTATTTAATTTAATTTTAAATTAAAAAAAAATATTTTTTTTATATTTTCTCTTCCTTTTATTCAAAAATCTACAACAACAACAAACAACCATAAAACATGATTCACCATCAACCATCATTTACAACATCATCATAAACAAAACATCAATATTCAATCATCGTTATAATCAACCATGTGTATTGCCATCACCATCAACATTTGAAACAAAAATTGGCCATTGAAAACAAAACCCCCACACAATCTCAACAAAAATAAATATTTTAACCTAATATTCTGGTGGACTGACAACAATTATCTCATCATGATAACGAATAAAAAATATATAAATCTAAATACATTGACATGATTGTATACAACAATACTATTATTACTTAACATCTATAGTATATCCATCTGGTTCAATGTTGGAGATGTCTAATGGTTATCCTCATTCACATTCGCCGCTTGTTGGTTCTCCCAGTCCGGGACCGAGTCCTGGTATAGGTGGGCGTTTTTATTCAATTTTATATTACTTACTAACATTGTTTTTTAAATAATAATTAGAAAAGTAGTTGGTATGAGCATTTAAAAATTAAAAATTATGCTATGTAGATTTTGCGATGTCCCAGAAATTCTAAAATATAATTGCCCATAACAATTTCTACTAAAAAAATAAGAAAATATGCTTCGGTATGGTTTAGTATATTTTAGTTTTAAAAGTTAAATACTATAGTGCTTGGGATCATTTCAAAAAAAAAAATTATTAATTAATATTAATAAGAGTTTCGTATAGTTTTTTTTTTATTATTATGGCTTAAACTTTAGCAATTGCTATAAATTTACTAATTTTTGCTTCAATTATAGTATAACAAATAACCGGCTTATTTTGTGAACTTTTAATATTTTAAAGCATGTTTTTTTCGAAATAACTTTATTTAAATGTTTTCAATTAATTTGTTAATTAGATCAATTTTTTTTAATTCAAAAGACTTTAATAAAAAAATTTATGATATTTTTTCTACCATTTTAACCCAATATTGTCTAATAATTGAAATGAGTAGATCGTCCAATAAAGGGAACTGATGTGGATGTGGAAATCCGAAACAGCTGTCTTCCCAACCATTTTGGACAACATTTTTGCTCTTCCATAACATCATAAAAAAATGAGTAATGATAGGCTCATATATATGAGCCATAATATCATTACATGTACTAGAGTACAATAATGTACTTCGTACAACACTCTCGAATGCGCGCATCATAGCTGATCAATGCATTTTGAGTATCAAATAATTTTGTTAATTGGACTAATTAATTTTTTAATTGACTTCGTGAGATTGATACTATAATTTCTATGATTGTAGACATTTCAATTAAAAATTAATCGGAACAATTTATTTTGTGATTGAAATAATTTTTTTTTTAATTGTTTTTTTTTTTTGTGCACTTGACCAAAATGTCCGATATAAAGATAAAAACTTATCCTTTTTTAGATTTGTATAACAAACAAGAAAAAATAATAGAAGGAGCAAAACAAAAATACGACACAGAGAATGCAGATACCTTTTTCGAAAAAGGTCGAAATTCTGTATTTTTGAAATTCCATATTTTAAATTTTCATTTAAGTCTATGTGCCCTAGGTGCACAATTTTTATACCCTCCACCATAGGATGGGGGGTATATTAACTTTGTCATTCCGTTTGTAACACATCGAAATATTGTTCTAAGACCCCATAAAGTATATATATTCTGGGTGGTGATGAAATTCTGAGTCGATCTGAGCATGTCCGTCCGTCCGTCCGTCTGTTGAAATCACGCTAACTTCCGAACGAAACAAGCTATCGACTTGAAACTTGGCACAAGTAGTTGTTATTGATGTAGGTCGGATGGTATTGCAAATGGGCCATATCGGTCCACTTTTACGTATAGCCTCCATATAAACGGACCCCCAAATTTGGCTTGCGAGGCCTCTAAGAGAAGCAAATTTCATCCGATCCGGCTGAAATTTGGTACATGGTGTTAGTATATGGTCTCTAACAACCATGCAAAAATTGGTCCACATCGGTCCATAATTATATATAGCCCCCAAATAAACCGATCCCCCGATTTGGCTTGCGAGGCCTCTAAGAGAAGCAAATTTCATCCGATCCGGCTGAAATTTGGTACATGGTGTTAGTATATGGTCTCTAACAACCATGCAAAAACTGGTCCACATCGGTCCATAATTATATATAGCCCCCATATAAACCGATCCCCCGATTTGGCTTGCGAGGCCTCTAAGAGAAGCAAATTTCATCCGATCCGGCTGAAATTTGGTACATAGTGTTAGTATATGGTCTCTAACAACCATGCAAAAATTGGTCTACATCGGTCCATAATTATATATAGCCCCCATATAAACCGATCCCCCGATTTGGCTTGCGAGGCCTCTAAGAGAAGCAAATTTCATCCGATCCGGCTGAAATTTGGTACGTGGGGTTAATATATGGCCTCAAACTCCCATGCAAAAATTGGTCGAAATCGGTCCATAATTATATATAGCCCCCATATAAACCGATCCCCAGATTTGACCTCCGGAGCCCCTTGGAAGAGCAAACTTCATCCGAATCGGTTGAAATTTGGTACGTGATGTTAGTATATGGTATCCAACAACCATGCAGGAATTGGTTCATATCAGTCCATAATTATATATAGCACCCATATAAACCGATCCCCAGATTTGACCTCCGGTGCCTTTTGGAGAAGCAAAATTCATCCGATCTGGTTGAAATTTTGTACGTGGTGGTAGTATATGATATTTAACAACCATGCCAAAAGTGGTCCATATCAGTCCATAATCATATATAGCCCCCATATAAACCGATCCCGAGATTTGGTTTTGGAGCCTCTTGGAGGAGCAAATTTCATCCGAGTTAGTTGAAATTTGGTACATTGTGCTAGTATATGGCCGTTAACAACCATGCCTAACTAGGTGCATATCGGTCTATAGTTATATATAGCCCTCAGATTAATCGATCCCCAATCACACAAAAATTGGTCCATATCAATAATTGTATATAGCCCCCATATAAGCGACCCCCATATTGCAATTCTGGCTCCCTACGTACCGTGCAAAAGTCCATATCGATTCGTAATTATTTGTAGACTTACCTACACATACTTTTTTTTGTCTAATGTATAACACGTATGGACTAACACACAATTTAGAAAACGAATTAAGATACCACAACCCAAGTAATTCGATTGACGCAATCCATGGTGGAGGGTACATAAGACGGCCGTTTATACTTGTTTCTTCTGAAATGCTTATACACACAAGCATTTTTTTTATTCAATCACGAAATTAATAGATCCAATTAATTTTTTAATTGAAATGTCTTTAATCACAGAAATGATAGTATCAGTTAAACAATTATTTGACAGTCAATTAAAAAATTAATTGATACTATTATTTTTGTGATTAATTTTTGTTTCAATTAAAAAAAAATTGTTGAATCAATTAATTTTTCAATTGAATAAGTTTTACAACTCAATTAAAATTGTAATTGGAACATTTTTTCATGAAATTTTTTTTCTGTGTAGAATTGTAATTTTAAGGAATAGTCATAAGGAAAGAAAACAAAAGCAGTCCTTCTGAGTCCAAATTACTAGCTGGAAAAAAAATAAATTGTAAGGCCCATATCTCACGAAATATTAGAGGTATTCGCATACGATCTCCATGATCGATTCATAATTGCTGATTTGGCAGCTTAACGAACGACCAGGTGACAAACATTCAACGACTATAGGTCAGCGCCTGGACCCACTAGGAACCCATAAACAAGCAAACTTGGAGAAAAACCCTCAGCTTTATAATCAATCTGAATTATAATAAACAAGTATATACAGCAGTAAGTTCGGCCGGGCCGAATCTTAAATACCCACCACCATGAATCAAATATAATAGTTTACTTTGAAAACTCATCCTCGTAGCAGGTTACTTGATAATATATAGCATTTTAGGGGGTTTGATGACAAATCTTCTCCCAAGCAAATCAGTTCAACCAGTACGCTTCCCGAAGAAAAAAATTAAAGATTCTACCTATGAAGACCAGCTCAGATTCTGGATTTATGAAAACCAATTTTGTTTGAGTTTTAGAGAAATCATAAACATATCGTGTATATGATGAAATAACGCCTTGATATGAAGTCCTAGAAATAAATTCGGGAGTAAGGTCTAACATATATGGGACCTATACCAAAACATGGACCAATACTCACCACCTCTTAATGTTCCTCAAATACCTCTAGAATTCCAATTTCAGACGAATTGGTGAATACTACGAATTCTAGAAGCCCAAGAAGTAAAATCGAGTTATCAGTCTATATAAGGGCTATACCAACACATTGACCGATACGGACAATTTTCGACACACCTTTTTATGGCCCTAAGATACGTCTATATTTCTAATTTCCGACAATTTGGATAAAAACTACGGATTCTAGAAGCCCAAGAAATAAAGTCGGGAAATCGCTCTATATGGGGGCTATACCAAAATATGGACCAATAGGCACCATTTGCGACACACCTATTTGTGATCTTAAAATACCAGTAGATTTTTAATTTCAAGCAAATTGGCTAGAAAATATAGTCTCTAGACGCCCAAGAAGTAAAACCGAGAGATCGGTTTATATGGGGGCTATAGCAAAACATGGACCGATACGGACCATTTTCGACACACCTCTTTAAGGTCCCCAAATACCTCTAAATTTCCAATTTCAGGCAAATCGGATAGTAAATACAGTTTCTAGAAGCCCAAGAAGCAAAATCGGGAGATATGTCTATATGGGGGCTATACCAAAACATGGTCCGATGGGCACCATTTTCGGCACACCTCTTTATGGTTCTCAAGTACCTCTAGATTTTCAATTTCAGGCTAATTGGACAAAAACTACGTTTTTTATAAGCCCAAGACCCCAGATCGAGAAATCGGTTTATATGGGGACTATATCAAAACTTGGACCGATATAGCCCATCTTCGAACTTGACCTGCCTGCAACCAAAAAACGAATCTGTGCCAAATTTCAGGACGATAGCGCAATTATTGAAGGCTGTAGCGTGATTACAACAGACAGACAGACAGACGGGCATGCTTATATCGTCTTAAAATTTCTCCCTGATCAAGAATATATATACTTTATATAGTCGGAAGTCGATATTTCGATGTGTTACACACGGAATTTATACCATTCTATGGTGGTGGGTATAAAAAACGATTTGATACCACTGTGCGCTGTTTGAACTCACTACACAATCCACCAAACACAAGACGCAAATTTCCGTGCTGTATTGCTCTTCTTCCATTTGTTTGAAATACGTGGACCCTCTGACTTCCACAAAACTAAACTGTGGATAGAATATCCACATTAGCCATTTGCCTGAGTAGATAGAGCTACACATATATAATATTTGCCACAGTTCGATAGGTTCAATCCCAGCCCAGAAAAAATATATTTGTCGAATTTTCGACTTTCCACAAAAATTCGTCATTAGGTTTTTACAATTATATAGTGGACTTTCAAATTAACGATCTTCGACTTGTTGGGGATGTTTCAGCATGAAACGAATTATATCACATTCCTCGTTCAATTCAAATATGAGTTTTCGACTTGTTCATTAATGTTCGATTAATCGAATTTGGTGGCAATAAAAAGGCGATCATTGGTTTTATAAAAGTCGATTTTGAAGATTACAAAAAAAAAATGGACTTCAACATTTTTTTAACAAAAAGTCGGTTGTTCGAAAAGATGAACACTTAAAATGAGTATAGCCAAAGATTTGTTAATTCAATAAATTTCAAAATCATTCTAACACTAACATTATTACAACTAATATTAACTATAGTTTTTTTTTTTATATTAAACATTTTTGCATGATTCGATTATACTTTGAATCCATATAACCTTTTTCCTAATATTAAATTATGTATTCAATTGAAAAAAATGCTAAAATATAAAGAAATAAATTTTGTTTTATATTTTTATATTTATATCCATTTTGTCTTTTTCATATAATTTTTTTTTAGCTCATCATCTAACGCATAAACAACATTCGCCAGGCAGTCAAAATGGTCGAGCTTCCAATTTGCGGGTAGTCATACCGGCACCTACAATTGCTCAAAACATGTCCACCGCCGATGAATTAGCCTATACAGATGTAAGTATTTTCTTAGAGCTTAAAATGGAGCCAATTATAACTCCCTTTGAGTACTTATTAATTTTGAGTTTTTAATTAAATTAAATAATTTTAAAAAAAATTTATAGCGTCACAATCAAACAACTTTAAATACTCCCGTTATGACATTACAGACACCCATACCAACGTTACAGGGTTATCCATTTGTACCGCAAGATTTCTCTATGAGCTCCGATGTGATGAGTTTACCCACATGGAGTACTCATCAAGGACTGGTACATCAGACGGGGTAAGTGGATATTGAAAACACAAATACTAAATAAAGTTATATTTTTTTTATAACATTTTCATTTTCTATTTCAGTCTCTCCCATTTAAGTGTTTCAAATACCACACCACCTCCCGCCACATCACCAGTCAATATTAAAGTCAAATCCGAGCCACAATCTCCACCCCGTGATCTCTCCGGTGGCCATCAACATAGTAATGGCTCCAATTTAGGCTCTTCAAATAGTGCCGGTGGAGGTGGTGGTGGCAATGGTGGCAGTGGTGGTGGTGGAGGTAGTTCGACTAGTCACTCCAGTTTAAATGCCAATAATATAAATAATTCGTTGTCTCTAAATTCCGGCGGTTTGAGTGTTAGCAGTGCAGTAGGAGTTATAGCTGGTTCTAGTCCTGGAGGTGCCGGAGGCGGGGGTGGCGGCGGCGGTATATTAAGTGGTGGTGCTTCAAATTCTTCCTCAACATCCAATGGCTCGGCCAATGATCAGGCGACCAATTTAAGTGTGCTAAATCATAGTCAACAGCATTTGGTCATGGCTGGTTCAAGACCATCATCAACGGGTCATCTGACACCGACACCGGGTATGTAAATTTGTTTTTATAAAATTAACTTTATTGGCTTTTTAGTGTTTGTGTTATTGTTTCAATAATTATTAAACATTTTTAAATTGGATATTTTCGAGGTGAAAAAAAAACTCCTATCATAGAATAGGATAGGAAATTTACAAATGCAATTTCCATTTAAAATTATCTAAGAAATTTTTTTCAATTTATAAATAGAAAAATTAAATTACCCATAACTCACAACCAGTGTTATCGTTGTGACACTATAGTGGCAAATTTGCCACTTTTTTCAAGAGTTGATACTTTTGTGCCACTAAATATGATACTTGGTATTATCAGTGTATACTTTTATCGCCTAAAAGTATACATGAAACATGTTCGATAGTAGATACATCGGGTTAATCTTCTGAATATTAAATATTGAATTCGACATCAAGATATATTTTTAAATAAAAATATGCTAAATTACGATAAATAAAGCAAATTAAATTACATGAAAATAAATTTAATTTAATTAAATTAAATTAAAATAAAATAAATTGGGTGAATTAAGTTATAGTAAATAAAAAAATAATAACTAATTAGATATTTTTCTTTTAGTTTAAATTAATTTAATATTAAGCAAAATTTATATAGATTAAATTTTAATAGATTTAAAGTCGGTTAATTTTAATTTAGTTCATAAAAATTAAATTAAATACGCTCAAAAAATATCTACAAACACAGCAGTCAGTGTCCGTAGTTATATTTTTGTAACTCTTGGACTAGCGAACAATGTTCAAAGTATTTTTATATTTTTAAATTTTCACCCAAAATAGTTATACAGTTTACATAAATTTTATGTCCTTTAGTATTCTTAAAGGCATGAAAAATTAATTTAAGCTAAAAAGATTGAAATTAATAAAAAACAAGTATACACGGCCGTAAGTTCGGCCAGGCCGAAGCTTATGTACCTTCCACCATGGATTGCGTAGAAACTTCTACTGAAGACTGTCATCCACAATCGAATTACTTGGGTTGCGGTAACACTTGCCGATGGCAAGGTATCTTAAAACTTCCTACCACCATCTTCTAAATTACAAGGTAGTCCATACGTAGTATATATTAAACTAAAAAAGGCCGGTTAAATACGTATATAATTAAGTTTAAAGTTTCTATAGAAATAAAATTTAGACAAAATAAAATTTTGGTAGATTATTTTTGGCTCGAGTGGCAACCATGATTATGAACCGATATGGACCAATTTTTGTGTGATTGGGGATCGGCTATATATAACTATAGACCGATATGGACCAATTTTGGCATGGATATTAGCGGCCTTATACTAACACCACGTTGCAAATTTCAACCGGATCGGATGAATTTTGCTCCTGCAAGAGGCTCCGGAGATCAAATCTGGGGAACAGTTTATATGGGGCCTATATATAATTATGGACCGATATGGACGAATTTTTGCGTGTTTGTTGGAGACCACATTGTAACACCATGTTCCAAATTTCAACCGGATCGGATGAATTTTGCTCCTCCAAGAGGCTCCGGAGGACAAATCTGGGAATCGATTTATATGGGGGCTATATATAATTATGGACCGATGTGGACCAATTTTTGCATGGTCATTAGAGAACATATACCAACACCATGTACCAAATTTCAGCCGGATCGGATGAAATTTTCGTTTCTTAGAGGCTCCGCAAGTCAAATCGGGGGATCGGTTTATATGGGGGCTATATATAATTATGGACCGATGTGGACCAATTTTTGCATGGTCATTAGAGAACATATACTAATACCATGTACCAAATTTCAGCCGGATCGGATGAAATTTGCTTCTCTTAGAGGCCTCGCAAGCCAAATTTAGGGGTCCGTTTATATGGGGGCTATACGTAAAAGTTGACCGATATGGCCCATTGGCAATACTATCCGACCTACATCAATAACAACTACTTGTGCCAAGTTTCAAGTCGATAGCTTGTTTCGTTCGGAAGTTAGCGTGATTTCAACAGACGGACGGACGGACATGCTCAGATCGAATCAGAATTTCACCACGACCCAGAATATATATACTTTATGGGGTCTTAGAGCAATATTTCGATGTGTTACAAACGGAATGACAAAGTTAATATACCCCCCATCCTATGGTGAAGGGTATAAAAAGTGTTGTTCCACCAAGACAACGCACCGTGCCACAAGTCATTGAGAACGATGGCAAAAATTCATGAATTGGGCTTCGAATTGCTTCCCCCAACCACCGTATTCTCCAGATCTGGCCCCCAGCGACATTTTCTTGTTCTCAAACCTCAAAAGGATGCTCGCAGGGAAAAAATTTGGCTGCAATGAAGAGGTGATCGCCGAAACTGAGGCCTATTTTTAGGCAAAACCGAAGGAGTACTATCAAAATGGTATCAAAAAATTGGAAGGTCGTTATAATCGCTGTATCGCTCTTAAAGGGAACTATGTTGAATAATAAAAACGAATTTTGACAAAAAAATTTGTTTTTCTTTGTTAGACCGGGGACTTATCAGCCAACCTGTTATACCCAGCGCAAAAAGCGTCGCCAAAAAAGTAATGAAAATGTTCTTTTTGGATCCGGAAGTGGTGCAAAATTTACGCAGAAGCGATGAATTTAACATGGGCTTGTCATAGGATGGAAGTCCTCCATTTCAACAGCCGGTGCACTGAATTTGCATCACTTCTTTAGGTGTGATCCGAATTCAATGTTTTGGATGTAAATTAAAAAATTGTGTAATATTTTGTCAAATAAAAAATTTTTTATAATTTTTTGGATTCTAACGCTTGTCTTAAACGTTTGACCATAAAAATTTTCAAAAATTAATAATTTTTTCAGATTGGATTTAGCGTTTTTTTGAAAAAAAATTTAAATAATTTATACCATATTATTAATTCTTAGTCTGTTTTTAACCAATTTGAAACAAAAAAAGTTAAAATTACCCATTAAAAATATGAAAAAAAGCGTGTTATAAAAAACTGAATGAAAAGAACTTCCTGTGTATTTAAAGTAAAGAACATCATTGGGAGTACATCTTCTAGAAGTGCTTTTAAAGTTGTACCTTAGGAAGAACTTTTTTTATTTAATGAAATATGAAAATGAAATAAATAAAATCAAGTTAAAATATCACTAAAAATCTAAATAATTCAAATCTAATTCAATCATTAAAAGTAATTTAATGGAGACACATCAAATTAAATAAAAATTTGTTAAAATACGATAAATAAAGCAAATTAAATTGCATAATTGTATTATTTAATTAATTTGATATATTACTGCATTTTGCGATAATTTTAATAGATTTAAATTCAGTCAATTTCAATTTAATTCCTTAAAATTAAATTAATTCTAAAAATGTAATTCTTGGACTAGCGCTATTCAAAGTATTTTTATATTTTTAAATTTTACCCCAAAATATTTTTTAAAAACAAATATAGTTTCTTGAATATTTCTGTTCTTTCTTTAAATTGTTATATTAATTTAAGCTATTTTTTAATGAAATTAATAAAAAAAATAAATTTAAATTGACTGAAATAAATCAAATTGGATTATACAAAATTGAAAGTAATTTAGTGGGAACAAATTTAAATATATTTTAATTTTTTTATGAAATTAATAATAAAATTAAGTTAAAATATACTGTAGTAGATGTCAGACATCAAGATACATTTTGTCAAATTAAATTACATGAAAATAAACTAAACTTAATTAAATTAAACTAAACTAAATTAGGTGAATTAAGTTATATTAAATAACAAAAAAAAAATAATTAATTTGATATATTATTTTGGTATAAATTAGTTTGCATTAGTTACATTTAATTTTAAGCAAATTTTTTTTTAGATTAATTCATAACATTTAAATTTAATTCATACAAATTAAATTAAATGCACTGAAAAAAAGCCTGCTAAAAACAGCAGTCACTCTCCATTTTAATATTTTTTAATTATTGGACTAGCAAACAACAATTCGTAGTATTCTTATATTTTTATATGCTACCCAAAAGCCTTTTAAGAAAAAAATATAATTTATTATATATTCCTGACCTCTACAATTCTTAAAATCTTCAAAAAAAAATGTTTTTTCTTCATGCATTAACCTTAAGTTGAAAAAAATCGTACTATTGTTTCAAACAAATTTAAATATGTTTCAGGGTAATCGAGTTTCAAAAAAAGGAGACAAGCATTGCTATTATAGCAAACAGTGACTGCTTTCAATATGTTTTTAATGTCTTAGCAGTTTTACTGATGTGCCTACTAGTTTTAGTTTTTCACCCATCGAATAACCACCTAAAACTTCTCCATTTCAATATTAAAAAAAAAATATCATTGAAGCCAATCAAAATGTCAAACAATTAAATGATCATTTCGAAAATATCCATAATTTTAATACCATTTATAATGCATGTTAAATTATTCTATTTTATTTTTATAATATTTGTATTACGTTTAAAAATTTTTTTTTTTTTTTTTGATAACCAAAATATAAATATGGGATGAAAGCAATTAGATATTTAATTGATTTCACCACACGCCTAAAAATTTATTTATATATTTAAACTACAGCAATTAAATGTAGTTTAATCGATTTTTTCGATTTGTTTCGTAAATAAATGTTTAAAAAATATATACTATGTATGTATGTACTTAAATATATAAATGCTTGCTAAAATGTCTATATGTTTTATGTGCTGCCATAAAAAATAACATTTAACCATAACAACAACAACAAAAATCAATTAATTCCTTTCTTATAGGCATAGATAAATATGAAGGTTATCCCTATCGGTCACAACTGGGTCCGAATTCTAGATTATGGAATTTTGGTAAATTGGCTTCCTATAATGCAAAAAATATTTATATATGTACCCCCACCCCTAAATACAATAATCCCCCCAACTTCAATATCTATACATTTGATCTTTTGTAGAGAATCGAAAAAATAAACGAACGTGAGCTCTTGGACAATATAAATAAAGAAGCTTATTTTGTATTACCCATGGGCATTTATCAAAATTATTTGAAAAACAAAAGAAACTATGGCAATTTTTCCATGTTAAACTTTGTTTGACATTTTCAAATTTTTGTATCAATCATATCTCATATTTCTATTTTAAATTCTACTACAAAATCCAAAATTTCCATTAAATACCAAAATTTTTATCCATTTCTCTATCATCAAATTTTATACCACTTTTTTTGGTTAGCATTTTTTGATATTCATTCCATTTATCATTCACCTAATTATTTTAAACATATTTCAAAGTTAGACATAAATAAAAAATATATAGTATATCATGTAATAAAACAATGTATTCTCTAGTATTCAAAATTGACCCAGTTTATGATGACCTTTCTTCAAAAATTTACAGTTTTTTTTTAACGTTTACTTTATTATATTTATTTATTTATTTATTATTATTATTATTTATTTTTTTTTTTGTAATAAGTGAAACTATGGAATCACTACATAAATTTAGTCATCAATAAACAGTTCAGACATACATTATTTCGTTGGCAGAAATGCAAAAGAACGTAACTACAATTTTCATTTTTTACAGGAGAAGGTAAAAACGTTATAAAATCTGCAAAAATAATGTTTATGTAACCATTGTTTTTAAATACTGATTAAAACACTCCGACTTTATTTTTGATCGTAGCCACCTAAAAGTTTGTGAGACCATGGCTGTTGATAAAACACGCCAAATGTAGTTCAAAAACCATTTTTCGAATTTTTGTTAGTTACGTTCTTTTGCATTTCTGCTAACGATTTGTTCTTAAAACATTATAAAGTTAATGAAATACGAGGACATATTTAATGGATATATAGACAAATCCGCGTTTCCATATTTAGGGCCGGTACTAAGTTCATGTTTCTTTGGTGGAAGCTATATTAATTTTTCACAACTGGAAATTGAAATATAATAATAATAAAAATTCGGATATTCTTTGCAAAACCTAATATACCTTAGAGGGAATGAATTTTTTTTTGAAAATAACATAGTAAAGAAAAAATATTCATGGTTATATTTCTCATTTTCTCCACTGAAATACGAACTTAGTACCGGCTTTTATGCAAAAAAAATATACATAATGTGTGTCTTAGTGACCATGCAGTGTTGCCAGTAGTTTTCCAATTGTCCCCAAATTAGGACGCCTTCGACACCGTAAATCCCAAATTCAAACCGAAAATCCCCAGATAATCTTTAAAAAAATTATACTTATAGAATTTTAAATTTATACATTGAATTTTGAGTTTCACGTTGAAGGAACAATTACACTAGTTTACAAAAAAACACTTGATGAGGGGTAACTTTTCTTATGTATTTCGATCTGCTGATTTCGATAATTTTTTTTAAGTTTTTGAGATATCCCGTTATTTTTAGTTTTTCGCTCGAGTTAGAAATGTCCGATTATATCGTTGGTACTTAAATGAAAGGTATTAAGATGACGAATAATCGTTTTTAAAAAATTAAAAATTGTTTTCTCTCTATGGTCGTACACACAAAAACAATTTTTTCTGATTCAATCACGAAATTAATTGATCCAATTAATTTTTTAATTGAAATGTCTTCAATTACAGAAATTATGGTATCAATTAAAAAATTAATTGATACTATTAATTTGTGCGATTGATTTTTATTTCAATTAAAAAAATCGTTGAATCAATTAAATTTTTAATTGAATATTTTTTAAAACTTAATTAAGATTTTAATTGGAAAAATTTTCGTGAAATTTTTTCTGTGTAAGTAATAAGACTAGAAGAAAAACGACCGAAAAATGACAAAGTTATAAGCAATTGAGTGAACAAATCCGATGTCAAATCATGCAAATATGAGCAACTCAACCACACAAAAATTCCTCTCGGCCACAGAGAAATGCATTTTTGTGTGGGTGAGTGGGTTATATTTGCATGATTTGACATCATTCAATTTCTTATAACTTTGCATTTTTCGGTCGTTTTTCTTCTAGTTGGTCTTATTACTTACGTTAGAGTATCATCTATACGACTATGAAGAGAAACCCGACGTTTTTTTATACTTTTCTGGCGGAAAAGGCCCATTGTAAAATACGATTTTTTGAAAATTTGGCTATTTCGCATCGATATTTTTTGAACCACTTAACTTATCACACTCACTTATCCAATTATACACGATTATTCGTCATCTTAATACCTTTCATATGAGTACCAACAACGATATAATCGGACATTTCTAACTCGAGATATAATTTGTTTACTGAAAAACTAAAAATAACGGGATATCTCAAAAACTGTTCCATAAAAAATGTTTAAACATTTTTTTTTCCAATTCAGCAGATCAAAATACATAAGAAATGTCGTCTCTCAGCAAGTGTACATTTTCAGTGCAAACCAGTGTTATTAAGCATAATTTTTTTCTACCTGTTGTTGAAGACAATTTCGAAGAAAATAGTTTTTCAAAAAGATACACAAAATTTCGGTAAAATTTATTTTTTTTTTTATTATGAGAAAATCGAATTTGGTATAATTGTGTACATAGATAGTGCACAAATTTACCATTTTCGTTGACTTTTTTGGATTGGACAAAAATGCTAAAGCTTCAGATT